>NW_027551571.1:6713134-6774220 GCF_008692635.1 Crocuta crocuta | reverse complement strand
GTTCATCCGGAAGTTAAAGGCAACAATAAATAGGAGGAGGGGAGGAGCATCCTTGGGTAAGGCATCTTCACACACGAAAAGTGCCCTTGTATGGGGGCGTCTGGGTGGCTCAGTCAGTTGATTTCAGCTCAAGTCATGATCTCATGGTTCGTGGGTTCAAGCCCCGCATGGGACTGTGCACTGACTATGCTTGGGATTCTCTCTCTCTCCCTCTCTCTCTGTCCCTCCCCTGCTTGTACACACTCTCTCTTTCTCTCTCTCAAAATAAATAAATAAACTTTTTAAAAAGTACTCTTATAAAATGGACTGTGGTCACCGTATTTGCAAATTCCATGAAACAATATCTGCTGTAGCCCAGGTACTAAAATCATCTGATGTTCTAAAGTTAAAGACATCGCATTAATTTTGTTAGTGTTTTTAAAGTTACAGAATAACAAAGAAACTCAGTTCTTGTCAGAATTTTTGTTTTTAAGAGCTGCATTTATTAGATGTTTTTATAGCCCTGAGAGTTTTCATAGGCTTTGCAAGCTGCAATATTGTTCCAAATAAACAAATCCAAGTCTTGCCCTAGGATGTTAAGGACAAACAGCACGGAAATCTTTCTTGTTCTCATTTCCATTTATATTATCCGACAGGCTTTTAGGACTGCCCGTTGATGGTATGAATCTGAACAGCGGAGGCCCCCAGAGGGGAGGAAAATGTGAGTTTTGAACATGACTTCTTTACTAAACAAAATGAAATGGAATTCAACCCCATTGTAATAAACTCCACGGGACACGCCTATTGTCTTGTGCAGCAAAACTCTTTTGTAATGACTGTGTGGTTGGCATTTGAGGTCCTTGCTTATAGGGACTGAAAATGAAATGGTACAAGGAGAAAAAAAGAAGTGCCTGGAACCCAGTAGGGAGGAGTGGGCAGCTGGCCTGTCATTCAAAATCCATCTCTCCCTCATCGTAGCTGGTTGCGTCTAGATATCCGCTCCATCACCATGGCATTAGAGGAGGGTCCAATCCAGTCACTGAGGTCTCATTCTTTTCTGTGACTGGTTCCCATACAGGTATGAGAAATGACTCTGGCCGGTGAGACCCTCTTCTAGCCCTTGTGAGATTTGGGTGTGATGTCCAGACAGCTGCAGCCATTTTGCAGCCATGAAGCCCATGAGGTCTTCCTCCACCCCCTCACCTTGGGCTAGCGAGGTGCTTGTCTAGTTATTGGATTAATGCAGGAGGGACCCCATCTGGGTGTTCTGTGCTGGGCCTGACACATAATGGGAGCTCAGTACAATTTTTTTGATGATTTGTTCCTTTGTTTGAGTTTATTTATTTATTTCGAGAGAGACAGAGAAGCAGCGGGAATGGGTAGAAGGGCAGAGAGAGAAGAGAGAGAGAATCCCGGCAGGCTCCATGCCGTCAACACGCAGCCCGATGTGGGGCTCAAACTCACGAACTGTGAGATCATGACCTGACTGGAAACCAAGAGCCAGATGCTCAACTGACCGAGCCACTCAGGTGCCCTCAAAAACTTTTTAAAAAATAAACAAAGAAGTTGTTGAAGAGACTTTGTTGTAATCTAGTCAATCACCAGGACACGAGTGGCTTGTATTGAGTAGACCTCTTTTGACAGGGATCTTGAGGGTAAAGCGAGCCTACCCCATGCTGCAGATGTATGTCGGAGGACTTGAATGTTCTTTTGAGGTCCCAGCCAGAGATCCTGACCCAAAGTATCAGGGATTTGTGTATATGTATATACATACATATATCTTTTAAGTTTATTTATTTTTGAGAGAGAGAGACAGAGCACAAGCAGGGGAAGGGCAGAGAGAGAGGGAGACACAGAATCCGAAGCAGGCTCCAGGCTCTGAGCTGTCAGCACAGAGCCCCACGCAAGGCTCGAACCCACGAAACACGAGATCATGACCTGAGCCGAAGTCAGACGCTTAACCTACTGAGCCACCCAGACGCCCCTGTATATTTCAAATTGAAATGCCTTCGATCTTCACTCAGTAGTTTGATCTTTAAAAAAAAAAAAAAAAAAAAAGCAGGGCACAAATGTCAGGTTTTTGTTTTTGTTTGTTGGAGAGATGGTGGGTGTTCAAGCCTTGGGAACGAGACTGTGCCTTCTCTTCGTGGGGAAGAGCATGTCAATCAGCTTTGTTGTCAGTGGGTAGATTGTTCTGGAACCCGAGGAGGAGACAGACAGGTATTCCACGAGATTAGTCACAGGAGAAATGTTGTTTCTTCCTGTAATTGTTGACAGGAATCTTCTGTGTTTGAAAGGATGTGCAAAGTGAGACATGTATTTTTTCATTGAATGAAAGTAGGGCTGCCTGGCTAACGTAGCTATTGTTAAACTGCAAATTTAGATTTGGGAGGAAGAATCAGGATGTATCCTTGATTAAACCGTAATAATTGACAGACTTCCTGGCCCAAAGCTTACAACAACAGCCCTCTTGTCTTTCCGTGTTCAATAAGAACCATGTGCCTGTATGTTTGCACATTTCTTCGTGTGGTTCTTTCCTCCTTTCAAAGGACTACATTATTTCCACCTTATGACAACCCCGTGAAGGATGAGGATCTATTTTACAGACGAAGAAACGGAGGTAGGACATTATGCATTTTTGTTTAAAATCTCACACGTACTAAGCACAGCAGGGCCTCGAGTGTAAGACGAGCCTTTTTCAACTGCTAGTGCCACTTTCGTTGGAAATCGGGGTGAGCTCGATGAGACGGGAGGGGGAGGAGTTTGAAGGGTGGACCAAACCCAGCACCGAACCTTTGCCTACGGACACGTGGTGGCTCAGATCAGATCACAGGAGACCGGGGCTCCCGGAGGGGGCACCTTAGGATGGTTGGGACCCGCCCTTGCCGGCAAAAGACAAATAACATCTATATCAACACAGCTCAGAGAAGGGGGCAGCCGTAACATGGACACGAAGGGGTTTGAAACTCATCCAGCGAGAGTTTCAAACCCTGCCCTTAAGTGTGTTTTGATGTTTTCGCTAACGCAATTTTTGACAAATATTATCTCCTAAAAGCTTTGCATGCTGCCTGGGTGGGGTTTTGGATGTATCATTCATATTCCTCCATTCATTTGGCGAGCTGGTGTTCTATATATTCGTTGATGCCTTAGCAGACATCAATTAACTACTGAACCCTGTAGTTAATCTGAGTAGCCCCACATGTTGTAAATATTACATTGTAGGGGTGACATCGGCTTGTTCAATTCTTAAGTGTTTTCTTAATGTGTATTGGATGTTTCTGGCTAATATTTTATTTAGCATTTTTGCACCAATACTCACGAGTGATCATTGGTTCATAGCGCTCTTATATTCCTACTATCCTTATCAGGGTCAGGTACCAATGTTATACTTGATTCCTAAAGGGAATTCAAGAGCCTTTCCTCATTTCTACTGCTCTGGGGAAAAATCCGTATTATATGTTCACTCTCAGAAAAATTTGAAGGCGGAGAATGCCCATTCTTCAACATAAGTTACAAGAGAAAAAACCCACCAAGTCCAATAACAATTAATTTCTCATGGTTTCGCCCTATCTTCATCCAAGCTCAGGCTTTGTAGAAAGTGAAGTCAAGGGGTGTCTGGGTGGCTCAGTCAGGTAAGCGCCTGACTTCGGCTCAGGTCATGATCTCACGGTTCGTGAGTTTGAGCCCTGCACACAGAGCCCACCTCGGATCCTCGGTACCCCTCTTTCTGCCCTTCCCCTACTCTCTCTCTCAAAAAGACACAAAACATTAAATAAATAAATAAATAAATAAATAAATAAATAATAAAAGGCCAGCTTCTGAGCCTAGAAAGGCAAATAGGGTGGAAGAGAGGAGACCCCTTAAGAGAAGGGGTCTTTTAAAAACTGGGTCCTGGAGCGGGGGGGCAGAAACTAGAGGAGACAGTCTGGGGTTCTACGAGACAAAACAGAGCCAGGCAGAGAAGGGCAGGCAAGCAGTCTGCGCGGTGCCACACTAGACAAACAAAACACCCACTCGAGCATCCGCACTGTACTGTGCTGACGGACGGGACAGAGGGCCATTCAGCCAGGGGTCTCGCAAACAGATGCCACGACCACGGATATGAGAAAGATCAATGGGTCCACATGGCGTTAGCAGCACCCCAGACCAGAAGACGATTCTTTTAAAATTCTTTTAAATGTTTTATTTATTTCTGAGAGAGACAGAGAGAGACAGCGTGAGCAGGGGAGGGGCAGAGAGAGAGGGAGACCCAGAATCTGAAGCAGGCTCCAGGCTCCGAGCTGTCAGCACAGAGCCTGACGCGGGGCTCAAACCCACGAACTGTGAGATCATGACCTGAGCCGAAGTTGGGCGCTTAACCGACTGAGCCACCCAGGCGCCCCCAGAAGACGATTCTTATGCACCGCCGAGAAACACTTGGCTCAGAAACATCGTAAAACGGCAGTTCAAACAGAATTAAACATCCTCAAATAGGCATTTGAGGATAAAACCACCGTGAATCAGAAGTTTGAAAATGAAGAAGAGAGATGTAAATGACAGCAATAACTAGGAAGAGATAAAGAAAAGAGTGGTCATTTTCAGGACAAAAAAAATTGGAGAAAAAGATTAAAACATCTCAGAAATGAAGGAAAAGTTATAAGATTCTGAAGGGAGAGTATCCTCAAATGAAGGTTTATTAAGGGGCACCTGGGTGGCTCAGTTGGTGAAGCATCTGACTTTGGCTCAGCTCATGATCTCACGGTTTGTGAGTTCAAGCCCTGCGTCGGGCTCCGTGCCTGGAGCTTGGTTTGGATTCTGTGTGTCTTTCTCTCTCAATTCATGTGTGCTGTCTCTCTCTCTCCTTCTCTCTCTCTCTCAAAAATAAACATTAAAAAAATTTAAAAAAAAAAAGAAAGTTTATTAAGAGGCATGGAAGAAAGGCAGAAAAACACCAAAAGAAAGGAAATGAGACAAAGATGGAAGCAAATAAGATTAGAGAGTAAATTGTGGGAAGGACGTCAAGGAGGGAATTAGATCTGTGTTACTAGAGTCTCTGAGGAAAGAAGTAATGAGACAGAGCTAATATTTAAAATGATAATCCAAGAAAAAAATGTTTTTATTTATTTTTGAGAGAGAGAAAGAGACAGAGCACAAGTAGGGGAGGGGCAGAGAGAGAGGGAGATGCAGAATCTGAAGCAGGTTCCAGGCTCCGAGCTGTCAGCACAGAGCCCAACACGGGGCTCAAACGCATGAACCACGAGATCATGACCTGAGCCGAAGCTGGACACTTAACTGACTGAGCCACCCAGGCGCCTCCTCCGAGCAAATTTTCTAAAAAACCCCACAAAACCCCCATGTGTAAACAGAAAGGGTTTGCTGGGTGCCTGAGAAAACTAACCAGGACAATCAACCCCAGGACATATCTGGTGAAACGATTAGATTTAAAGATAAACAAATTATATCAAGGCATCTAGGTGAAAAGAACAAAGGCAAACAGGTTAGACCCGTGTTAGTCTTTTCAAAAATAACGTGCAAAGCAGACCCAACGGTGAAGCAGCCTTTTTTAAAAGGAGAGGAAAAAAAGCAAACTAAGGATTTTCTTTGTAGCCAGCCTGTTCTTTACCATCAAGGCTGTAAGTTCGTTTCAAAACGGAGAAGAACTTAGGGAACACTGCCTCCCTAATGCTTTCTGGAAGAATCTACTAGAGAATGAGCTTCGTGACTGAGGAGACCTCTGCATGAGGAGTGAGGTGGGCGTTTTAGGACCATCGAGGAAGGTGAATGTCTGAAACCGAGGTGAGGACGGCATGGGAAGAGTGTGGTTTGGGAAGCAGAGTGCATCTAAGCCAAGCCCAGAGGTTAGCTTCCCCCATCGCTTAAAAAGGAGCTCCGCGGGGCGCCTGGGGGGCTCAGTCGGTTAAGCAACAGGCTTCAGCTGAGGTCATGATCTCATAGTTTGTGAGTTCAAGCCCCGCATCAGGCTGTGGGCTGACAGCTTGGAACCTAGAACCTGCTTTGGATTCTACGTCTCCCTCTCTCCCCCTCCCCTGCATGTGCTCTCTCTCTCTCTCTCTCTCAAAAATAAATTAAAAAATAAAAATAAAAAAGGAGCTCTATGTTCTCGCCTTAGAGCAGCAGGAGCTTGGAAACAGGTTTGACTTTGACGGTGAGTCTGGGAGTCACAGAGGAACGTGGAGGTGGGGACGGCGGTGGCGGTCGGGGAGGGAGGGCTGACCTGGGTCCTAAGTTGCCTCCCGCTGGAGATACCCAAACATATAAATCTCAGCAGGCATCCTGGAGGGTTTGAGCAAGGGGATGCCTCTATGCCACTTAGTGAAACACTCTCTGACTCCTCCCCAGAGCCTCCTGTATCCATTCCACCCCAGAAAGGGCAGTATTTCATCAGCAGTCTCCTCTCAAATATTTTTTTTAATGTATTTCTGAGAGAGAAAGAGAGAGAGACAGCGTGAGCAAGGGAGGGTCATAGAGAGAGGGAGACACAGAATCCGAAGCAGGCTCCAGGCTCTGAGCCATCAGCACAGAGCCCGACATGGGCCCTGAACCCACGGACTGTGATCATGACCTGAGCCGAAGTTGGACGCTCAACCGACTGAGCCACGCAGGTCACAAAACTGAAACTTGAAAGGGTGAATCCATTTGCACGAGGGGACACGGCTCTCCTAAGGTAGTGTCACACCAAGAATCTGGATCAGGTCTGCCTTTCTGCAAGCCTCTGCCCTTAACTTGCACGCGGCACCGCCTCCCACACCAGTCACGCATACCTTCATGTGAGCGAGTTCGTCAATATTTGCAATTCACACCTCTTTAGCCCTTTGCCATTCGCAAAGCACTTTGAAAGTACCATGCTGTAACAACCCTACGAAGTAGGTAATAAAATCTCCAATTTACAAAAGAGGAAATTGAAGTCCGGATATTTGTTCGATGATAGCTGGGAAGGGAGGGATGAATGGTGACTTGAACTCAGGGCTTTCGGCTGTCAAGCCATAGCTTTTCCATCACCACAAGCAGAGTCTCTATGACACCCAGCAGAAAACAGTGCGTTGAGAGGAGAAGTGTAAGAGGGTACGCACAGTTTTCAAGTAAGTAGAAAATAAAAATTATAAAGGAAAACAAGAACAGAATGTAACTTTACCCCAGAAAGAAAGCAAGAAAGCAAGAAAGCAAGCAGGCAAGCAAGCAAGCAAGCAAGCAAGCAAGCAAGCAAGAAAGAAAGAAAGAAAGAAAGAAAGGAAGAAATCGACATCGTTGAAGATGAAGCCAAGTGTGGATCAGGACGGGACCTCCTGTCTGAATAGGACCAGTTCTCGAAAACACAAACTGTATTTGTCTTGAATTGTCTGAACTCTGCTTCTGTCCTTTCATTATGGAATATTCTTCATTTTCACCTGATCTGACAAGATACACCTTATCTCCTTCAAGACCGAACTCAAACATCATCCTCCTCATTCTTTCAGCAAGAAGGGAATCGCTCTTCTAAATTTCTGAACACTTTTTTAAAAAGCCAAAATGCATTTTTAAATTTTTGAATCCGATTATTTATTTCTGAGAGAGAGAGAGAGAGAGAGAGGCAGCGTGAGCAGGGGAGGGACAGAGAGAGAGGGAGACACAGAATCTGAAGCAGGCTCCAGGCTCTGAGCTGTCAGCACAGAGCCCGACGCGGGGCTCGAACCCACGACCGTGAGATCATGACCTGAGCCAAAGTCGGACACTTAAATGACTGAGCCACCCATGCGCCCTTATTTTCATTATATTTTTTTAGGTGAAGTTCACAGCATGCACAAAACCTTAAAATAGAATTTATATTGTTAGAGAAGGGGTACCTGGGTGGCTCAGTCAGTTGAGAGTCTGATTCTTGATTTGGGCTCAGGTCATGATCTTAGGGTCGGAGGATCGAGCCTGCATCAGGCTCCACGCTAAGCATGGAGCCTGCTTAAAATTCTCTCTCTCTCTCTCTCTCTCTCTCTCTCTCCCTCTCCTCCTCCCCCTAGCTGTTCATGTTCTCTTAAAAAAATGTTGTCAGATAGATTGAAATAACTACGAATTCTGCACATCACACCACAGCCTCTTAGATAAATACTAAATTTGATAGGCTTCACCATGCACACATTTTATAAATACTATTTTTTGAAATTGAAGTTGTTATTTTGAGATGATTGCACATTTATAAGTTATTCTAAGAAATAATGCAGCGAGATCTCGTGCTCCCTTTACCCATTTTCCTCTACAGGGCACGTCTTTCAGAACTGTGGTCCAGTAGCACCACCGTGGTATTGACCTTCATCTGTGCATCTGCTTCAGGCGCCTCAGTTTCACTTGTGCTCAAATTTGCATATGTTTAGGTCTGTGCAACTTTATCACATGTGAAGGTTCACACCTCTCTCTCTCTTTTTAAAAAAATTTAGTGTTAATTTATTCTTGAGAGAGAGACAGAGCATGAGCGGGGGAGGGGCAGAGGGAGGGAGACACAGAATCTGAAGCAGCTCCAGGCTCTGAGCCGTCAGCACAGAGTCTGATGTGAGGCTCGAACTCACAAGCTGTGAGATCATGACCTGAGCTGAAGTCGGAAGCTTAACTGATTGGGCCGCCCAGGCGCCCCGTTCATATGTCTAACACCAGCGTCAAGATACAGCATGGTCCCAACACTGCAAGGGTCCCTCCTGTCCCTGTTATATAATGACACCCCCCCCGCCACACCTCCCTGCACCCCGACCCTAACCCCTGCCGACAACTGATCCATTTTCCATTCTATAATTTTGTCATTTCGAGAATGTTACATAATGGACCCTTACGGTATATAACCTTTTGAGATTGGCTTTTACACCTGAGCATTTTGTAGATCTGCAGTCATTATGTTTGGATATGGCTTCTATCACTTGGTCAAGTTCTTTAAACACCCCATGCCTCAGTTTCCTCACCTGCAAAATGGGGATAATAATTTCTATCTCATAAGGTTGCTGTCTGTAGCTTGTCATAAGACAAGCTGGTTCTGTCATCGATATTGTTCACTTGACTCATTGAACACCCTGGATGGAGAGCCTCTTGCAGCCTTCTGCTGCAGCTAAAGACCTTGGCCACTGCTGTCTCCATGATCCTTTGAGGGGATGCCAGAGGCTGAGATGGACTGGAAAAGACCCTTTGAAATAAGTTGATTACCATTTAGAAAAAGGCACTAGAAGATGGGGTTGGCCTTAACACGCAAGGAACCTGGGAACATGCCATCGGAAAGAGGGAGCCTCAGGGTACTTGTCAGAGAGAGGGATCCTGGGAAAACCTTCAGAGAGAGGGATGCTGGGACACTCTCAGAGAGAGCTGCTCCCTCTCAGAGAGCCAGGACCTGTGACTACCTGTCGATGGAAGCCTGATTCAGAAGTTTCCATGTGGAAAGGCAGATCCTGGGATGTCATAGCATTAGACGCCACAGACAGCAAATGCTATTAATTATCTGATAAATAAAGGTAATGGAGTTAAAAAAAATTTTTTTAATCTTTATTTATTTTTGAGAGAGAGAGAGAGACGGAAGGGACAGAGAGAGAGGGAGACACAGAATCTGAAGCAGGTTCCAGGCTCTGAGCTGTCAGCACAGAGCCTGACCCCATAAATCGCAAGATCATGACCTGAGCTGAAGTCGGACGCTTAACCGACTGAGCCCCCCAGGAGCCCTGATGGAGTTTTAATCTTTTTTAAAGTTTATATTATCTCCGGAGAGCTGGGTAATAACGCTGTGCTCTTCCATGTAAATCTCTAACGTGGACTGTTGGACTTCAAACTCACCCGCTGAAAACCAATATTACTCTTCCAGTGAAGTCAGCAAATATTGAAAAATCCATTTGCACAAAGATTTTCTCTACTTTGTCTACACAGNGAATCTTTTGGCGCTTTTAATGCTTTTCCCCGAAGAACACCTCTAACCAAGCAAAAGCAATCTGATTCCCCAGCTGGAATGATGTAAGTGGAATTAAATATTTTTAAATGATGTCTTGATAGTTGTTGAAATTCCTGAGCCTCTGCTGTGACTTGACAGCTTGGTAATTGCTAATTCGCTTTTATGCTAATTGAACTGGATCCTACTTGATGGGTTTGAAGTTAAGCTCTGAGGCTTCTGATGGAGTCAGGGGGCTTCCCCCACAGGTTCCCACTGCCCTCCCCGGGGCGGCGGGGGGGGGGCAGACAAGCAGCAGAACTCAAGGCTCTGTACCTGGTGCCACTGTTCGCCACAGCACCTGCTGCTGACACTTCACACAAGCAAGTGGCCCAGTGGGTGCCGCTTCCCGAGGAGAACTGTGAAAGGGGGTGTGACTTTCCAAGAGGAGATCAGTGGCCCTTTGCCCCACAAACCTTCCTTCACAGCTGTCATAGGCACCCGATTTCGTAGGGAGAGCAAAGGTGTTAGAGTAAGACGTCTTTGNATATATTTTTTTAAATATTTATTTTTAGAGACAGGGCAGGGAAGCGGGGAGAGAGAGAAAGAAAGAGAGAGAGAGAAAAATCTCAGCTCAGACCGACACGGGGCTCGATCTCACGAACCCATGAGATCATGACCTGAGCTGAAATCAAGAGCTGGCCACCTAACCCTCTGGGCCACCCACGTGCCCCAAATTAATATATTTAAATACCTGTGGCAGCGAACGTTTGGCAGATGGTATTCAAGAGACACAGGCTTCATTTTCCTTTCTCCTTTTCAACAATCGTGATACTGTTTTCTGCTGTTTTGTTACGTTTGTTGCCTTTCCCCAAACACAGTAAACACTCGTTTAGTGAAGGCTGACTTCGTGCTAAGCACAGAGAGAGGAACGCACACAGCGTCCACCTGGGAAGGGAGGTGGGGTCTGACACGGTGGCCCCTCCTGCGGGCGAGGGTCAGGTGCACACCTCCCGGGGAGCCCTGGGCGGTCGGATGGCACCTAGGAGGCGATCGGGAAGCTTTAGTCGCTCACATTTCTACCCTCACCTCCTGTTACTCTTTTTCCAGAAATAAATCTTGTCCTTAGTCTCCATACCCGATTCTGGGGCAGGAAATAGCCCCACGAGTGAGTTCTTTCTCTTTTCCAAATGTGCTTCTTCCCACAATAGGGACTTTGAATCAAATTTGCTGCCTGAAATGAAGGGTAGCTGACAGTGGTATACGAGAAATAAATCTTCTTTTTTTTTATTCTATTATTCGTAATTTAAATTTAGAGTCCCATTCGCCAGAAGCGGCAGAGACCTAAGTTTGGTCAACCTGAGGCCTCCTCTTTCTCTCTGGGTAGCTTCTAGGTACGAGGGGGGTTAGGGGAGGGCTCTCTGCAAAGCCAGCCTTGACAATCACTTTGGGGCAAAATAAAGGAAACAAGGCATTCTCTTCAGACTCCCTTCTTTTCGGAACTGGTTCCCTCAGCAACAGGCACGTTCCAGACCCGAGGCAATGGGCTTGCTCGTTGCTCATCGTGCTCTAGAAAGGCCTTCTTCACAGCAGGGGTGCGCCCCGCACCTGCGGTGTGTGGGTTCGGGGCAGGGGGAAGGGGAGACGCACGAACTCCCCCCACCTCTTCCTCTGGTCTGAAGCAGTGAACACATCAGCTTCACATTTCTACTTCTCCAACCACTCGTTTCTCCTCATTTGTCTATTTTTAAGAGGTTTTTTAAAATGCCTCAGATGATTCCTTTTTTAAGATGGAAATATAAATCTTCTTGACACAATGTGGAATTTTAACCACCGAAAAGAGCACCACATCTTTCCAGAACATATTTTGAGGAGATGGCTTTGCCTCTCCCATCACCGTTTTCCTGGCGAGCTCCCCGCCGCAGTCCCCCCTCCCTCCATCCCCACTTCTCAGCCGAGGCCCTCCTCCCCCAGGAAGCTTTCTCTGGTTGCCCAGCAGGCCCTGGGGGGCTGGGTGTGTGACTCCGTGAGGCGCCCCCTGGCTGCACCTCTGTCTTGGTTGGCTTGGGCTGTTATAACAAAACACCACAGACTCGGGGGGCTTTCACAACAGATAGGTCTGGAGGCTGCAAGTTCAAATTCAAGGTGCTGGTGGATTCCATTTCTGGTGAGCACTCTCTACCTGGCTTCCGGACGGCGACCTTGTCTGGCATCTTCCCGTGACCCTGTTTTGGTGCATGCATGTGGAGAGGGAGAGACAGAAATTTCTCTCTATTTCTCTTCTTAAAAAAAATTTTTTTTTAACATTTATTCATTTTTGAGAGACAGAGAGAGACAGAGTGTGAGTGGGGAAGGGGCAGAGAGAGAGAGAGACACAGAATCTGAAGCAGGCTCCAGGCTCCGAGCTGTCAGCACAGAGCCTGATGCGGGGCTCGAACTCATGGACCATGAGACCATGACCTGAGCCGAAATCAAGATGCTTAACCGACTGAGCCGCCTGGGCGACAGTACCTTAATTGCCTTCTAAAAGCCATGTCTCCAAAGACAAGTCACACTGGAGTCAGGGCTTCAGCCTCTGAGTCTGGAGGGACACGACTCACTCGATAGCAATTGCCCTCAAGTGTCCTCTGCTCTGGGGAACAACTCCTTCACGGTGCGCATACCCTTCCCGTTAGCTCAGCCGGGGGTGAGGGCGTTGCTTTCACTGTCGGACCCCAGTCCATGCCGGCTTCTCTGGGGCAGCCTCTGGTCCGGCCCGGGTGCCTCTATCTGTCCCAGGTGATAAAGTCCATCCCCTTCCTGGACGGCAGGACCCAGCTCGGTTCCCCCCACCCCCCCTTCTCCGCAGGTGGAGGTGGACTTCAGGGCGGGGGCACCGTGTTTCTCACAATTAAGCATCTTTATTAAGAAAGTGACATGCCTTCTTCCATGGCCCGGCTCTGCCACGAGCCAGCCGGCTGGATACCTGGTGCACCTGGCCAGCCCTCTGTAGAAGGAGGATGATAACCCCACCTCCCAGGCCTTAAGGGGTCAGACTAGGTAAGTACTGTGGACAGGTACGTACTGTGGACTAGGTTAGTACTGTGGACAAGGTAAGTACTGTGGACTGGGTAAGTACTGTGGACTGGGTAAGTAACGTGGACTAGGTATGTACTGTGGACAGGTAAGTACTGTGGACTAGGTTAGTACTGTGGACAAGGTAAGTACTGTGGACTAGGTAAGTACTGTGGACAGGTAAGTACTGTGGACTAGGTAAGTACTGTGGACTGGGTAAGTACTGTGGACTAGGTAAGTACTGTGGACTGGGTAAGTATTGTGGACTAGGTAAGTACTGTGGTCAGGTAAGTACTGTGGACTGGGTAAGTACTGTGGACAGGTAAGTCCTGTGGAATGGGTAAGTACTGTGGACTGGGTAAGTCCTGTGGACTGGGTAAGTAATGTGGACTGGGTAAGTACTGTGGACTAGGTAAGTACTGTAGACTGGGTAAGTACTGTGGACAGGTAAGTACTGTGGTCTCGGTAAGTACTGTGGACTAGGTAAGTAATGTTGACAGGTAGTACTGTGGACTAGGTAAGTACTGTGGACTGGGTAAGTACTGTGGAC
The DNA here is from genome assembly GCF_008692635.1 of Crocuta crocuta. Lineage (NCBI taxonomy): Eukaryota > Metazoa > Chordata > Mammalia > Carnivora > Hyaenidae > Crocuta > Crocuta crocuta. The sequence goes on along the minus strand of NW_027551571.1, from coordinate 6,760,778 downwards.
TGGGTAAGTACTATGGACTGGGTAAGTACTGTGGACTAGGTAAGCACTGTAGACAGGTAAGTACTGTGGACTAGGTAAGTACTGTGGACAAGGTAAGTACTGTGGACAGGTAAGTACTGTGGACTCGGTAAGTACTGTGGACAGGTAAGTACCGTGGACAGGTAACTGCTAAGTGACCGCTCTGCCCTGGGCTTGGCAGCCGCCCCTGAATGTCGATCGGGACCGACCTGACCCGAAGGCACGCACACCTGTCTGCAGGATGACAGCGTTCTGCGGCTGGCCCGAGGGTAGCTGCTCCCTGCAGGGCCCCTCCGCACCCTCACTGTTTCTCCGAGGTCTGCAAACCTCCGGGGAAGGGCCAGAGTTTATCCGTCGTCGGAGAGAAGGATGAAGCCAAGGCCGGACCACGTGCAGGCCGCTGCCGGCGACGCACCTCACTTCCAGCCTCCGGGCGGCCCTGCGTTTCCCGGTGGAGCAGACGAGACTCCGACGACCAGGCCCGGCCCGCGGCTGGTCCCGCTCCGGGGCCGCGAACGGAGGCCAGCGAGGACCGCCAGGCTCCCTGGTTCCCTCATCGCCGGAGGCAGGGACGCTCCTGGGCTTCCAGCCCGGGCCCTTTTCCTTGAGAGGCTGTGTGGTGTGTGCAGGGCTTGAGGATCCAGAGACCCCTGGTTTTACATTTTCAAAAATAAATTTATTTTGGAGTAAATTCAATTTGAGGCTTCACAGGAAAGTTGCAAAGATGGTGCGAGTTTCTCCCAGTTTCCCCCGTGAATAGTTTACATTTACGGTGATCTGCCTGTCAGTGAAAAGATCACCGTCGGTGCCTCACTGCTAACTCAACCCCAGCCTCTATGCGGACGCCACCAGCGTTTCTGTCTTCTTCTTGAGAGAGAGAGAGGGCACAAGTGAGTGAGGGGCAGAGAGAGAGAGAGAGAGAGAGAGAGAGAAGCGAGGCTCGTCCAAGGCCGAGCTTGTGCTCACCCAACTCGGGACTCGCGCTCACGGACCGCGGGAAAACTACCCGTGGGATGGGTAGTATGTACATATATTCTCGCAATTCCTCTGTACGAAGACTTGTCTCTTACCCCATTTCTTCACTTATTCAAGTGTTTATTTATAATCAATATGGGCCCTGCCTGAACATTTTGGACTTCGGGCCGCAGTCTGTACTGCATTATTTATGTTGTTGCTCAAACTGGTCCGGCCTTTGGCTCTTTCCAGCTGCTTCCTGGGTCCTTTCAACCCGCTCCCTCTTTCTGTTTGTTGAGCACCTGCTTTGCCTTCTGATAAGTACAGAACACTTCAGGTTTATCTTGCGTTTTTCCTGCTGCATCCCTAGAATCAGGCCTTTCTCCAGGGAGCCCTGGTTCCTTTTATTGGAGAACCCACCTTAGAAAGCTGGCTCTGGGGACGAGGTGCCTGATCTTTGAAGGGGGTTTTGTTAACGCTCACTGACTGCTTTCGTCGCAAGCAGATGTAGCCTGTGGCGCCAGCAGACAGAGGTCAGCCATGATGAGCGCGGACCCAAGGCGTTGTCATCTAACGCAACAGGTGGTTGGTGCAAGCTGCCTCGTCTTGGGGGATAGATTCTCCAAAGCCTCCCTTCTCACAGGTGCCCATCGTGGGGCAGGGCACAGGGCAAGAGCAGTGGTGACAGAGCCCACACTGTAAAGGGCTGCGCTGCGTCATTTCCTCTCCTTTAGGTAGGTTGCGAATGTGCCCACGGCCGTGCCAGTCTAAGACGTGGGCGGCAGGAAGGTTGGCCATTCTGGAACACGTCAGGCTTGGAGCCACGATGGCTGGTGTTCCAAGGCAGGCTGGAGTACGGGGTTGAGAACAGGAAGTATCGACAGGTGGAAGGAGAGATGATCCAACTCAGATAGTAAACAACGAACCTTCGGTAGGTGTCCCCGGAGGTCAACAGGCCAGAGAACTGGAAATCGGGATCGTCTCCAAAACCCCGGGCTGTCGGCCGTCATGTCCGGTGGGACCTGGCAAGTGGGGAGGGATAGACCCAGTGTGTCGGCTCAGCGGGGGGGAAGGCGTGAGAGCTGGTGCTGGGATGCCCGGGTGCCAGAGAAGGACCAGGGCTCCGGGGGGCCTGGGACTGAGCCCGTGTGCTGTCTCTCTCGTCTCTGCTTCCTGCCGCGTGTGGGCTGAGGCAGGTGGTGCCACCAGGAGACGGCGGAGCCCAGCCACGGGCAGAGCCCCGAGGGAGCTGAAGCCACATCTCCAGGGGCCCTGCCTCCTCTTTGGCGAGAGAAGCCAGAGCCTACGCTCTCCCCAGCGCATCACAAGATAAACTGTACGGAGGTGCCCACATACGTCAATGGCAATGGACGGAGGTTCTGTTATGGGACTTGGTGAATTTGGGGCAGCGTAGTTTGGTTTGCCATATATTTAATCCGCACCACGATGAAAGCTGTGTAGAGGTTCATTATGCATACATTTGGTTGGCTTCTGCCCTAGAAATTTTCTAGTGTGATTTTTCAAGTTTCTCATTACAGCCAAGCTCCCCAGAACCAGTTCCTTTATTTTCATAAATCTGGCAGGAACTTTGATACGGAAGGACTTTTCCTGGGCCCGAAAAACAGCTTCCAGTATTGAAAAGGGATGAAGCCTTCCAGACATCGTTCATGCTTGGGCTACAGCATCACTTCTGCAAGGGTCTGTGAGTTATTTCCCAGCAGGATTGACGGGGGCTCTGGCAGACTGCCTTGTGGAACGGAGATAAGAAAACAATCAAGTTTTCATAATTAAAAAGATTCCCTCCCTGGTTTTTCAAGTGCGGAAGGAAAAGGAAGTCTTTCGTCCCATATATTTACAGACACGTTGTTAAAATCTGACTGTACCGTTAGTATTAATTTGTTTGTCCGGTCGTCAACAGATATTTATTTCTAATTTTTTAATGTTTTATTTATTTTCGAGAGAGAGACAGCGTGAGCCGGGGAGGGTCAGAGAGAGAGGGAGACACAGAATTCGAAGCAGGCTCCAGGCTCTGAGCTAATTGTCAGCACAGAGCCCGACGCGGGGCTTGAACCCATGAACCGTGAGATCATGACCTGAGCCGAAGTCAGATGCTTAACCGACTGAGCCCCCCAGGCGCCCCAACAGATATTTATTTTCAGAAAGCCATGCATGCGTGTCGCCCGGTGGCCGTCTGCCCAGCCCGTGTGCTTGGTGCTGGAGAGAGAACCTGGCTCCTGCTTTCACAGGCTGACAGTCCCAGGGAGCAAATGTGAATGAAGGTCTGAGGACAGAGGAAAAGGGATGGAGCACGAAGCCAGAGAGACCCATGACTCTATCTCTGAGCTCCCTGGCTGACGCCCTGGGGGTGAAAGGGAGATGATTGGGTTATGATTCAAAATGGCGCGTCAAGCATACCTCTTCCGTCTCCAAAACATCCACGGAAATGATACTGAAGAAGCATAAAATTAATCAGAAGCAGGAGAATGGGGTGTAGGATGGCTAGCAGAAGGCCAGACATCTTCACGGGTTTCAAGAAAATTGGTAAGAGACACGACAGCCCTGGTGAAGGAGCGGAGCGGAGGCTGCTAGGAATGAGCCCAGGCAGGGCTGCAGGGGAAACGTAGCTGTTCCCGCCCTCAGAGCTGAAGTCATCTGAGATTTCATGTCCTTGACCATGGCAGGCCTTGCTGCCGACGGGGGGAGAAGTGCTCATTGGTAGCGATTCAAGAGAACAAAGACGTCAGTGCTTATTATCTAAATAATTAATTAATTTGATGAAAATGTAAGAGCCTGTGCTATCTTCCTCCACACGGCATTTGACAGGGAACTGAATTCCCTCGCTGATGCGCTCATGTAGAGCAACAGCCTTTGTTTCTTCCTCAAGGAAGTGGTTTTTGTCCGTACGACATGACTCTTGTACTTTTCCAGGCTTGGCGAGATCCAATCGGCCAACAAAGGCTGAGCTTTAAGCAACGGGTTTTGATTACAAGATATTTCTTAAGTTTTTAAAAAACCCATGGGGCGCCTGGGTGGTTCAGTCAGTTAAGCGTCTGACTTCGGCTCAGGGCATGATCTCAAGGTTTGTGGGTTCAAGCCCCGAGTCGGGCTCTGTGCTGACAGCTCAGAGCCGGGAGCCTGTCTTCGAATTCTGTATCTCCCTCTTTCTCTGACCCTCCCCTGCTCACACTGTCTCTCTCTCTCTCTCTCTCAAAAATAAATAAAACATTAAGAATTTTTAAAAAAATCTTAATTTCTCCTGCCCCCAAAGAAATGCTGTTCATGTAATTCAGCACATTAACAGGGTTAAAAGAATACAGTGATTTCAATAGATGCATGAAAAGCATTTGATAAAATTTAACATCCATGTGTGACTTTTTTTTAAAAAGGAGAGAAATCTGAGCATATAAGGTTCCGAAGAAGGCCATCTTTAACCAAATAACAGATATCTACAAAAACCCTACAGATACCATCTTACTTAATGGTGAAGCATTAAAGGAATTCCTGGTAAAACACAGAAAAAGAAAGCTGGCGATGCCCACCCCCACAACATAGTTTTATGTGGTACAAGAAGTTCCAGCCAGAGGAATAAGAACAGGAAATAAAAGGTTTAAAGATTGAAAAAGAAGAAAGCAAACTGTCATATTTTTGCAGATGATATGACTATTATGTAGAAAACCCAAGAGATTAGACGATTCGAACTCATACACGTTCAACAGGATACTAGATTCATTTTTAAATTAAAAATTGTATTTCCGTATGCCACACGTCAGTTATAAAATGTCATTTAAAATAAAATACCATTTACAACTGCAGCAAAATGAAACAAACAAACAGAAATAAATCCAGCTACCTAGAAATAAATCTAACAAAGATATGCACAGCTGCTGTGGAGAAAATGGTAAAAGTTACTGAGCGACATTAAGAAAAGCATCTAACTATGTTTATCGATAGAAAGCCTCCATACCAAAAAGATGTAAAGGCTTCCAAAACTGGCCCATAGATTTAATGTAATTCTAGTTTTAAAACCCCAATAGGATTTTTTTTTTTTAACTCAACAAGATGATCCTAAAATCTATATGGGGGAATAAGAGGCTGATGACTGTCAAGAACTCTTTGAAGGAAAAGCAGACTGGAGCTGGGCAGGGAGCTTGCCCTCTGGGGCTCCGAGTGTATCATACAGTAACGGTAACTAGGGCGGTTTTGTGTTGACTCAGAGATGGACAAGCAGAGCATGGGCGACAGAATGGTGAGCTCCCAAGAGCACATGACGTTGACAGAGCTGGTCCTAAAGTTCAGGAAAGATGTACCATCTGATGAGTGGCATTGGCATGGTGAGTCATCAGACACTGACTTCAACCCTTATAGAAAAATCACTCTTGAGTGGATTAAAGATTAAGTGTTAAAGCCAAAAGTTGGAGAAGATACAGAGGAATATATCGTCTCAGGCCACGGAGGGATTGCTTCAACAAATCCTAAAGGGGAAGATGGCTACATTTGGTGGGATTAAAGGAATATTGGTCTTCCAAATGCTATAAAGAAATTAAAAAGAGAAGACACAAATTAACAGAAGATATTTTTAACATGTAGCTGAGGAAAGATCTAGAATCGATAAGTATTTCTAATAAGACTATCCAATACAAAACTATCCAATACAAAACTATCCAATACAAAAAAAAATACGAAAAGGAAAGGAAAAAAAGGCAAGCATTTCCCAAAAGAGGAAGCACGAAGAGCCAATTAAGAATGGAAAGAAACTGAACTGTATTCGTAAATAAAGGAATGTAAACTCAAACCATTGTAGGATATCACCTAATATCCCCTCCTCTGAGACTGACAAAAACTTAAAGTCTCATAAGATAAGATCGTTAGCAAAGATGTGGAACAACTTTTTTTCTATTGCTGGTTAAGGACTCAAAATGGCATAATCAGAAAATTCTGAAGGGAAGAGGAGAGGGGGTGGGAGACTGTGGGGACCAAAGCCTCACCTGGGGGATGGGAGTATCTACATATCGTTAGCGTATCGTTGGGGCTGGACCACGGCTAGGTGATGGGGACAGATGGGGGACATTACATTTTTTTTTAATCACTCTTGATTAATTTTTTAACCACGTGTGAATGCGTATTTCCCCTCCCTCTCCCTCCCCTGCCTCTCTCTTCCTCTCTCCTTCTCTCATATCCAAACACTCTGTGGATATTTTAACAAAAGTAAGAAGCACCTGTTGTCTTTCAAAGCTGGGCCTCTCGATATGTGAGGGTGTGTGAATGAAGCCACCGAGGAGACCGCAGGAGCGCACAGGAGACAAAGCAGAAGACCTGTTAGTTGGGGGGGGGGTCCCCCAGCATGGCTCCCATGGACAGGGACAGATGGGTGAGAATAGTCTGTTCCGGAACTGTCTTCTCTGAGCCCAGCTCCTCACTCATCAGTTGTCTGTTAGCAGGACTTTGGGGAAAGGCTCTCTCTCTGGTCCATCATGGTGGTTTCCTTTGTCCCTTTCCATAGCCGATCACATGTGACCAGCCTGTGGTATTTACGAAGTGTGTTTCCGGCTTTCTGCCGTGTGGCCCCGAGAGCCCCCCCCCCGCCCCAACGTGGGGATGTGAGGCCAAGGTGGCTGACGGATGCAGGGGCGGGGTGGGGGGGAAGGGTCAGCTCCAGGGAGCCCGGGGTGTCCGGGATTTGCAGGGATTTGAGAGAGACCACAACACCGCAGAGGAGTGGAGCCAGGCAGAAGGACCAGCTTACGAGCTGTCCCCGTGACACACGGAAGTTGACAAGGTCAGCTGAGTGAGCTTCGGGGCAGGGCGGGGGCGGGGGGAGGCAGAAGGAACCAATGTGTTCTTGGGTCTGCGAAGCCCGTCGTCTCCTCCTCCCGGGCCTCCCCTGACTGCCTCGTGAATGATGCCTTCACAACTGTGGTTCGGGGTCAGGTGTAAACACGGGTCTGAGTCTGGCCATGCACACCCATCATCCCCGAGAATGGTGACCCAGCTGTCACGTGGACTGAAGGACATGCTAGGTACGAGACCTTGACTGGGCCCTGCTGGAGTCTTCGCTCTGAATGCTTAGAGTCCCCACTCCTGCTCCATCCACTGGAGGTTTCCAGAAGTTAAATTCAAAGTTGCTGGTGGTTTTGAGTCACCTTTTCTTCTTCTTTTTCAATAGCGACTCTTGAGTGAAAATTAGGCTGTTGTGTGGGTGGCTGTTAAGGGTGCCTCATTTCCACATCGGAGAGCTACCCACACAGCAGATTTTTAGTAGCACTTGAAATGGGACCTGATTTTGCCTCTCAGCTGCTATATTAAAATAAAAAGCCCTTCAGCTGATTATAAAGATACCAATTTAAATGTATAGATACCATTTCCGTAAGGAAAGAGATGTCTTCATTGATTCTCTGAGACCTCAGGTCCCCTACGGGGGTGCGGGCCACACCCACCTTCTAGCACTGTCTAGCAGAGAACAGCCCAGGACAGGGGCGGGGCGGCCATGGTAAGAGCCCTGGACAGAGAATCAGGAGCCGAGACTCCGGCCCAGTTCTGCTGCTGCCTCGCTCGCATCCTCTGGCCACATGCAGACATCACACCTGCTTATCTACCTGACCGTGTCACCCTGAGGACCGGATGAACTACCGGTTGGCAAAGCCCCCTGTGTCCTCGCTAAGCTGTCCTTGGTTTATCGCCCGTTGGTCCCCCTCGAGGTGTTTGGGGGCTTGGGGGACGAACGGGCTACTCCTGCATTAGCCTCATCCCCAAATTTTCTTTGGGTTCCTTTGGAAGGATTCCATGCTTTACCTCCTTTCACTCAGCCTGTTAAACAGCCTTTTAACTAGTCANGGAACTGCTGCCTTTCGAGAAAAGGAAGATGTGGCCCGACACAGTTTGTGGGAAATTATGAAAAACAGCAAGACCATTCCATGTTGATTCCTTTCTGGGGAGGCGGCTCATCGGAATGTAGAGGCACTGCACCCCCACCCCGGCGGGTGTCTCTCATGCTCTGACTTCCCAAGGGTTGGGAATTAGTGGCCCTATTCTTACAGGGGCAGCACTGAGGTCCAGAGAGGTCCAGAGAGGTCAGAATCTTGGCCAGAGCTGCACAGCAGGCCCGGAGCCAGGCAGAAAATTAAAGGCAGAGGTACCAAAGCCCAGCCCACAAGTGTTGATGTTTACTGAGCATCTTTTCTGCACCTTTTGCTTTTCCTGGGTTCTTTCTCTTCCAACTGAGGTCAGTTTTATTGCACTATTTTACGAGGAACGGGCCCAAGTCTTAGACAGGTAGGTCATCACCGCCAGAGCATGGTGCTGGCAGTTTTGAGCCAGGACTTAATCTAACAACAAATCCAGTTTTGTTCCCAGGCTCCCCAGCCACTCTCTCCAGAGTCCTGGAAGATTCCTTAGTGCCCAGCCTGGAAGTCTGCTTGAATCCCAACACCCATGATTTCTTTGACCCTTAGGCTCAGCTAAAATGCAGTCCTCTGACAGCTTTTCTCTGCTTTTGGAGATCGCTCTCAGCTCCAGCCCTTGCTCTTTGATCTGAAGCCGCAGGGTCCCCTGAGAGTGGACACAGGCAACCCCGTCCCTCCTGCGGCCCTGAGAGAGCTGTTTCTGCAGGACTTTCCCTTCCTGCCTTCTGAAGATGGATTGGGGGCAGCGTGGTTACAAAGAAAAAGCATTCGGTCCCGAGGATGCCGTTTTAAAGTCTGTTAAAAATAAGTGCTGCGGCTCTTTGCTTTTGTAAGTGCCCTTGTTGAAATCCGGTCTCTGTCGTCGCTTTGGGGCATGGTGCCTCAGAGGGGCTGCCTGGTCCTAGGTCGGGGAGGCGGACGCTCTCCCTGACCAGGGTGGAGTGCACTCATGGACAAGGCTAGTGTGGGCTTTCATGCTAAGTCTTCTGGGCAGAACATTTTGCTCTTAAAATTAGGAAGCATGCCAGCAAATACAGAGTATGTGCTTCAAAGCACCAAATTCCCAGAATTTGTCTTCGGTTGTGCTTTGGTGGAGGTCTGGAGTTTCTTGGAGTCCCTTTGGGACCTCTGACTTTGGTTCCTGACTTCGCTTCTCCCCTGCCTTTAATTTTGCACAAAGCCCCTATGAAGCAATAGAAATCATCCCTGGATGCGAAGTCAGAAGGCCTGGGNTCGACCTTGGGCAAGTCTAACTTTCTGGAGGCTTGCTCTCTCCCCTGTAGAGAATGAGGATGACTGTGCAGGGTCAGGGCGAGGCTCAAAGCCACGGTCAGCAAATCTGAAGCGTATGCTTGTTCATTCATACGCACTGATTTCCTTTGAATTTTCTTCTGCTGCTTATCTTTCTAGTTCTATTCTGAGCCTTTGTTATCTGTTGGGAACGTTTTTTTGGGTGCTGATTATTTTTTCTCTATCTCTCAGATGGAAAGAAACCCCTCTACCTTCTGTCTTTGTGTTAATTTCCTTTTCATCCACGCTCCTGTTGTCGGTTTAATTCCCACTCATCTTCCTGAGGCTCGGTGACTCCTCCTTTGTCATTTACACGGTTTCCGTGATTTCTCTGTAACTAGCATGTACCATTAGCCTCCATTTAACAGGCACATCTGAGATGTTTTCTCGTTTGGGTACAACCATGCTTTTCTCCCTCCTACTTCCTTTCACCCAGAAGATATTGAAATGTTCCAAAGAAGGAAGTGAAATCGACTACAGAGGAGAAGGTGGGCTGGAGGTTGCTGTCTTGCCAAAGGTCTTAGTAATTTCTGTGTCCTCTCTTCCACGCTGGCATTTGGCTTAGAGTGGGTGGTGGCAGTGAGGAGGGGCATGAGCGTAAGAACCGAAACGATGTGACTTGTCATGACCAAATGTGGGGACCTGTTGGGAAAAGACCTCTTTCACGGCATCGGGGAGAAGAGGGTTTGAAACTGGAGAAACTTCATCAGGAACCCTTCCTGGGTGCTTTCGTGGGTTTTTTTTCTTTTTTCCCTTTTTAAAGGTCATTAAATTTCCTTCCAGATTTGAAGACATATGTTTCGATATTTAATGCGCCCAAAATTTATGTATGAGATAAGAGTTAGGACACAATCTTAATTTTTTTCTTCTAAATGGATAGCCCACTGTAACAGTACTATATGCTGATTAGTCCGTCTTTTTCCTACTGATTTGAAAGATCATCTTCATCAGACACTTAGTAGATAACATACAGGTCTGCTTCCGGATTTGCTATTTTGTTCCATGGATTTTTCTATCTCCTTACCAGTGTCACATGTTTTAACTGCCGTTGGAAAGCTTAAGGTTCTGAGCCGGAATATCCATGGATACTCGTAATTCACTTTTTTACAAGAATAGTTGTAGAATCCGTTGTTCCTACAAGCCATCTGGTATTCCCCAACACTTGTAGAAATAATGTAAAACAATAATTTAGACTTTTATTTGATTATTTTAAAAATTATTTTCAGCATCTTTGCTAATAAGACATTCACTACATCTCTGAAGAGGAGTAGAATTCCAAATGATTAATAGATGAGACGTTCATTCCACGGAGATCAGTTTATTCTGAGGTCTGGGAAAACAAATCAGACTTGGGCAAATTTTCTCTTGTTTTCAGTCCCGGCGCTGGCAAATGGTTATGCACACCCCAGGTTGTCCGGTGCAGAGTTTAAGATGGGGCGCCGCGCTCTTCCGCTGCTGGCCTGGCAGCCTCCTTCGGGAGGGGTAACTAGTGCCCTACAGCCACGGTCAAGGTCAGGTTGTCACGACTTTCCCGGAGTGTGGAGTGGGCCAGTCACAGGCCATCCGCTGTCACCTGCACTGTTAGTAACTTTCACTGATATCCGGGAGGTGTCTACCCATCCGAGAATCATTCTGGAGTGTATCCGTGGTGAAATTTTAAAAAAAACAAATGTCATGAATCTTTTTAAAAGCTTCCCATTTGGAAGAGTAAATAGAATTTTCAGTGCTATTTAAGGAGAGGAGGGAGCATTTATGGAGGATTTATCGGCTTGCTCCTGGATGCTGAGATGTTTCACTTACAGTGTTTGATGGTGTCCTTGGGATCCACAGGAGTAGCTGTGTCATCCTGTGGGGAAACCAAGGCAGGGAGTCCCCACAGCAATCACAGTGGTTACAGATATGTGTCATGGGGCAGGGCTCCAAACCCCTGCTCTTCAGAATGATCTCTCTACCCCACCAACCACTCCCTGGTCGTTGGTTACGACCTTCACATTCTACTGATTCCAGGCCACAGGCTGTGATTATTTTGTAACTTATCAGTAGGATCAGCCAAGGCCTGTTATTATAGCTGAGATTCTTCTGCATTCGTTTTAAGGTAGTGAAATCGCCTTGCAGCTTAAGGCACAATTATATATCCGATGCCCCAGATTTGGTAGTCGCTGTCTGTTCTTGCCTGCTCGGAGCCCCCACCTCCCACCCCACCTGGCCTCGGGGGGAACCAGGGAGAGAACGCAAAAGGCCCCTCCGTGAGTCCCTCGGAAGGCTCAGACCAGGACCCTCCCAGCACAGGCTCAGGAGAGCGCCCCCTGGCGCTTACGCAGGGGAGGATGGCGCTGGCCGTGAGGTGCTGGCCAGGGGCAGTTTCCGAAGCTGGGGAGACGGGGCTGAAGGGGACGGGGAAGGAGACAGGTAGAANAAACACATTGTGACCCCAAAAGAAGCCTTAAAAGCTCGAAGGTCTTAAAAAACGTTATATTGTTAAACATGTTCGTTGAGGTCAAGGTCAGGGAGGAGGAGGGGGCTGACGTTACTGAGCAGCGACCACAGTTTTGTGGGNATCATGACCTAAACGAAAGTCGGACGCTCAACCGACTAAGCCACCCAGGCGCCCCAACCACAGTTTTGCAAACGTTGTCTGATGAGAGCATCGTAGCAGCCTGGGAGCCCAGGGAGGGCGTTTTCCCGTTTTACGCCAGTCACAGAGCTCGAGTGGCATCTGGTGGCCCTGGTCCGTCTGTCTGACAGCAGATTCCCGTGTCGTTCTGCATCCCGTGCTGTGAACCCCGGCGCTGCCTTCACGTGAAGGAGCCACGAAAGGTCACGGAGGGCCCTCATTCCTGGCACTGTCCCCAGTGAGTTCCCCACTTTCTCTCCCTTCCACGAAGGCTTTAGCATATTGTGATCAGGGGGGTAAGCATCATTCGGCATTCTGCTGTTTTCGTTTCACATAGTAAATATTTCCCCATGTTGCTCATACTTATCATTTTGAAAACCTCCATAAATCCCATTGAGTTGAGGCGTGGTAACAATGGACTTGATCCTGCTGTTAGACCATGAGATTTTCCCAGTATTCTGCTGCTATGACTTACATGGCAACCAGCTCATCGTGCAGAAGACAGTATCGGGTAGTGGATGAGAACACAGCCTGCGGTCGGGCCACCTGAGCTCGAATCTCAGAGCTGCCATGAAATTGCTGTGTGGCTTTAGGTAGGGTGCTTAACCTCTCTGTGCCTCCCTTTAATTTAGAAAGTAGAGCTCATATTAGCACCTTTCTGGGAGGCTCCGGGTCCCTGGAACGGGGGAGTTTGGCTCTGCTACTTCAGAGTCCCGGGCCTATTGCGTTTTCATTTCAAGCAGCAACCCTTCGGGTGACTCAGAATGTTCCTCCGAGATATGGGAGTGCATCTGTTTTCAACAGCTGTTATGACAAATTGTCACAAACCCAGTGGCTTAACACTGCACAAACTTCCTATTTAGAGTTCTGTAGATTGAGAGTCCAACACGGGTCTCACGGGGCTCAGATGAAGGCACGTTCTCTTCCCAGAGGCCTTAGGAAGACACCGATTCCTTCTCTTTTGCATTTCTAGAAGCTGCCAGCTTGGCCCACTGCCCTGTNTTTTAGACTCTTCCCTTTTTTTTTTTTTTTTTAATTTGAGAGAGACAGAAAGCACATGTGAGCAGGGGAGAGGGGCAGAGAGAGAGAGGGAATCCCAGGCAGGCTCCACACTCACCAGACTCCCACGTGGGGCTCGATCCCACAGCCCTGGGATCACGAGCTGAGCAAAAATCAAGAGTCTGACACTCTATGAACTGAGCCCCCCAGGCACCACCCACCCTGCTTCCTTTTTTAAGACCATTGGACTCACCTGGATTATCTACGATGCTCTCCCTATTTTTTAAAAAATATTTATTTATTTTTGAAAGAGAGACAGAGACAGAGCGTGAGCAGGGGAGGAGCAGAGAGAGAGAGGGAGACACAGAATCTGAAGACAGGCTCCAGGCTCTGAGCTGTCAGCACAGAGCCTGACGCAGGGCTCGAACCCACAAACCGGGAGATCATGACCTGAGTTGAAGTTGGATGCCTAACGACTGAGCCCCCAGGCGCCCCATGCCCTCCGCACTTTAACGTCAGTGGGTTATAAACCTTCGTTCTCCCTGCAACCTCAGCCCCCCTTGCCATCACCCCGGGCACGTTCACAGGGTCTGGGGCCCAGGATAGGGGCCATCACGCTGCCTGCCACACAGCGCCGGGGCCAGAAGCCGCTGAACTATGCGTCCCAGTCTCCCTCGCTAGCTGGGGTGCAACTAGATTCTGCCAATGGGAGGCCCCGGCACTGTGTTGGAATGTGGGTGAAGGTGCAAGTTCTGGTGCTGCTCGTGGTGGCCTGGGGACAGCAGCTCCAGTAGCATTGGGCTGAGCACAGGCTGTGACCTCCAGCCCAGGGTGCTGATGGCTTTCCTGTGTCCTAGCACCCCCTGCCCCCTCTGCGCCTCCAGCCTGGAGATGTAGCGGCTCCCCATCTCCAGGTCACACCCCGTCCCCCTCGGTCCCCTCGAACATCTTTGTCGCAAGCTCCTCTTGCAAGGCTGGGAAGCACGCGGCCCCTTCCCTCACTGGTAAAGCGGGGTAGCAATGCCTCCTCCCGGGGCTGCCGCGGAGCGGAGAGGAAATGTGGTGACGTGTCGGTGCCGGGGTCGGGCCTGACGCTCAGCACCTGCTCGAGCATCATTAATTCCGTATGAGTTTAGGTTTTAGGTTTGCTGGCTTCTGGGATACTAAGGATTTAAATGTTCAACGCGGTGGTCAAGTGCTCTTTTCCATCGAAAGTCCTTCTATTGATCCCATTCTGAAGAAGCTAGCCTCTCTCTGATGTTGAGATACATCTTCAAATCTATTTTTAGCAAGTTTCCTCCTAATTTCACATACTTAAAAGTATTTAACTTCTTGAAGCATCTGGAGTCTATTTTGGGGGCATGATGTTAGATGTAGGTCTAAGTTAATTTCCGCCGCCCCATACAATTAGCTTAACTTCATTTAATAAATAGCCCTTTATTTCCTCAGTGTTTGCTGTTGCTTATTTTAGCACATGGTAGGTTCTCAGACACAGTGGGATCTTGTTAGGGGTTCTGACCTACATAGGGCTGTATAAGGACATTCTGCAGGTCGGGGATGTCACTCTGCAGTGTCAGGAACGAACGACAGGTTGCTCGCATAACTAATTTTCAGGGTGTTTGCTTCCTGCCGAACTGGCACCTACAGATATATTTCTTTAGTTTCTGGGAAGTTGGATTACTGGAGAAATCAAAGGCGGCTGTGAGTCATACCCTTTCACTGTAACCTCCCTTGTCTGCTTGGGTGATTGCCTAATTCTATCTTTTCCCTTGTGGCTTAAAAAAAATTTTAAGAGACATGGCCTTGGTCAGCCTCTCTGATTGTAAATTTCATCGGCCTCTGCGACCTTCTCTGTTCTCAGCCTCGGGTCTTGTGTTTCTAAGATCATTCCCCTCATAACATCTTGATTTTATTTCTAATACTGATTATTAAGTTTTCTAAAGTGCCTTTATTTTTTTTCTTAGTTTATTGTCAAGTTGGTTTACATATAACACCCAGTGATAAAGTGACTTTAAATGCTTTGTTGTGGTGTTTAACAGCGTGTCTGTCTCTAAAATAATAACAACTGTTCTGTTTTTTCATATTTTCCTGCTGTGGTATACTCTTTTGTTTTTCTTAATTTTTTAATGTTTTTTTAAATTTATTTTTAAATCTTTATTTATTTATTTTGAGAGAGACAGATAAAGCACAAATGGGGGAGGGACAGAGAGATAGACAGAATCCCAACCAGCCTCCGTGTTCAGTGTGGAGCCTGACGTGGGGCTCGATCTCACAACGGTGAGATCATGACCTGAGCCGAAATCAAGAGTCAGATGCTCAACCGACCGAGCCACCCCAATGCCCCTCTTTTACCGCTTTTTGAAACTGATGCCAGCCACTCTCCACACTCCTACCCTCGTGACTGAAGGAAACGTCAGGGTGTGCCGCTCGGGTCTCCGGTTCTGTTCGTGGGTGGGGGCCGTTACCCACAGGTGTCATGTCTTTCTGCCCTGCTGTGCTTGGCGTGGGCCCTATGCTTGTACCTCAGACCACATGTCCCTTACCAGGCAGGAAGGTCAAGGCGGTCAGGAGCCTTCCCTTTCCGTAAGGGATGGGAAACCATTAGGGATTTTTGTTTCCGTTCCTCGGTATGGTGTTCGTTTCTTAGCTCTGCCGCAACGGCCTGCCCCAACCCAAGAGGCTTAAAACAGCGGCAGTCTCTAGTCTCACAGTTTGGAGGCTGGAAGCCTGAAATCGAGCTGTCGGCAGGGCCACGCTCCCTCAGAAGGCTCTGGGAGGATGCTTCCTTGCCTCTTGCAGCTTCTGACGTGGTCAGCAGTCCTTGGCTTCTGGACGCATCACTCCAGTCTGGGTCCCTGTTGTCATACGAGCTTCTCCCTGTGTGTTCTGGTCTCTCTGTGTCTTTTCTTCTTATGAGGACAGCAGTCATATTGGATAAGGGCCACCCTACTCTTAAGACGACCTCATCTCAGATCTGCAGAGATACCATTTCTGAATAAGGTCACGTTCCCAGGTACCTGGGGATAGGACTTCAACATACGTTTTGGGGGACATGATGGAGCTCACAAGTACAATGTCACAGGCCGCCCTGAGCCACAAAGACCCCTAGAAGACTGGAGAGTAACTGGGTGGTGAGACACGCTGTTATCTCTTCCTAACTGGGATTCCTTTAATTAGTACAATGTATCCAGCCAGTAACTAGCCAAGTCGGGGCCACAGTGCTCTAAGCAGAAGCTGCAGCCTCACCCAGGGAGGCCGAGAGCTTGAGAGCTCGATCTTGCAACCTCCTCGTTTATCCAGAAATCAGCCTTCCCCAGCCCTCTGCAAAACTTCTGATTCCGGATGTGAACCCAGAAGATCTCTGTGCAGCCAAAAGCCCAAAGTCCCAGTGTATGCCATTCGTTCCTTCAGGGAAACTCTCTGGCTCTCACTCCAAGCCTACCTTATTTTTCAAATTAAAAAAAAAAAATGTTTGTTAATGTTTTATTTATTTCTGAGAGAGAGAGAGAGACAGTGTGAGCAGGGGAGGGTCAGAGAGAGAGGGAGACACAGACTCTGAAACAGGCTCCAGGCTCTGAGCTGTCAGCACAGAGCCTGACGCGGGGCTCGAATCCACGATCCATGAGATCATGACCTGAGCTGAAGTCGGACGCTTAACTGACTGAGCCCCCCAGGTGCCCCTCACATTTTTTTAAATAGGCTTGTTTTCTTGATCTCTGATGTTGCAACCTACACTGGCAGCCAACAAATCCCAGAAATTAGTAATAATTGGCCATAGCAAGCACAGCCTGTTGTTTCTCGTCGACGGCCACGAAGAATAAAAATGGAGAGGAGCTGCGTGAAGGCGTTTTTCTCAGTGGCCCAGGAAAAGCAAGGCAGTCTGGACTTCCAGTCGCGGGGCACAGCCCACACACCCTGGAGAACACGGAGTGGGGAGCCTTCACCCTAGGGCCGTGTTTCGTTCATTACTGGCTGCCCATGTCGGGTACCGGGGGTTGGGGGCAACGAGGAAATGATATAGACTCTGGTTTGGCCTGGGCAAATTCCCATCAACACCCGAAAGTCAAGAATGTCACTCCTTAAAAGGATAAACCAGTATTTAACATAGCTCATTTTCTCAGCTGCTTAGAGGGAGAACCGGGTTCAAACACAAGCTCCACTATACAGTGGGGTGTGCGCGGCAAGTAACTTAACCCTAAATCTCCCTGGGCTTCCATTCTGCATTGATGCAATGGGGGCACAATTGTGCCTCCCGTGGGACTCAGGGCTTATGTTCCAAAAGCCGCCGGACACCTCTGCCCAGATTCTCGGCCAGCTCCCATGCCCGTCTCCCTCTTGCCTTTGTGAGCTCAATATCAACCCAGAGCTCAAGGCAAACGTCAAGGTCAAATGCTTCTTTTCTCTCTCCCCCTTCTCATACACCCAGCCCATTAGCAAGCCCTGCCTGTCGAGAGGGTGTTCAACCTCAGAAAGACGACTTTTCCCATCTCGACTACTACAAGGCTTTCTTAATTAATTCAGGGTCACCTTAATTAAGGTAACAGTTCATTAAGGACCACCTGATCAGGTCCCTGTAAAACCCTCTTCACCAGTAACCCCAGTCCGTTCTCTGCACAGCTGTGAAGTGATTTTCACATGATCATCAGATCGTGTCTGTCCCTTCTTCAATCCGGGGAGGTTCAGCCCCTTCTTTCCTCTCTGTCCTGCCTCACCTATCCCCCCTCCCGCCCCCCCCTCCCCCCCCCCCCCCCCCAACCCTGACTGTTCCCAGTGCAGGCCTGCGTAGCTTCGGGCCGTGCACTTAACTGTGGATGAGCAGCTCCGTAGGAGAGGGAGGGCGCGGGATGAGGAGGCTCGGGGCTGACAAGCTTTGCTCTGGCGCTCCCGGCTCACACGCCATCATGAAATTAATGAGCAAATTAGCCAGGAACTGATTATTCCAAAAATAAACGATAGATTCAGCTTCTTTCTTGTAGCTTCAAGCCTTTGAAGAGCCGCAACTCTTCCTGAGGAGAATGAAATGAAAGGAGACATTTGCAATGTTAATTTTTATGGCATTTTTATATAAAGCTACAAAAGAAAAGAAAAAGAAATATCAACAAGATCAAAGGAAATCGGAACATCGCAAAGAGGGGGAACAGTGTTCTTTTGTTATTTTGTTGATAGACTGTTTGGGAAGACATGAATAATACATAAGAAATCGTCCTGACTAGTTTAGGGAAAGAGAGGGCTGGTACTTCATTAGTACAAACGCAGCGTGAAATGGGAGTCCAGGGGGCCCAGTGTTAAATCCGTGCAAGGAAGAACTCAAGGGGAAGCTGGTAACCTGCTATAAAGGTGGGAACCACAAAACCGAGCCGGTCAGAGTTCTGTAGGAAGGTAAGAGTTCATTCTGAGGGCCTCTCCTCTGGGTGATGTTTATGGGCATGGTGACGTTCCAGTTCTCCAGCGTCTTCTTTGCTTTCTTCTGGGTTTGTCTTCCTGAGAATTCACATCTCAGGAATCTTCTAGATTCTGAGAACCCCAGGACCGTGGCACCTCTCTCGGAGATTATCTGTCCTTTACAAATCTCCTCTTTCTCTTCTTTCTGCGTAGGGAAAGCAATGACCCCCTCACTAAAAATGGAAGAGAGGAGTCCAGGGCGACCACAAAGAGAAATGTAGCACGCCTCACAGAATGGTGCCAGAGCAGGGAGACCCCTGTGGATGGAGGACCAGCTGGACCTTGAGGCTGTCCGTAGGGTCCACGTCAACTGCACAGCCTCATGGGAGTGGTTTCTGAGAAAAATGGTGGCTCTTCATCTTCTGGGAAAGCACATCTTGTAGGACAATTAGAGAAATAATGGTAGATCAAGACCCTAGCAGAGAAGGGGACTCTCCTTCCCTCCCTTCCTCTCTCTACTCATTCACCCCCCTCACTGATTCACCCCCATCCACCCATCCATCTATTCATCCACCCATCCTTTCCTTCCTTCCTTCCTTCCTTCCTTCCTTCCTTCCTTCCTTCCTTCCTTCCTCCTTCCTTCATTCGTTCCTTCATTCGTTCGTTCCTTCCTTCCTTCCTTCCGTCCTCCCTCCCTTCCTCTCTTGCTCTATCTGTCCATCATCTACCTCCTTCCAGAAAAGAGGAGAAAGCTTGCAAATATACAAATAATACTTCAAGATAGATCTGTCAAATTAAGTAGAAGAAAGATACAGGAAATGTAAAATAAGTATGGGAAAGGAAGACGAAGCCAGGAGTGAGATTGCCACACAAAATACATGCCTCTACATCCTAAGCCCCTGCTGGGGATAAGCCGCTTTCTAGCAGCCAATGGGAATAGGAAACACGATAGCATGATTGTTCCCTTGACTCTCAGTGTCTGTAAGGTAAAAATAAACCCGTTGCCAAGGAATAGCATGGTTCTGACTGATGCGGAGACCAGTGGGAATTTTCCCGGGGCTTTGTAGAAGAGGAGGGTTAGGTTTAACCAGGAATAGACTCCTGGGCTAATGACTGATGCCAAATCCCTATTGATGGGGGGGATTGTGGTGTTAAGTTAATTAAACAAGGAGGCCAGGTCAGCAGGGAAGGCATGATGCTGAGCATGGGGACCTCTGAATTGATGAGCCACCAGGACTGGCCCTGCTATTCTGGAGGGTGAGGCGGAGGTGTGGGAGGGGATGAAATTGTCCACAACCCCGAGGCCATCCTGCCGGCCTGTTCTTCTTACCGGCTTCATCCGCAGGACCAAAGCAAGTAGCTTTAATGCATTAGTAGCTTTGTAAGCCAACTAAAACCTAAGCCTGTATTGCCTCAACGTTAAGAAACGGAAGCTTAAGGGCCATCAATCACAACCAGCCAACGAGGCTTTCCAAATAAGGCAACCACTTAGGCTACGGTCAGTCAAATGCTTTCCTTGCCTTGCGCTGCCTCTTCTGCTCAACCCTCCTCTCCCAGCTCCGTTGGCTGGAGCACACCGTTTGGCGCCTTCAAGTTGGAGTTGAGTTTTACTCAAATAAACTCTTAAAATGTTTGTGATGCCTTGGTTTATCTTTTAAAAGTGGTGTACCAGAAACTGTTTTACCCCTAAGGGGGTGTCCTACGTGGGCTGGGCGCAACGGAACCCCTGAGATGGTCCGTCACCCAGGGGTTAGGCCTCGCTGTCCAGGTAGAGGGGAGCGAAGGCAGAGAACGTGGCCATGTGTGGGATAGAATAGAGACAGTAGATTAGAATATTCGGGTATGAAATGTTCAAACAACGCATCAAAGTATAAGAAAGAAAGGAAATGGAAGCCTAAAATCCCACCACCAAGAGTAATGTCATCTGGGTTGGATTTGGGGCTGAAAGTACTTTCAAGCCTCAAACCCGCACAGGACCCACTATGGCAGGAGGAAGGTCCCCTGTGTGAATTCCCTGGAGGGCAAGCTCATAGGGTGCGGCTTGACACCTTGATGTGTGCATCACAGAGGCTTTTCCTCCAAACCACCCTCTCTCACACCCCTTCCTCTGCTTCTTTAGAAAAACAAAAACTTGGGGCGCCTGCCTGGCTCGGTCAGTTCAACATCCAACTCTTGGTTTCTGCTCAGGTCATGATCTCACGGTTCATGGGTTTAAGCCCTGCATTGGGCTCTGTACTGACAGTGCAGAGTCTGCTTGGGGTTCTCTCTCTCTCCTCTCTCTCTGGTCCTTCCCCACTTGTGCTCTCTCTCTCTCTCTCTCCCTCTCTCTAAAATAAATAAACTTTAAAAAAAAGAAAAACAGAAACTTGCTCAGCATTAACTGACATTTGAAGTGTAATAATATATGATCTACAGATCTAAGGTCAAGCTCCAATATTATAACGTAAAGGGACCTTAAAAAATTAATTACAATATATAAAAAGTAAGGCAGCCAGGACTTTCTGGGCTTAGTGATTCTTGTTAACTACACAGATCTTTGAAATGAAACATTTTCCGGATGTAGATCAAATTAGTTGGGAGAAATAAACCTTTCTTCAAAAATAGGACCATAAAAAAAAACAAACAAACATGTGAGGTCTGGTTTAAAATTCTGGACATTAGAAGGGGCGCCTGGGTGGCTGTGTCAGTTAAGTGTCCGACTTCGGCTCAGGTCCTGATCTCACGGTTCATGGGTTCGAGCCCCGCGTCAGGCTCTGTGCTGACAGCTGGGAGCCTGGAGCTGCTTCAGAGTCTGTGTCTCCCTCTCTCTCTGTCGCTCCCCTGCCCTCTCTCTCTCTCTCAAAAATAAATAAACATTAGAAACACCACTCTGGACGTTAGATACAACATGAGCACAAGGAGGATCTGAAGAGCAGACGGCAGACCAGTCAGGCATGGAGACCCGAGGAGCCGGGCGATGCGTCTCTGGGTTTTCTCGCTGCCTCGTGTGCCCAGACCTGGGGCGGGAGAGGCCAGAGACGCCAGAGGGAACAGTCAGCGGAAGTCCCAGCAGAGTCTGTGCTTTGAGCCAGAGGACAGAAAACACTAGACAAGAGTGATTCCACTGCAGCCAGACCCCGCAGAAGACACGGTGGCTCCAATCTGCCCAGGCAGCGAGGGCCAAGTGAGGTCCCAGACCCCCCCCCCGTGCCGTGACGGGGCCCCTTCTCTGCTGTTTGGGGGAGAAGGACGCAANGGGGGGGGGAGGGAAGGACACCTGTGGGGGACGATGTTCTAGAAACAAAACCCCCTAAGCTGAAGCCCTTAGTTTGGGCCTTCTCTGTCCCTCTTACTAAGTGGAAACTGAGGCCTCCTGATCCAAGAGGCGGGGAGGGAGGCTCACCCGACGTGCCTGCTGGAAAGATCCTGTGCCCTGTGGATACCAAACTGCCTGCCTGGCCGAGGTCTCCCAAGGGCCTGGGGCCCACGTGCCGGCCACCAGGCCATCCCAGCCCCCAGACGTCCTGGTGCGATTGTCACCACGACAGCCAGCCTCTTCCTCCCAGCCGGGCCGTCTGAGGCACCTGCGCGGTGCTCAAGGCCTGTGGGAGTGAATGGGGAGTGTGCCCTGGGCAGGCCTCTGTCTTGAGGACCACGTGGTTCCCCCTGAGCTGTCGTGGCACCTGCCGGCTTCAACTGGACGCGGTGAAAACAACTCGAACTTTGGCATCGTGTCTGAATTCACATCTTGGTTTCTCCGTTTGCCAGCTGGACGAACTCAATCATCCAGTCATTTTCTTCGGGCCTCACTCGTTAAATGGGGTTCATATGAAGGAGAGCTGATATGTGCATGGAAAAGCCGAGAGCCGGGGCACCTCGCAGGCACTCAACAAAGGAAAGGTCGTGCCTGCCCTGGGGTCCTACAGCCGGCTTCCGCATCACCAAGAGAAGGATGCCAGAACTTTCTTTTGTGCCTACCACGAATGCAGGGTGGGCGCTGTCGGTGTAACAGATCTGCTCATCCTCTGGGTCTCTTCCTTGTGTCTAATCTATGCAGAAATTGAAAGCAAATAGACGTGACAGGCTCCTGGACCCCCTGTGAAGCACCGGAAGCATCCTTCCGGCACCTTTGACTGCCTCCAGCTCTCACAGCGGATGCCGGGAGCACAGCCTGGGATGGGCCGGAGCGGGAGGCCCTGGGACCTGACGAAGGGTGTGACGTCCCAGGTGGGGCGGGAGTCAGCCGGTGCATGAGTGGGTTGTCAGGGGATGCACCAGAAGCAGGGGTTCTCAGTCTTGGCTGCACACTGGAATCTCCTGGAAGCCCGGGTCCTACCCGAGGGCTCATGGTT
Organism: Crocuta crocuta; assembly: GCF_008692635.1. Classification (NCBI taxonomy): domain Eukaryota; kingdom Metazoa; phylum Chordata; class Mammalia; order Carnivora; family Hyaenidae; genus Crocuta; species Crocuta crocuta. The sequence continues at coordinate 6,738,291 of NW_027551571.1, read as the reverse complement.
TCAGATGTGGCCTTTGTAGCAGCGTTTTAAAAGTGCCCCGGGTGCTGCTGATGTACAGCCAAGGTGAGAGCACGGATGCAGAGAGCGGTGCGTCTGGAGAGAAGATGGGGGGGGGCGGGGGTTGGCATCCTCCATCAGGCACCTACATGTGAGAACAGCCAGATGTGCGAAGGATAAAATAAGACCAGCTTCTGGGCCGGAATACAAAACCCCAGCCAGAGAAGGCTGGCAGGAGCCCCGTTTCCTGGGATTTGGTTCAAAGTCAAAGGGAGACTTGCTCTTCGTACCTCTGGGCTCCCAACCCCCCTGCGGCGCCTGGCCAGGACCCCCACACCCCTGTGCTGTAGTTAGCTGATTACCTGTCTCTCACCCAGGCTGCAGGAGGATTCCCCCTGGTACGTGTGTAACGAACGGACCAGACACCATCATGGATGACTTGTCTGATGCCAGTCTGATGCTTCTAGATCCACCCCATCCCCCAACAGACGCTGGGTGGGTCCTAGCCCCTGGGCTGATACTGAGCCTGTATCAGGAATCAAAAGATTTCATTGTGAGAAGAGAAGGAGCCTGGGGCCTCATAGGACCTAATACTCCTTTTGGTTATTTGCCAGACTGAAGACTTCCTGTAATTAGAAACAAAAACAAGCAAACAGAAAAAGATTTCTAGTTGTCACGAACCATTTTAGGTTTCAGGAGGACATTAAGCAGCTAATACATTTTACCGAGAAGTTCCCTCCTCTGGTTTATTTTTTCTTTTTTGGCATGGACTCAGGAGCCATCAATTGCTCTGCTGAGGCTAGGGTGACGTTAGCCACCTTCCATCTGGGAGGGGAGATGGTGGGGGGGAGAAAGGAACTTCGCGCTGCTTTTCTGAGTATGAAGTTTAGTCTGTCAGCTTTGACCTTTCCGTTCCAACTCAATGCCTATTCAACAAAAACCTTGACATTTAAACAGGCAGCGCATCCAGCCCACGTCTTTATCCTCCAGGCCGATCACTTTTCAGATCCTTCTTTCTTCGGAGCTACAGCCAAAAAAGTAGTTTGGCATTTCTGCTATTCTGTTCCCTGGCTTTTTGAGAAGTACAGGGAGACAGGAGGCTGAGAGATAAAGGGGTCTGTTATCTGATGTCCCCTCCCTAAATGAGCTTGCATTTGCTGGTGGGTGTCTGTGTGTCTGCAGTTTTATTTCGCTCTGAATAAGACAGGCCCGCAAGCAACCAAGCAAGATGGGACAGGTAGAAACCCACTTCAGCACGCCTATTTTTAGTTCAAATTCTATTTAAGTGGCAGTGATAACTTTAAGGTAACTGGCAGGAGAAAAATGAGTCTGTGTACACAGTAATTGTTTTGCCCAAAAAAGGAAGGAACATCCTTAAGGTATTCCAAAGGCTGAGTGAAGGGAAAAATCAAAACAGGTGACTTAAAGAACCTTTGTAGGAGGCGCTTTAAAGAAATCGGAGGAGCTAGGGGGAAAATAAAGAACCACAGTGATGAATAATGAAATCCTGAACTGACTCAGGACCCGGCATAGCATTCCTCTCCTATGGTGGCTCCTGGGACATTAAGGGCCCCAGCAGGGAAACGTCACCAGTTATGGAGTCTGGTCAGTGCTGGAACTTACCACCACCCGGACACATGTCACCCTGCAAATCGTGAAGCCCAGCGTCCACTCTGACCACAGCCTCCAACCTTCTAGATCCCTCTCTCCCTCACCCCTTGCTGGACCTGCACTTTGACCCCCTAGAGACCACTAAATGAGGTAGCGAGTGCAGAGCGTTGAGAACAGGCCAGGTGGGCAGCAGCTCTCCGTGGATGGAGGTGGTCATTGTCTTTACCGTCCTTCCTGCCCATGAACTTTCCCACCTTCCTGAGTTCCCAGAAGGTCTCCCGGAGTCTTTCTGGCTCTTGGCTTTTCTCCTGAGCCACTTTCATTACTTTTGCTTTCAGTTCAATTTCATTTTTTTTAAAATTTTTTTAAATGTTTTATTTATTTCTAGGAGAGAGAGAGAGAGAGAGCGTGAGCAGGGGAGGGTCAGAGAGAGAGGGAGTCACAGACTGAAACAGGCTCCAGGCTCTGAGCTGGCAGTCAGCACAGAGCCCGACGCGGGGCTCGAACCCACGAACCGCGAGATCATGACCTAAGCGAAAGTCGGACGCTTAACCGACTAAACCACCCAGGCGCCCCTCAATTTCAATTTCATTTTTTAAAAGAAACATTTGTTTCCTGTTCTTGCCACTGTATCTCTTCTTCAAAAGAATTTCACACAAGTCAACGCAGACTTGGCAGCCATATTATATTTCAAGAAAAAAAGGAAATATTACTTGAACATTATGGAAAATTGGCAGGTAATGGGGCTCAGCTCTGATTCACATTCAAGATGGATTTTCTATCTGGTTGAAGCAGGCGTGGGGGGAGGGCAGGCAGAAGGATTTGAAGGGCAGAGAAATGTCTAGGAGCACATCTGTTTCTTTCCTTTCTTATCTCCCTATTGAGACCATTGATAATCCCCTTTCTTTTTAGGAAACAACTTTTTTTAAACTTCCTTTTCAGAAGAGTTCTAAAGCCATTGGAGTGGCAGATTCTGTTCTAAAACGACCAACATTTTAATACCATGGAAAAGACAAAAACGGAATCCCCAAATTTTCAAAAGATAAATGTTAATGGTCCATTACAAAAGGGTAGATTGTCTTCAGCCAGCAGTCATTTTGGGAACAGGTGTCCTTGTGAGCATGACTGTAAAGTAACTCAAGGTTTTTCAGTGAATCACAGGAAAGAAAAACTTTAGCCCACATTTAATATTTTAAAGAATTTCTCTCAACCCTGGGTAAGGATCAGGCTTGCATAAATGGATCAATTAGGACCAGAAAAGGATAAGGCCCGCTGATGAGCAGGGTCAGTTTGTGTTTTCTGTCCTGTGATACTGGGCGGTGGGCTCTGGACCTTCCTGGGTGGACAGGGAAGGCATCGTGAAGGCTCCCTCCCCAGGACCGGCGGGAGCTTCACCATCGATTTCAGGTTGTGGGGCCAAGCCTTCAAAGATCAATTATTTTCTTCCAGACACTTAGCCAACAAATCTCATGCTTGTCATTTGGGAATGATGGAGAAAGATGGGGTTTCTTGCCCCAAATCACCTTCCCAAAGGTCATTTAGCACAGAGCTACCTTCCTCTGACAATTATGCATTTTCTACCACGATGTTCTTTGTAGTAAAATGGCAAGTCATGATGTGAATAACTTTTTTTAGAGTTTCTGAGCCACAATATCAAGCAGTATACATATAGCATGTAGTATATGTTTCAAAGGTTACAAAACCATTTGCCTGATTTTGCTTTGTTTTGTCTTAATAAAATGTTTAGTCCTTTCCTGTTGCTTTATTAATTTGAAGTCAATAGATATTGACTCTCATCCACAAAGACTAACACTTTGAGATCACTTTCACTAACTTCCACCTCTTCCCCCAATTTCTTGCAATTTCTTATTTTTTTAAACATCTTATTTATTTTTATTTTTATTTACATTTATTTATTTTAAAATGTACATCCAAGTTAACATATGGTGCAATAATGATTTCAGGAGTAGATTCCAGTGATTCTTCCCCAATGTATAACACCCAGTGCTCATCCCAGTGAGTGTCCACCTTAAGGCCCCTTGCCCATTTAGCCCATCCCCCCACCCACAACCCCTCCAGCAACCCTCAGTTTGTTCTCTATATTTAAGAGTCTCTTGTGTTTTATCCCCCTCCCTGTTTTTATATTATTTTTGCTTCCCTTTAAACATTTTATTTTTTAAGTAATCTCTACCCCCAGCATGGGGCTTGAACTCACAACCTGAGATCAGGAGTCACATGCTCTCAACCAAGCCAGCCAGGTGCCCCATCTCCTTGCAATTTTAGAAGTTATATCCATAGTTTTCCTGAACCTAATGGCTTCCTATGTACCTACATAAGCATAAATACTACACATAAACCTTTGGTGGATCTGTCAATGGCAGGAAGTGGCTGTGTCTCCCCATGTGCGATGGAGAATTCATGTCCTTGAACAGCTCTCCACCTCTGCTCACTGTGCCCACAGCCCTACTTCCTGCTCTCCCATCACTTCCCTATTGTTATTGTTCAAACACTGAGAGTCTGTCTCGTGTTTCTAATTTTCAAGTCTTCCATGATTTTTGTACATGTTTAACATTGAAATCAAACAGATAATGTCTGTAATACAATGACTGTGCAAATGACATTCAATGTAGGACTCATGAATAGAGAAGGAAACAAAACTTTGTCACTACGTCGGTGATGTTGGAAAGGAAATATTCTAAATGAATTCACTTTTCTTACATTCTCTCGGCCCAAAATCATGTCTTGTTTCATTGGTGCTTTGGTATTGCAAGATGGCTCATTGTGATGTTCCATGTCTTGTATTCATGCCCTTGGGGCGTCCCCTCTCACATTGAATCATGGTGGACCTACGTGACCAAGAAAATACCGTAGAAGTGACAGTGTGTTATTTCTGAGACTAAGTCCGAGGCTAAGTCATGAAAGACATTGCAGTTTCCTCCTTGATTTCTCTGGGATCACTCATTCTAGGAGAAGAAGGCTGCCATGTTGTGAGGGCACTCAAGCAGCTCTGTGAAGATGCCCACATGGAAGGGAACCAAGGTGTTTTTTTTTTTTTCAAATGTGTATTCATTTTTGAGAGAGAGAGAGAGAGGGTGAGAGAATGAGAGAGAGAATGAGTGGGGGAGGGACAGAGAGAGAGGTGCAGAGGATCTGAAGCAGATTCTGTGCTGACGGCAGAGACCCCAATGTGGGGCTCAAACTCCTGAACCGTGAGATCATGACCTGAGCTGAAGTCAGATGCTCAACCAACTGAGCCACCCAGGTGCTCCGGGAACCGAGGTCTTCTGCCAGCAGCCAGCATCTGCCTGCAAGTCATAGGCGAGAGCCACTCAGAAGCAGCTCCTTTAGCCCAGAGGGGCCTTCAGATGACTGTAGTCCCGGCTCACACTGAAGTACATCTCCTGAGAGACCCTGAAGAAGAACCACCTAGACAACCACTTCTGATATCCTGACACACAGGAACCATAAGAGAAAATAAATACTTAAGGCTCTTTGAAGCTTTTAAGTTCTGTGGTAATTTATTGTTAATATAGACTTTAACTAAAGGAGACTTTAATACTTGGAAAAAGACTATTGCCATCACAAAGAAACTAAACATGTAATGAGATGAGACCTTGAGGGTCCTTGAGAGGGATGACTATATTTCGTATGTGGGAAGAGCCTGAATCACCGGGGGCAGACTGTGGTAGCCAGCCTGCAAGATGGCCGCCAATGGTCTCCACCTCCTGGTCTCACGCCCTTGTGTGGTCTTCTCCCATGGTGTACCGCGGCTGGGCTGGGTGACCAGTAGAATGCTGCAGAAGTGACAAGGTGTGACTTTCCCGGCTTCTCTTGGATCACTTGCTCTGGAATGTCATGAAGACATTCAAGCAGCCGTATGGAGAGACCCACGTGAAGAGGAACTGGGGCCTTCCACCAAAAGCCACCATCGATGTTCCAGCCCTGTGAGTGAGCCACAGGCGGAGCAGATCCCCGAGGCTGAGGCAAACCTTCAGTTGACTGTCTGTGAGCCAACATCTTCTCTGCATCCTCGTGAGAAACTGCCAACCAGAAAGTGCCGGATACCCAGNTAAAAAAAAAGAATTATAATAATATCGCTTGTATATCAGTGCCAGATGTGACCATTTTGACTTCTGGGCTGACAAGCTGTTTTGCATCCCAGTTTCTGCCGACACAAGTTTATCCCAGAATCTTTATACAGACATCACATACCTGGTCCTAATTCCATGTGAGTCGAACACAAAACAGTTGGATGCCTTTCTCATCTTTTTAGGGTGCCTACTTGGGTAATTTTTTCAGAAAGGCAAAAAGACGGTAGCTTGTATAAGCCCTTGTATGTCCAAAAATAACTTCCACTCTTCTCTTCTACCTGATTGTCTGATTGGCAGCGTATGGAATTCCAGGGTTGAAAGAATTTTCTGCTTCAACTTTGTACATGCTGTTCCATCGTCTTCTCATGCTCAGTGTGGCTGACGAGAAGTCAAACAAGTAGCTATAAAAATAATGATAATACTAGTAACAATAAATAGATTTTTAAAATAATGATTTTTCGGTCAGCTTTTAGGATCCTCTCTTTACATTTGGAGTCCTAAATTTTCATGAGGGTAGATCCAGGTTTGAATCTCTTATTCATCTGTAATCATTGTGCCCTCCAAGTTGGGAAGTTCTTCTCCATTTGGTTCATGCCATCTGAAACTCGTGTGTCTCTTAGTTCTTAGATTTTTTTTTTCATGTCCTTCTTTGCTCTCTGTTCGGTGAGGTTTTCTTGACTTTCTCTCACTGCCATGCTTTTGTTGTTGAATAACATTGGCAAAGACATCTTTTTTATTTCAACAGACTCCTTCTGCTCTCTGAGCTCTCCCTTTGTAACAGAGTGTTTTACTTCTATTGATGCAAAATTTTCTCTTTTTTTTTTCCTGAGGATACTAATTATAATTATTTTTAAAGATTTCCTTCATTCTCAAATTATTTCTGTTTTCCCAGGGGCCTTTTGCTCATCTTGGTTCTTCTCCTTTGTGCTGTTCCCCACAGGTGTCTGGCCAGTGTTATTTAAATTTATATTTTCAACGGAGCTCCGAAAAGATTAATTACAGAGAGCAGCTGTGGTGGGTTCTCCTGACATTATCAGCTTCTCTCAGAACGAGAACGCTCGCTTTTTGTACCTGGGAGGTTTGTTACAACTGGCAGGCTTTACTTATCCTCAGGAAACACCACATCAAGAAAGCTATTACTTTTTTTTTATGTATATTTATTTACTTTGAGAGAGAGAGAGAGAGAGATGAGAGGTGGAGAGAGGGAGAAAGAGAATCTTAAGCAGACTCCACACCATCAGTGCAGAGCCCAATGTGGGGCCTGAACCCACTAACCACGAGATCATCACTTGAGCTGAAACCAAGAGTCAGATGCTCAACTGACTGAGCCATCCAGGTGCTCCGGGAAGCTATTGCTTTTGTGGGAGCATTTGCCTGACATCAGCCTTGGAGGGGGCGTGTGTGTGTCTGTGCTTATATTGTGGGGATGGGGGAACTGAATCTTCCCATTTTCTGTCATTTCTCTCACCCTATTCCTTCCCTTTCAGACCCTTGGTGGTTCTGCCTTGAAAACTAGCTCCCCCCTGTAATCTCTCTCTCTCTCTCTCTCTCTCTCTCTCTCCCCCAGGCTCTGAGCTGGGCTCTCTTCACTAACGTGTCTATCAGTGCGTGCATATGACCCTTCTAACTTCCAGAGATGCGCCATGGTTTAGGGGGTGCTGCTGGGACCCTTCCATTTCTCAACAGTTTGCTAGTTCACTCCCTTGTAAATCTCCTTACTACCAACTTCAAAGGGTTCTGGGAAGGATGGTTTTTGACCACCCAAGGATTTTTGCATATGCTCAGTCAACCATCTTGAGCTGGAAGCCCCAGGAGTTGCATGCACATGTGTGCCCCAATATGATCATCTTTTTTCCAGAAGGGAGGAGAATGTTTTTCTCCCCAAAACCTTCTCTTCCAACTCCTGAAGCTGTGTGTAGTTAGGTCATTACTTAGGGTTCCAGTCCCTTGGCTTCTCCACCACCGACACGCGGCCTATGAACACATCTGGCCAGCTGCACCTTCCAGGCTTGGGCCACCCTGAGCACAGCCTCCATCCTCCCTGCCTCCCCTCTGTAATGTGCAGTCGGTTCTCAATGCTGCCCCCGAGGAGAGCCTTCTAAAATGTGTTAGACATATCTTTTCCTGCTCAAAACCGACGCAGGCTTCCATCTACCTCACTCACTGTGACAGCCCAAGTTCTCAGGGTGGCCGCCAAGGACAGCATGATCTGCATGCCACCCCATCCCTCTGCCCTCGCCACTCCCTCTTCTCCTCTCGCCTGTCACCTTGCTGCCCCCTGAAGATACCAGGCACCCTCCTGCTTAGAGGCTTTGCATTTGCAGTTCCCTCTGCCTGGAATGCCGTCCCTGATCACAGCCACGGCCCCGAGGGCTCCTGTGGCAGCTTCCTCACCCTCAGGACTTTACCCCAGCCTTACCTGTGCAGTGAGAACCTGTCTAACTTCCCCGTTTTAAGTTGTGTTTGCCAAACCACGTGATTTCCCCTTGCTTTGCTTTTCCCCAGAGTGCTTCTCACCACGGACGCCCCGCGCATCAGCGTACAGTGTCTTGTCTGTTGTCTCCCCCTAGAAGGAACCCCCCAGAGCACGGGCACTTTTATTTCAGCACCTAGAACAGCGCCTGGCTTGCACTAGGTGCTCCTTACTCTTTGTAATAAATGGATAAATTGTGCGTCCTTACTAACCTCCACAGCATCCAAACTCATTTCCAAACCTGCTTCTGAAATAATGAGGGGGGGAGGGGGAAATCAGGCACCTTTCCATTGAGCCCAGCATCTCTCAGAATTTCTTTATTATTGTTCCTAAATGGCCTTTTGAGACTGATTTCCTGTTCACTTCTCCACTCAAATCTTTAATACCACAGACACACAGCATATCAGTTCGTGCTCCGTATGTCTGTCTGCATTTTATACATAAAAAGAATAACAATTTTTCACCCCGAGGGCCAATTTTTCCCCTCTTTTAAAAAAATTTTTTAATTTTTTTTTTTTTTAATTTATTTCTGAGAGAGAGAGACACACACAGCGTGAGCAGGGGAGGGTCAGAGAGAGAGGGAGACACAGAATCTGAAACACGCTCCAGGCTCTGAGCTAGCTGTCAGCACAGAGCCCGATGTGGGCCTCGAACCCACGAACCGTGAGATCATGACCTGAGCCGAAGTTGGACGCTCAACCGACTGAGCCACCCAGGCGCCCCTCCCGTCTTGGTGGCAATTATCACCTGTGTAGGAATGCATGGTCTAGCAAAACTAGATATTCCAAAAACAAGTGAAACAGAATAGAAGTTGGATTAAAAAAAAAAAAGGAGTCATGCAGTGATATGGTGGTAGAAAGGAGAACTTAGTCATTTCTCACAGGGCTGAATTCCGTGCTGTTAGCCCTATGGTTCTCTGTGCCATCAGCCCCCTCCTGGTAGCTAAAGCCGATCCAAGAGCCAGCAAAGCTGCTCCTGCTGCATTTCAGGAAGCTGTGTCCTGTCTTTGCAGCTGGGAGCATGGGGACAGACCACCGCCTGCATCTGCTCAGCCCCAGGCTCCTGGACCATCTTGTGAGCCAGGAGGCCCATGCCCGCCCCAGGCAGGAGCCGATCCACAACTGCTCTGTGTAGTCAGCCCCTCGAAGCCCAGCAAACGTACAGGGAGATGAGGGTGAACCAGGAGAGTGCTGATCCTTTCACCTAGAACCCCCAGCCCCTCTCCCCTGAGGCCCCCTCGATGCCCCAACTGGAGGCGACCAACCCCTCCCGTCCTGAGCTCCAACGTCGCCCACCTGATCCCCAGGGTCCAGCACAGTCATTGCCTTACGGCGTACTGGACCTCTCTTGTGCCACCTTTCTCCTCTCCAAACGGCGAGTGGCCCCGCGCTGAGCACAGTGGGAACAGACGCTGCGGGGCCCTGGCAGTCAGTGACTGCTCGCTGCTGCCTCCTGGAGTAGGTGCTAATTAGATATGCAGGATACAGGGAAACAGCCCCTGGAATGAATCAGGTGAGATCATCTCAGTATTATTAAGGAACAACTGGATAGCTAATTGCCCAGGGAATAGCAGTTTACCGCATTATGCTCTCATTTGAAGGAACCGATAGTCGCTCATTACTGAGGTCCCCCTGCAGAGGTGAGTGACTCTTGCTGTGTCTTTTAAATGCCTTTCAGAGTCCCCATCCGAGCTGCTCTGTCAGTCACCGGTGTTGTCCCTGCAGCCTTAGGCAGCCGACCCCACCCCGCATCCTGGAAAGTTTCACCCTCGAGTCTGAGGCAGGAGGCGCCTGAGGGTGGGCCTGTGCTTCCTGCCTGTCACCAGAACTTCCTCAGTGGGTTTGAAGACATTTACATTTTCTCTTGGCCTTTTGGACCTAAAACTCAGAATGAGCTCCACCCCCAACCTCTGTTCCCCACGAAAGAACACACAGAGCCCTTAACAACAGCAGGAATTCATTTAGGGGTCAAGGGCGGCTCAACTGGGATTAAGGGTTACAACAGGGGCAAAGCCACGTGTCAGCCAGTCGGGCTCACCTGGAGATGAGCAGAGCTCGGTGTGCGGGACACGTGGTGTGGTGCAAACAGGCAGAACCGGCCTGGGTGCAGGGGGCCTGGCCTTCATCCTGCCCTCGAGCAAGTCCTCACCTTCTGTGGGTTTTCATTCTACATCCAGGGCCTTGGAGGACCCACAGGGGGCCGGTGGGGGGGATGGGGCTCTGCAGTTGACCAACCCTACTTCTAGGTTGGGGACCTGGGACAAGGAAGGCCTTCACACCATGAGCCTAAATATGTAAAGGTTATGCACCAAACCAACAAACTGCTCAATAAAATACATCGCACTCTGCTACCCTGACCAGTATAACTCTATAAGCACAAAATGAAAACCTGTGTAATCACACAGTATATATACCTAAAATTTGATAAAACATGAAAGATGGCAGAATTTAACATTGTGTATGTTTGGCTGTCGATGGGGTGAACTCACCCCCAGGGCCCCTTCCCTGGAGATCCATGCTTGACCCTTTGCATGGGGTTCCCAGACCCATAGCAGCCACAAGGCTGGTTCACCCCCATTTTAGTGGTCTCACCCCTGACCGCCCCACCCTTCCCTGCCCCATCACCTTGGGTCCAGTGATCTAAATTCTGAGAACTGTCACTATAGGAAATAACGGTATTATGTATTTGTTTGCCTGTGTGCTGTTCGTCTTCTCCACCAGAAGGAAAGCCCTATGAAACAAGGACTCTGTGCTCAATGTTTGTAGTTTAACACCCAGCAGCAACAACAGAGCCTGGCTCGTACTCGTAAGTATATGCTGGGCAGATGAATGGATGATATAAGGTCAATAGAAGGAAGACTTCAGAAAACTGGACTAGAAGAAAACATTAGAAACTTAGGGGCACATGGAAACTGCTTAAAAACAGGGCTTTGCACTCAAGATGTGTGAACAAGAGAAAATTTGAAGAAGGCAATTAGATACAGACTGTCAGCTCTTGAGGTGGACGACACGGGGACAAGATGGTGGTGGCATTCCAGAAAACGCTATTTGGCCATCCCTGGGGGGGACCCCAATGTCGTCAGATGAGCTCCTTGTAGCTGTGGTCAAACTATATATCCCTGCCTTCTGGACGGTGTGGTGGGTGTCGAGCTACATGCCTGCCCCCAAGCAGAGCCAGTCACAGCTCTCTGCCACCCTGGCCACAGTTTGTTGGTCTTAGGGCATGTGACCTGGCAAGAAAGAATGGGAAACTCTGAAATGGGCAAAAAAATGATTGGATGTTTTTGTGATGGGTTGCTAGACCTTGTACAGGAGATACTGCTGGGTTATCTAATTTACTGGGATCTGTGTCTTTCATTTGATTATTATTCACTTTTAAAGATTAAAGTTAACTGCAGAGACGGTGGCGTGATGCAAATTATTTCTGTTCGTAGAAATGTAAATAATTTTGTCCTGTCAAATTGCAATTGATTATCACCCCTCTGGAAGAAGCCAGTCTTGCATCTAATAGCAAATTTATCCCTGCATCCCTGAGCGTGTGTATATAGACAGATATACAGATATATACATGCATATTACATAGATGTCCCTTCTCTGGATTTTCCTTTAGTCTTTTTTTTTTAAATCTTCCTGGATATCTCATTTGTCAGTTAAAAAGTTCGTTTGCCCTGTGTTCATTTCATATTTCTATGAAAGCCGTGCTTTCACTCTTAAAAAAAATTAATCCTGAACCAGTAAGGGATGGAAATCACCCAGAGTCTGGGGAATTCATAACCTGCTCACTGACACGTTTGAGGAGGGAGCATAAAGTCAAGACGAAGACCGTCACTGACGTCCCGAGGGCCAAGATCTTAGATGTGCACCCCAACAGCTCCAGAGCAGAAGGGCCCTGAAGGCCACTTCTTATCTGTGTCTGACACCGTCCCCAGGACACACGGGTCACCTGGGGTCAAGTTTCCAAGCACAGCCAGTATACCTGCCTGCCTGCACTAAGAGTGGGTGCCCATGAGGGCTTTCTGGACAGCTTATCATTTACCCCCGCTTAAATATAAAGTCGAGGAAGAATGAATAACACCATAAAAAACCCCAAAAGGAACATAGTCAGGGCTTTTACAAACCCGAGCTATTCTCAGACCACTTGTGCATCTTTAAGAAGGTGGATTTTATCCTGTTGTAAACACACCAAGTGATCAATGAGGCCAGGAAACAGTGGCCAAACTCTCAAGTTACTTTTTAAACACGTTTTCTTGTGCTCAGATACGCTGTTGCCTACGGCAGCCTGGGGCCTGGTGCGAATGGACTCGGAGCTCGGGAAGCTTGGACTTGAATCCTGGCTCTGCCGTCAATGATGTAAATGGCCTTGGCAGAGCCCTTTTGTCTCCCTGGGCCTCAGTTTCTTCCTCCAGAAAATGGGAACAGGGATGCCATGCAGTTCTGAGGCTTACGGGCCACGAAGCACGGGGTGCCCACCGAGGAGGGTCTGCTGTGCCGCTGAGGAGGACAATGTGCGGCCACGGCCGGATGACATGGGGCCCTGATCCTCACCCTTTTCTGGGCAGCTCCTCCCTTCAAACTTCCCGTCCAGGGGGCGGGAGGAGGCACGTAATTCTCCAGGCATAGCCTTTCTGATATTTTAACTCAATTTAAATTGACTTCAGTCTAGAACAGGACCAGCTGGAAATCTATTCCGAGGGCTGGTCCCACGCAGCCGTGAAGCAGGAAACAGCCCGCGTGAGGTGATTTCAAAGGCGCCTCAGGAAGGCTGCTCCTGCCCCCACCCTTCTAAAAGCCCCTGCTTCCAGAAACTCCACCATCCATGCTTCCTCCTTTGTCCTAAGACGGCTCCGCGCCCACAGTCAGGGACGAGGGGCACACCTGAAGCTATAACAGTGGGTTACAGCTCGGAATCGGTTCATTCCAGAAACGTCAGGAGCTGGAGAGCCAGACATCCAAGGAGTGGAAAGCTTGCCTCCCCCGTCACCGGCTCCATGTTAAGGGCGGGTCTCAACTGACTGAGCGAGGACAGAGGACCCCAGTCCCCTGGGTGTGTGAGGACCGTGGGTTCCGTGGACAAGGAGAAGGATCTAGAATATGGGGCCTGGAGTCCTGGGCAAGGCTGGCCCTGCCAACATCGCCCATCATGGCACTCCATGGGCCTAATGCGTATGCCCCCCGCGTCGGCTTCAGTGTCTGTCACCTGCTGGTGAGCCCACCGCCACCACGCCACAGGCCCTGTAAGGCAGGTGTCTGCCTCCTCGCGCTGCCTGCCGGAGTCCAGGCCACTTCCGTCACAGACGCCTCCCCGCTCCTGCTACTACACCTCCTTACGGTCTCCGGCTCACAGAGCCCCAGGCACAGCACCGGGAGCTGAGCTGTGTGGGTTTGAAACACTCAGAGAGAAGGCTGAACAGTAGAACAAGCAACAGCTCAAAGGGAGATTCGACTCGAAAACAATTTGTACCCCTTCCCCCGCCTCCCCGAAGGCTCGAGGCTTCTCAGAAGTTGGAGGAATGGCATTTCCTTGCTCTTAGACTGCGGTACCTGGGAAGTGACATCTTTGAAAAAGAGTCTCTGCAGGAAAGTGGCCATGACCTGGGTGTTCTGGAACACTCTCTCCTGTGTGGGCAGACTTCCCTGGTGGGTCCAAAGGGGGAAACACTGCATCCCACGTGATGAGTACAGAGCACCTGCCTTCAGGTGGCTTCCCTGAGACCAAGGGCCAGCAAATTCTGTCCCTGCGCCCGTCCCCAGGTGGACAGGAGGGTGGAAACTCAAGGTGAACTTGCGTTCCAGGCTCTCCCTCTGCCTTCTGTCAGGCAAGTGTCCTCGAAGAAGCTTTCATGCCTGGGTGTTATGCTGAGTGAAATAAGTCAGGCAGAAAGGGACAAATACCATATGTTTGCACGTACAGGAGGATTAGGAGGAACTTAACGGGGGACCTTGGGGGAGAAGAAGGGGGGAAATGGTGGGGAGAGGGAGAGAGGCAAACCATGAGAGAGTCTGGAATGCTGACAAAAACTGACGACTGATGGATGTGGGGGGGAGGGAGATGGGCAGGGAGAAGGGCACTTGTGGGGATGAGCACTGGGTGTTATATGGAAACCAACTTGACAATAAACTGTGTAAAAAAAAAAAAAAAGAAGCCCTCATGCTTACCCTCGAGGTCATAGGTATTAGTTGACCATTGACAGACGGAAGGAGATGCTGGTCCAGGGGTGAGGTCAGAAACTGCCTAGAGGGAAGACCTGACTCGTGGTCAAAACCTGGCATTCTGGATTTTTCTCTTTTTGTAAAAGGGGGCAGAGGGGCACGAGCGGAGGGGGCTGCTGAGGCCTTCCCCACTGGGGGACGTTGGGGGGGCACGGGGAATGCCTGCTGGGACCACAGGACTTTCTTCCACGCTGCTTGGCAAGAGCAGAGTAAACCCAAGAATCCTGCGAGCTGTCATTTAGGTAGAAGTTCCCTAGGTGGTGTTCTGGGCGCCAGAGAGGTGACACGGCTCCGGGTGGCCAGGGGCCCCCCCAGAGCATGGGCAGGGTGGCCAGGCTGTGCTCCCTCCTTCCCCGGCCCCCGCAGCTAACTCCAGGCATCCAGTTAAACAGGCTGGTGAACTACGCTGTGTGATGTGTGAGCCCCTGGGATTTCCCCATCTGGACACACAACGACTAAGACAGCCCCGTCAAGCGCGTGACTCAGCGGCCTGTCTCCCTCTCTCGCGCTCTTTCCAAGGCCAAGTGGCCCCGTCCTAGGATTTTTAGAATCCTCTGTCCGTGTCCCTTGCTCAGCCACCACTGAGGCCCCCCAGCACCTGACGGTGTCTCAGTCTCCCACTGAGTATTCTAGGCCCTTCTCTGCCTGACGGTCAGCTCACAGCACACACCCCAGTGTCCCCCCAAGTCCCCCAGTGTTTTCTGCGTGTTCTGTGGCTCCCTTGTCCCGGCTCAGACTGTCCACAGAGTCCTGAAGGCCGCTCTGCCCAGCTGTACTCTGGAGTCAGACCGCCAGGGCCCAAACTCTACTCTGCCACTTTTGAGTCACGTGGCCGCTGTCAAATGACGTCACATCTCCACACCCTGATTTCCTCACCTGTGAAATGACCCTTAATACTAGCATCCTCCCCCGAGTGTGGTAGTGGGGGTTAAGTGATTTAAGACACGTTAAGTACTTAGCACAGTTCTGGGCACAAATGTTAGCTGTTGTTATTAGTGTCAACAGCTCTTAGTTTCCATTGTTCTTCGGGGCCCAGCCCCAAACCCACGTCCTCCAACGCCTCCTTATAGACGCCCTCACCCAGCCCCACATCACGGCCCGTCTCTCCCTCTTGCAGATCCCGAAGTCTACGAGCCTCTATTTTAGCCCTCACCGCCACCTGCCTGGCCCACGGTTACTTCTGTGTGAATCTGTGTCCTCCGACCGAACTTCTAGAAAACTAGACCAAGGCTTATTCACCCCCAGTCCTGGCACAGAGCAGGCAGCCTCCCACAGGCCCGGAGGGAGGAGTCAGTCGGGCTGAAACAGGCAGGAGCGGTTTGCCTTCTGTAGATGTCTGGGCTCAGAAGAATGAGGAATGGGTACAAGGCGCGTGAAGAAGATGTTCAGGTGACCCGAGGGACAATGCAATCACCATACGGACCCCTCAGCCCGGCCCCATGCACCACATTGCAATCTGTATTTCCTTCCTCTTCCTCAAGGGAGATTTAACAGCTTTTTTCTCTTTACCTTTTTGCAAAGGCCATCCAAGTTCAGTATCAAGATCATGGTTTCTCAGGACCCTGCGTTCGGCTCCCTGGGTTGTGCCCCCCACGTTCTGGCACGAGCGCAATATCTCAGGAGATGGGTGAGGGTCCTGGCGGGAACCCATTCCCCAAAGGGGGCGGTGAAGGGGCTTCTGAGGCCCGGACTGCAGGGAGCTGAGCAGTCATGTGGCTTTTCCCACCATCTCTACTTGGGACATCGGTGCTTAGTACTGGTCTGAACTGCAATAGAAGTTTCTCAATTTTATTTCCTCTTCTCCAAAATCTGCCACAGCTGGAAGGCAGTCATGTTTTTAAAGTTTATTTATTTATTTTGAGAAAAAGAGAGAGTGAGCTGGGGAGGGGCAGAGAGAGAGAATCTAAATCGGGCACCACACTGCCAGCACAAAGCCCAACTCGGGGCTCGAACCCACGAACCGTGAGCTCATGACCTGAGCCGAAATCAAGAGTCAGACGCTTAATCGACTGAGCCCCCCAAGCATCCACGCTGCTGTCATTCTTTATGACCAGGAAAAAGGTGGCAAGAATGAGTTAATACACAGCGTGGTGTGTTCCGTTTGCATGAAGATACTAGTGGCTCCCAGCAGAGGGGAGGGTTGGTGACCTCTCGCTCAGTAACTCTGGGACATCAAAGAAAAACCGCTTCCCTGTGAGACTGTGTCAGGAGAAATCTCTGTTCTCCAGATTTGTCAGGAATATAACGTAGCCTGGGGCGCCTGGGTGGCTCCATCAGTTAAGCGCCCAACTTGGGCTCAGGTCATGATCTCATGGTTCGTGGGTTTGAGCCCCGCGTCGGCTCTGCACTGACAGCTCGGTGCCTGGAGCCTGCTTCCACTTCTGTGTCTCCCTCTCTCTCTCTGCCCCTCCCCCTTCTCAAACATAAATAAACATTAAAAAATTAAAAATTTTGATTTTTAAGCCCTTGGGGGAGAGGCTGGAAATCGTCAGAGTACAAAATTCATTGTGTTAGGAAGACGGGCAGTCACTGCTTGGGGTCTGGCGACCCCCCCACGGGAAGTGCCCCGCGGACAGCCCCTCACCGATGGGCCTGCCTGAACGAGGCACATGGCTTTCTCTCCTCTCAAATGGGAAGGAAGTCTCAGAACGATGCTAATCGTCTAAGGTTTAATGCGTGACCTTAAAAATAGGCCCAACTATCAAGTGAGCCGGACGACCCTGCCCAAAGGGGAAGTGTCTGGGGTGGGGGCTGGGGTGGGATGGTAACTGAACCAAGGAGAGACTAGCATCTTGGGGGAGGTTAGGAGGAAGGGGGAGGCTACTGTGGAAAGTTTAGTATCTGTGTTCTTATTTGGATAAAAGAAGAGACAGACTATTGTGAGGATTTGGGGAGAGGAGGGAAATGAGAGAGACGGAACCTCAAAGAAATCCAAACTCAGGGATCAACTCAACTACAAAGAGACGAGCAGCCAAGTAGCAGACGGGCAAAGGGTCTGCCAGACACTTCTCCAGGGGACACAAACGGCCGATGGGCACATGAAAAGACGCGCAGTAACGTTCGTCGTCAGGGAGATGCAAGTCAAAGCCGCGACAAGCTATCACTTCATGCCCACTAAGAAGGCCACAATCAAAACAAAGCTAACTGAGCGTGATGAGGACGTGAAGTCAGAGTGCCATGCGTGCTGGTGGACATGCAGGTGGGGCAGCTGCTGGGGGAACAGCCTGGCTGGTGGTCCCCTCTGACCCCGGAATTCTCCTCCGAGGTGCACGTCTAGGAGAAACGAAAACATATGCCACACAAAAACTTGTACCCAAGTGCCCCCCCATGGCAGTATTATATTAGAATAGCTGAGAAAGAAAACAGCCCAAATATACATGGACAGGTGCATGGATTAGCAAATGAGCATTATTAGCTGTAAAAAAAGAATGCAGTTCTGGGGCTCCTGGGTGGCTCAGTCAGCTGAGCCCCTGACTTCGGCTCAGGTCACGGTCTTGTGGTTCGTGAGTTCGAGCCCTGCGTCGGGCTCGCTGCTATCAGTCTGTCTGTGCAGAATCTGCTAGGGACCCTCTGTCCCCCCTCTCTGCCCCTCCCCCTTTGCGTTCTCCCCAAAGTAAATAAACATTTTTTTAAAAAAGGATGCCACAGCACAGGTGAACCTTGAAAACATAAGTGAAAGAAGTCGTCACACAAAAGGCCACGCATTGTACGATCCCATTCGTATGAAAAGTCCAGATCGGGCAGATCCACAGGGAACGTAAAATAGATTAGGGCTTATCAGGAGTTGGGGAACAGGGAGACATGGGGAGCTGAATGCCTAATGGAGTGTGGCTTCTTTTGTGGGTGATGAACATGTTCTGGAAATAGGTACTAATCATGGTGGCATCACGCTCAGATTGTACTAAAAGCCCTTGAACTGTATCCTTCAAAATGGTTAAAATGGTGAATGTCATGTTACATGAATGTTACCCTAGTAACAATTAAAAGAGCGGGGGCTGAACTCACAATGCACAATTTGCAGGGCCCGGCGCAGAATGAAAAAACAAGGACAGCCTTGTTCAAAAGCGATTAAGAATTTCCGGGCCCCTGGGGGGCTCAGGCGGTTAAGCGTCCGACTTCGGCTCAGGTCATGATCTCACGGTTCGTGGGTTCGAGCCCCGCGTCGGGCTCTGTGCTGACAGCTCAGAGCCTGGAGCTGCTTCAGATCCTGTGTCTCCCTCTCTCTCTGCCCCTCCCCTGCTTGCACTGTCTCTCTCCCTCTCAAAAATAAATAAACATTAAAAAAAATTTTAAGTGATTACTAATTTCCAGCTGCCACACAGTCACACCTGCATGGGTGGGGTGGGGCGGGAGCAGGTCCTGGAAGCACCTGGGGCCTCTGACCCCGGGGGCCAGGATTCCCCAGCCCCCACACGGCTCCACGGCAGCTCACGTCTGCCCTTCTCGGGCCTGCACTGCTGCTGTTCTTAGGGCCTCTGCTGGCTTGTCTCTCCCTGGTTCCTTTTAAATTTTTTTTTTTAATGTTTTTTATTTATTTCTAGGAGAGAGAGAGAGAGACAGCATGAGCAGNGGGGGGGGCGGGGGGCAGGGTGTGGGGTCCTGTCCCCAGCAGCCGTGTCATACATAGATCACTAGTGCCTATAGAGGGTCCCTCAGCTGTAGCAGGGACGGACCCGGTGGGCCAAAGCCCGAGGCTCCTTCAGCACAGCTTGGGGCAGGGCCATATCCCGCCTGGGGACAGGGACTCCATTTGAAATGTCTGCCCCACCCAAGGTATCACTGTCGCGTTGAGCTCCGTCTAGCGAAGAGAAGTCATCCTGTCTCTTGGATTCCAGGCCAGAGAGTCTACGGTCGAGTCTGGAAATCCAACGTGGATTTCCATCCCTGTGGATGGCGGGACGCTCACCATCAGAAGCGATGGGCAACTGCCTCCCCTCGCACCCCCCAGTTTCTATCTCCAGGTGCAAACGATCTCTCACGTTCAGCTTTGCTCAGTGCTGTCGGGGCTGAGGCTGTTGTCTCTCTGAGGGACCCACCTGGATGGGGGAGCCATGAGCCCACCCCCTCCCTGGGGAGGCCGCAAAACGCAGTGAACACAGCAAGCCCTGGCTGTGCCCCTGTCCCGCCTCTTAGGATGGCTGCTCGTCTCCCTGGCCCCCGTTTCACTCGCACCCATTTGCCACCGTCGCCACCGCCCGTGCCGGCTCCCACCCGACCCTCTGGGCCCTGCCCGAGGCCACCAGACACTTCCTCTCCACGATGGCCCATCTGGACGGTGACCACAGCCAGTAAAGCCACCCCTGGCCGAGAGAATGCAGACAACCTAAGACTTTATATCCAGATGGGACTTTGAAGACCATCTTTGGCCCTTTATTATTTTCGTAATTTTAGATAATTCACTTTTCCAATTACAAGAAAAGGTTCTTAAATGATCCCTCTGAGGCAGTGGTTCCTAAGCGGGGCTGTCTCTCCAGAGACACTTGGCTTCATCTGGAGACCTTTTGGTTGTTGCATCAGAGGTTTCAGGGGTTAGTTTCTGGTGGGCAGAGGTGGGGTGTTGCTATTGTCTATAGTACACAATAGTCTTCTTTTTCTTAAATTTTTAAAATATTTATTTACTTATTTGAGAGAGAGAGAGATAAAGAGTGTGAGCAGGGGAGGGGCAGAGAGAGAGGGAGACACAGAATCCGAAGCAGCTCCAGGCTCTGAGCTGTCAGCACGGAGGCCGACGCGGGGCTCGAACTCCTAAACTGTGAGATCATGACCTGAGCCGAAGTCAGATGCTTCATCGACTGAGCCTCCCAGGCCCCCTACAGGATAATCTGAACGAAGAATTATTTGGCTCAAAACATCATGATGTTGAAATTGAGAAAACCTGTACCAAGGTCATGAAAATTTTTAAATTAGACTAATAATTATAGCTGCATATTTAAATTTTAAATAGTATCTCAAGTTACTGAAGATGACACATTTACATTCTCTTCCTTTCTTACGCTCAATGCGTAGTTACATTATTTTTATATCTTCTAAGGATAATAAATTTATTTTGAAATTATAATACTTATACGATAATGTTCCCCAACTTGTTTAATCTTGGCTCTAAGTTTAATGCTTTGAATATGACCCCTCAACTTTAAAATATGTTTCCATTCCACTCATGTTTCCCAGAGTGGCGATTTCATGGCCAGATGTTACTACCCTTTGTAGGAGGTCTTTTCATCCGTGAACTGGCATTCACGTTGCATTGATCACCTTTATGACCTTACGTTTCAGAATTAAACTTAGGACAATATAATCAGCAGCAGTCCAAGTGGAGTGTTCTTTTCTTTAAATAAAAATTTCTTAAAATAAAAATTTTGTCTCGTTGCAAAGTAATAAATATTCATTGCAGAGAAAAATAGAAAATGCTGAGAACCAAATAGGAGAAAATAAAAATTATTCCCCCGAGATTATTGCTGTCAAGGCATATACGGTATTACTGTCTATGCCTACATGTACTCAAAAAAATGCATCAGGGCCTACAATGAACACCTCGTTTGTAACCTACTTTATATCTCAGCTAACAATATATAATAGCTTCTATGTGTTTCACTGATGATCCGCCTACATATTACTTACACGCAAAAGCATATATGTACCTGTAAATGGTAAGATGTATATGCACATAAGTAATATACACGCACATATATTTTTCTGTACAGTATCTTTCCAGTATATTATTTTAATGATCACATAATATTAAAGATAGTTTAAATCAGTCCTCTGTTCTATGTATGTTTTTGCTTTGGTGAACAAGGCTGCTCTGAGCGTACTCGTAGCTAAATCCCTCTCTATAATCATGATTATTTCCTCGGGATAAATTCCTGAAGATGAAATTACTGGGTCAAAGGGTATGAAAAAAATTCAGATTTTAAAAACGTATCAACAAAATGCATCTATAGAAGTTACATCCCTTTATATCTCAAAAATAATATACGAGAATGCTGATGCTTCTGTACCTTTGCACACTAATTACTTCCCCCTGAAGAAGAGGGCAAAATAATACTTTATTTAGCATTTATTTGATTAACACACAGTTGAACATTTACTCATATACTGACCAACTATATTTCCTCTTTGTGATATCTTTCTGTGCTCTTTCATCATTTCTTACTGGAGTATTTCTTTTTGACTGATTTTTAACAGCTACTTGTATATTATGGTCATTGGACCTCTTACCACTAGCTACATTATAAATATATTTTCTTTTTTTTAAAATATTTTTATTTTATTTCTAGGAGAAGGAGAGAGAGACAGCGTGAGCAGGGGAGGGTCAGAGAGAGAGGGAGATACAGACTCTGAAATAGTCTCCAGGCTCCGAGCTGGCAGTCAGCACAGAGCCCGACGCGGGGCTCGAACCCACGAACTGCGAGATCATGACCTAAGCGAAAGCCGGACGCTTAACCGACTGAGCCACCCAGGCGCCCCTATAAATATATTTTCCAAGGTTGTAGATTGCCTTTGGGTGTATTTTTGGCTGGTTTGGGAAGTAGAGCTCTTTTAAAACATTTTTTTCAAGTTTTTATTTATTTATTTTGAGAGAGAGCACGTGTGCACACGCATGAGCGGGGTAGAGACAGAGAGAATCCCAAGCAGGCTCTGCACTATCAGCATGAAGACTGATGTATGGCTCGAACTCACAAACCGTGAGATCATGACCTCAGCCTAAACCACGAGTCAGACGCTTAACCGAGTGACCCATCCAGGTGCCCCAGAGCTATTTATTCTATTTTAAAATCAAATCTATTGATTTTCTCTTTGATGGTTTCTACCCTTGGCATCAAGTTTTGAAAGTCTCATCACCTCAAGGATATGTAGATATGAAACAATAGTTTCTCCTGGTACTTTTATAGATTTTTAACACTTAATGTTTAATCGAATTCAAATTTATTTGGTCCTATGGTATGAGTTTCTTTTGCTTCCTTAGTTTTACCACTTACGTGGAATGAAAAGAGCGTATTTTGAGTTATACGTCTCTCCCTCATCCCTCCCACTTCCCCCTCCCACCACACCTCTCTGCCTCAGCGGACAGGAATTTTCTGCTCCTGTTGCATATCTGGGTTTTCTTGCTGCTGTTTGAAAATCAACTTGGGTTAATGCAGCTGATTCTTTCCATTTGCGACCAACGCTTTGGCCCCCATCCCTGACCCCAGCCCTGATGTGAGCCCAAGCACCTGTTAGGAGCCATACCCAGGTGCGGCTTGAGAAGGAAGAAGCAGAATTCATCACGTACGATCTACGGGTTAGACCTGTACTTTGAGTAAGTTGGGTGTTCAATCCTCAAACAACCCTGAAAGTATTACTGTTTCATTTTATAAGGAGGAGACACTGAGGTGAGCAAAATGTCCTAACTCACCCCTGCGTCCCTTCAAGCCAAGGGCAGAACTGAAATTCAGCTCCTGCTCTCCTTCTGGAACCTCACCCCTTCCCACACCTGCGACCTCACAGCCCAGCAGTTGCCCTCGGAGGGAGGGGAGGCCGCAAATTCTTCACGTCCCGTGTAGACCCCTGCCTGGCCCCAGAAACGGATGTGGACTGAGAGCTCTCCGGGACACCGAGGGGGCCCGTGGGGGAGAAAAATGTCATCTTACGGACCCAGTCTGTGTTCAGGCTTGATTTTTCCTTGCAGGGATGGAAGATGTCTATAAATTCTGTACCGTTGCAAGGTGACAGAAATGGGGGGAAGTGAGGAAGGGTCGGGGAGGCCATCTGTTTGGTGATTTTGTAGCTCTTCCTCCCCTGGAGGCAGGTTTCTGCACCCACTGCCCAACCTTCCTGGCGGATGGAGCCAAGGACACAGTCCTGATGGGAAGTGTCCGCATGTCCCCGGGGAACGGCAAGTGTGGCCTTTGAGATCCCGGCAGGGGCCACCTTGGACTGGGGAGGGGGGCAGAGGGGCTCGGCGCAGCTGCACCAGCAACAGAAACGCCCCGAAAGGTCAGCACGAGGGCCGTCGCTGCACATCCCTCCGTGATCGAGGACAGAGCGGCCTCTAAATAAGGAAACGGCCTCTCACAAAATGGGGCTTGTGGATTTCAACGCGGTGCAATTCTTCCTGTTCAGCTTCATTCAGCCAACAAGCCCTGACTAAACCCGTGCCCTGAGCCAGGCCACGGCCAGAGACGAGGAGCTCACAGGCTGCTCGCTTGCGTGCACAGGTGAGCCTCCGAAGGCCAGGGGCAGCGAGGCAGTGGGGAGGGGTGTGGGCACACGGCAACTGAGCCAGCCTGGGGGGCGCGGGGGTGACCAGCACCTGGGGAAGGCTTTCTCATTGGCGGCCTATAGTAGCCCCTCAATAAATGTGCATTGGGTCCCCCTGAGTAAAAGCCTGGGAAGAGGAGGAAGGGAGAGCTGCATGCAAGAGGGAGGGGGCCAGCGGGGGAGGGTGAGCCCTGGGAATGGCTCCTGGATCCGTGGCTGGAGTGTGAGTCCCCGAGAGAGAGAGCAGAGGGGGCGAGGCTTATCTGTGCCCAGGGGGTGCGCTATGGAAAGTGCCTGGAAGGCAGAAAGGGCTTGGGAGGCCTCTGGGAAGGGGTGTCAGAGTGCTGGACTGGGGAGCAGCGCATCAAGTGTGTTCCCGAGGGACAGAAGGGGGACATGGGGACATTGAGGGGTCCCAGCTTGTCACCCTATGACTGTAGCTCGGCCACCTCACTCCTTCAGCCTCCTCTTTACTATCCCACTAAGGCAGCTCAAGCCTCCATCCCGGGGCAGCGGGTGGTCCTGCTCAGACCTTCCATGGTCTCAGGGTGACCCTGGCCGCCCTGCGCCTCAACCCATCTCCTGCGACCCCCGTCTCCTCCCTCCGTGCTTCCTCCGTGTGGGGACAGCCCCTCTTCCCTGTTCCCCGAAGCTCGACTCATACAACGGTGCTGAGCAGGCTTTTAAAGTTCTTTTTCCTAGACGTTTAGAAAGATGATATATACAGAGAGAGACCGCGAGTCCCTCCCAGATCCCCCGAGTCATGCATTCAGCCACTGCTGGTTTCACACCCATGGGGACTTGCCACCAGAAATAGGAACAGATTCGGGCTGCAGCCTTGGGAAGTTGGTGGCCTGAACAGGGAGACAAAAGGGGGGGTGACTGAGTAGAGCCGGTGCCAGAGTCATTGGCCGAGAACTAATCACCTAGAAGACGTTCCGCCAAGGTGTTAAGTAAGGAACGGGGATGTCACTGGTGCGGGCGGGGTGTGAACAGCAGTCCTAGCCGGAAAAGCCGTGTGTGCGCAGATCCAGGACGAGAGAGCATGACGGGCAGGGGGGTGTGCTGCGAGCCCAAGGACCAGGCGTGAGGACGGCCAGCTGGCGAGGGGCAGCGCTCGGTCCTGGGAGCCTATCTGCCATCCCGCTGGCCATGGCTGCCCCGCTGAGGTGACAGACAGGGATTCGCTCTGGGGAAACCGAGGCCCAGAAAGTAACAGGCTCAGGGCCAAGTGGGGCTGGCTGGGGCTGTGGGGGCTAAGAGAAGACTCCCCCTGGGGCCAGCAGTGCAGATCCCGGTCCAGGGTATCTACCCCCCCCCAGGTGAGTTTGTCCAGAGACGCTCGGGGCAGAGGGGTGGGGGGCGGCGAGCAGGGCTGGGGCTCTCCAGTGCGACCCGGAGCAGATGGGAGAGGCCGAGAAGTCTCGCAGCCAGAGTTGGGAGCGAGAACTCATTGGGAGTTGTTTTTGGAAACTACAGGTAGTAGGAGAGAGGGGGACCGCAGCCCTCTCTTCCTGGAGGCTCTGAGGTCCGCCT
>NW_027551571.1:6682992-6712346 GCF_008692635.1 Crocuta crocuta | reverse complement strand
GGGAGACGGGGAAGGGTGGGGGGCAGCGAGGGGCCACCCCCGTCTCCCCATCCTCTCCCCTCCCCGCTGACCGTCCCCCAGCCTTCCTGCTCTGAGTGCGGTCACAGGTCCCATTCTTTCCTCGCTGGCTCTGTGACCCCAAAGAGGCCGGGGGTCCAGGTTCCTCTGCTGAGCGCTGGGCCTCGCCACTGCGGCTCCGGAAGTGCGGTGATGGCCTTGTCACTCCTGCTGCTCAGGAACCTTCAGTGACTCCCCTGTCGCCCTCAGGTAAGAGCCATTAGGTATTCAAGGCCCTCTGTCTTCCTCGGCTCTTGCAGAGGAGGACCCTGAAACAGAACTAAAACACAAGGAATTTGGGGAGTGAAGGGAACAGCAGAGGCGGAGCGCGTCACTGGACCCTAAGGCCCTGAGAAGGCCTGCAGGCAGCAGAGACGTCCACCGAGGGCGAGGGAGCTGGAGTGCAACACACCCTCACGCCGGGGCTGCGGCCACACGGGGCTCAGCTCTGGGGTCTGCGGCCTTCCCCCCACAGGGCAGACACATCCCGAGGCAGAGAGGGGCGGGTGGTGGGAATGGCTGCTGGGGAGACATGNTGGCTCCTGGGGGGACATGGCGGGGGGCGGGGGGCCGCACCTTGCGTGCTGTGGGGTGACGCCTCCCTTGTCGGCCAGTGGACTTGTGCAGACACACCTCAGGTCCCGGCCACAGAGGGCGGAGCCTCCCTCCACCAAATCCACCCACCCCGCAGGAAACCCACGGTCATCCCTCCTGCCTTCGAGGTTACATCGTGCTTTTCATAGCTTTTTTTTTTTTTTAGTCTTGTTATTTTAATGAAAAAACAGACATGAAGTTGCAGGAGAGAAAGTCTGGGCTTCTAGGCAAATGATGACTCCTGGCTCCACCCCTTTTTTGTCTCTGGCAAGTTACTTGTTCACTCAGAGCCTCGGTTTCCTCATCTGTGAAATGGGAGCAAGGTGACCCAGTTTGCATAGTGGTTGTGAGGATGCGGGTGCTGTGCGGGGAGTCCCAGGCATCGCCCGGTTACCCGCGCACACTCCCATCTCGTCTTCCTCCACAGGAGACCCTGGGGGACAAGGGTCATGACTCCGCCTCCTCGCGCTGCCTCCCCCACCTCTGTCTCCAGCTTCTCCTGCTCTCCTGGGCTCTGACCCCTCATTTCGGGGTTTGTGAGAACGCAGCCTGCAAGAAGTGCCACCCATATTTCAAACCCAGGAAGGCTCTGAGTCCTGGAGTCCTGACTAGCACCGAATGGCCATTCGTAGTGGGGACTGGCAGGACTGCTGGCTTGGTTTCTAGAACCTTCCGGGTGGGGCAGGCCCCAAACAGCATTGGAGCAGCTCTCGGACAGCAGCTAAGCTCCAGATTCCCTGGGTGGTCTGAGATCACGTAAGTTGTGGCAGTGGGTGTTGCAGTAACTTCTGAACTTGCTTCCTTCAACCTACATCTTTAGGGTCGTTACAATAATTAAACGAGAGGGGCGCCTGGGGGGCTCAGTGGCTTAGGCGTCTGACTCTTGAGTTCGGTTCAGGTCATGATCTCATGGTTTGTGAGATCGAGCGCCCCCCCCCAAGTCAGGCTCTACACTGACAGTGTGGAGCCTTCTTAGGATTCTCTCTCCCTCTCTCTCTGCCCCTCCTCGGCTCATGCTCGCTCTCTCTCGCGCGCTTGCTCTCTCTCAAAATAAATAAACTTAAAAAATTAAATGAGATAAATCTGTTTTTTTAAGTTTATTTATTTTTGAGAGCGGGAGAGAGAGTAGGGGAGGGGCAAAGAGAGGGAGACAGAGGATCTGAAGCAGGCTCTGTGCTGACAGCAAGAGCCCGATGCGGGGCTTGAACTCATGAACCCTGAAATCATGGCCTGGGTCAAAATCAAGAGTCGGACACTTAAACTACTGAGCCACCCAGGCGCCCAAACGAGATAATTCTTCTGAAGCACTCACTAGAGGCCTGGCACAGAGTAAGTACATGTTAGCTCTGGTCACTGTTATTCTCGCCGTGGCCACCGCCATCATCACCATTACCAAGTGTCATCTGCCAGTGTGATTTCACACCCATTCTCTCAGCTCTGCCTACGTCACAGGATTCTTTGGAGAGTAAAACCTAACAGTGAGCATGGGCCCTTGGGAAAAGATCCGCAGAGCCCTAGAGGACCTAGAGAAAAGGCAAAGATCTGGGCCGGTACCCTGCTCTGTGACCTCTGAAGAGTGGCTTCCCCTCTCTGGGCCTCCGTCTCAGAGTCCTCAAACTCTGACATGCTGTGGTTTGGAGGCCTGTTCCGTAGTAGGTCCCAGCCCCCTGGGCCACAGCAAGGGAGTTCCCGAGCAAACAAACTGTGGTGAAGTCAGCTGCCCCCACAAGGCAGAAGGAAAGGCCTGAGGCAGGGCCCTGAGCTCCCTGGGAATGTGCCAGAACTCTGCTGGGATCGCTTCCTGCCTCGGGGCATTGCAACTGCAGCCTTGTGGGAAGCAGGGCCAGAGCGGGCGTCACTGCCACAGTCCCCCCGCCCCCCACGGCCTGGCCGGGCCCCCACAGGCCACCTGTGAGAGGCTGCTGGGAACTCAGTTGTCAGATCACTTGGTCCCAGAAAATTGGTGAAGGGCTTGCAGACAGCGAGGTGGGGTCAGCAGTTAAAGGGGTTTAGCATTTAAAGAGCTTTTAGACCATAAAGACAGGCCATTTTTGTCTTCTGCATCAGCAGCGGTTTTTAACGCTCAAGATGGATTTGGCGTGGAAAACGAGTCTCCCTATCAGGTCTGGGGAGGGGGAAAGGGTTCAGCCGGGAGCCCAGGCCCTCCGGGACCCTGCCTCCCACCTATGGTTTGGTTTGTAGCACATTCTGTGAGCACCTGCGGGGGGTCAGGCCCTCAGTCCCCGGAGGGGACAGCTCTGCGCATCCCTGCAGTATTTCTGGTAGAGAAACACGGCGCACCCCAGTGTGCGGGATAGTGTTTTATATGATGGACTATTGGGGCGCCTGGGTGGCTCAGTTGAGCGTCCGACTTCAGCTCAGGTCATGATCTCACGGCTCGCGAGTTCGAGCCCCGCATCAGGCTCTGTGCTGTCAGATCCGATCCTCAATCCTCTGCTCGTTGCCCCTCCCCCGCTCGCACACTCCCCAAATAAATAAACGTTTAACTGACGGATATTGTCAGGCCATCACTAAAAGTTCTGTTTCTGAGAAATTTTTCACGACCCCAAAATATACAGAATCCAAAGTGATGTTACAATTATGCATGTATTTTATGCACATGAGGATATAATGCACGTATTGGGTGTTTATGTGAAAATACGTATAAGGATATGACGTAGACATGGGTAAGGTTGAAAATACGTAAGTAGCAATTGTCTAATTCTGCGTTCTTCCTTACGCCTATGCTTTTTGCATGTTTTATTAAATGCAAATTGCTTTTATTATCAGAAAAATATATTTTTTAAAAAACATATTCGGGGTAATTTGCCAGATGGGCACACAGAGGCGGCGCAGGGCAGAGGGGAGAGGGTCAGGCTGGGGGTAGAGCCCTCCGCCCAGGGTGCCCGTGTCACTTCCCTTGCCAAGGCCCCAGGAAAGGAGGTGGCTGATAAAAGGGTCCCTAAAGCCCTCCGGCAATATGGTCTGTCCCGTCTACATCACACCTCGAGGAGCATCTATGTAAGTGAACAATAGCGACCATCTGGATTTGTACCCACAATACCCACATAATCACATGCACTAGATGAACGTTTCCGGATTGCTCACGAAAATACAGACTGGTCTGCTGTGCCAACCTTTTTCAGCCATCGGTGCCGCTGTGGAGAGAGAAAAGCCTAAAACCCGGTGGCTGCTGGCCGGGAGCTGACGGCCACTGGCTCCCATCGCCTTCTCAGCTGGTCCTTGACCTCCTGGCTGGGAGGTACCCAAGCTGGTCGGGAAATGCTTCTGGGTCCTGTCCACCGGTGCCCTTGCTGCAGCCATCCTAGTGACCCGCGCGCGGCTCCTGGAGGAGGTGACGGCTGCCCCCTCAGCGGAGCACCTCCTCGCCCCACTTCCTGGAAGTGCACGGAAGGCGTGCTTCCTCCCTTCTCTCACCAGCTGGTTCTCGCGCTTGTGTGTTACGCGCTGCTCTAAAGCAGATGCTGGACTCTGGAGCACGGGGACTGAGGACTCCGTCCTTACCTCGCTTCCACACAGCACAGGAGTCGGGCAGGGGTGGGGTGTGACGTCCGTGCCCAGTACAGTGCCGCACGCGGCTGTGCACACCCAGGAAGAACGTTGCCAAGGCCGCTGTAAAGAGCCCGGGCTTGGGGCGCCTGGGTGGCTCAGTCGGTTAAGCGTCCGACTTCGGCTCAGGTCATGATCTCACAGTTCGTGGGTTCGAGCCCCGCGTTGGGCTCTGTGCTGACAGCTCAGAGCCTGGAGCCTGTTTCGGACTCTGTGTCTCCCTCTCTCTCTGACCCTCCCCTGCTCACGCTGTCTCTGTCTCTCTCTCAAAAATAAATAAAAAACATTTAAAAAAAATTAAAAAAAAGGAAAGAGCCCGGGCTTGGGATCAGGAGATCTGGATTCAAGTCCTGCCGCTTTCCTTTATTTTAAGAAACAGAGAGAGAACAAGTGAGGGGCAGAGAGAGAGAGGGAGAGAGAGAGACCCCCAAGCAGGGTCTTCACTGTCAGCACGGAGCCCGACGCGGGATTCAGTCCCACCACCCGTGAGATCGTGACCTGAGACAAAATCAAGAGTCAGAAGCTAAATTGACTGAGCCCCCCGGGCGCCCTGAGTCCTGCCTCTCTCGCTCACTCTGGTTGTGCGGTCTTGGCTAAGCTGCCTTCCGTCTCTGAGCCTTGTTTTCCTGCGTGTGATAATCCCAGCCTCGTCGGGACTGGGGGAGATTTGGTGAGGTGGAGGGAAGGCACTTGGCCACGCGGGGTGTTTATTCAGTGTCCGATTCCCTCTTCCTTTTCCCTTCTAGCATTCGAGGTCTGAATCAGGCATTTCAGCCTTCGAATCGCTGAACCAGCATTTCAGGGAGATGGGCTTCCTAAAACAGTGCTTTCCGTCTTTCCACTTTGCACGTGCGACGGTGGGATCTGGGGATTCCCTCGGGGAGAATTTGGGTTATTGAGACAGAAACACAGAGAGAGAGGGAGGAAGGCAACATCCAGCTTTGACATCCAGAGTGGGATTTTGAGTCTGCAGCAAAACAGCCTCCCTGAAAACCAGGATTTGTCCAGAAAGAACTGTTTTCTGAATCTTACTAACACATCCAGAGCTAAGCCCGGCCAGTGACCCAGGGAGAGAAGGGTGCACTCGGGATTTACCACGCTGGGGTCCTGGGAATGGACAGTTGCCCCTCTGGCCTGGACCCCTGTGGAGGGAGGGGGGGAAGAGAGAGGACAGAGAGAGGGGTGACGAGTTGTGACCCACCCTCCCTACCCCAGGCCAAGCCCCGGGCTGGGGCGGGTAGACAGACCTCCGGGAAGGCGTGGGGAAGCCTGTGGCAGCAGAGTCCCCTTGCCCACACCTCTGCCCACACCTCTGCCCACACCTGTGCTCCGGAGGTGTCCACCCTCCTCCTGGTGTGCAGGAGCCAGCGTGTGGCTGCGATGACCACGGAGCAGACACCTGGGGGCACTGCAGAGGGTCCGAAAGTCCCCAGGCTCCATGAGGAGGGGACACCCAGGTGCCGAGGAGGCTGGCGAACCAGACGAGGCCTGGGGGACAGAATGGAGAAGCTCCTGGGACAAGACCGGGGCCAGAACCTGATGTTTGGCTCACAGACCCTGGAAGGTCAAGTGGCCAGACACAATCTGGGTGCTGCACGAGGGAGAGCAAGGGACCCATCGCATCTCCATGGGGCGGCGTGAGTTCACGCTAACACTCACACTCACACACACAGGCATACACCCAGGCACACACACTCACACTCTCATACACAGGTGTGCACCCAGGCATACACACACTCACACACCCAGACACACACATGCTCACACAGTCACGCCCACACATCCAGGCACACACACTCACATACACTCACAGGTGCACACACTCACACACCCAAGTGTACACGTTCACACACATTTAAAAGTGCACAGCCAGGCACACACACTCCCAGGTGCACACACTCACACTCACACATCCACACACTCTCAGACACATGCACTCACACACCCAGGCACACACATGCACACACACTCCCAGGCACACATTCACACACACTCACAGGTGCACACCCAGGCGCACACACTCACACACACACAGTTGCACCCGCATCTCAGAGGAGGAGCAGGCTGGAGCAGAAGGTAGACGGTGAGTCTGAGCCTTTTCCCCAAGAGAGAAGAAGCCGCCCTGCAGAAAGCAGGCCGGGAGAGAGGAGATGCGTTTACTGGCAAGCTAGCTTCTTTCTCCAGCCACCCATGTCCCCATCCGCCCACCCAGCCATCTGTCCGTCCACCGGCCCCCAGCCCCCCGCCGGCCGCCTCTGCCTGTGCTGCCCCTGTTCCGCGTGGTGCTCATGTGCCCGGGGGACGGCACGGGCTGGGGCCGGGCGGGCCCGGGGCGAAGTGGGGCGCTGCCACTTACCACGGCGTAGGCCTGGGCACCCTGACCAGGGTCCTGGTTTGCTCACTTGTACAACGGAGGCGGCTATACCCCCGCAGGGGAGACGCCCACGGACTGAGACAGAGCCTCAGCAGACCCCTCGGTCCCAGGCCCTCTGCGCCCGGGAACCTCTCCACTGAAGGTGGGCTCTGGACCGTGGAGCCTCTGAGCCCGCTCTGGAAGCCGGAGCCCAGAGAGCAGCCGCAAGTCACCCAGGGTCCAACAGGGAGTTGACGTCAGGCCGGAGAATAGACCGAGTCAGCACCCGCCCCCCCACGGGCCTCAGCCTCCACCGGGCCTCTCGTCTAGGTCCACCTGAGATGGTCCCCCATCACTTCCGGGACAGGCTCCCCGTGCCCCCTCCTCTGTGCTCAGGACCACTGCCTCTCCCCTGCAGCCGCACCCATGCTCAGGGCTCGCCCTGCTCTCGGGAGAGCGGCCGGGCTTTGCCTTCACCGCTTCACCCCTGCGCGCTCCTCAGCCGCGCCCCTGTCCCCCTTGCGCTCTGGCAGAGGTGCTCAGCCCCCTCGCCACGGGCCCTCCAGGTTCTCAAGGTCTTCGTGTCTCTGGTGCCCTTGTTGCACCTGCGACCCTCCGGTGAGCTCGTGCTCTCCTGGTCCTGCTCGCCGGGGCTCCCGAGCTGTGCCCCCCACTCAGGCTCCTAAACGCTGTCATCTTCCCCAGGGCCCCCCCGCCCAGTCTGCCTCTCCCTCTCTGGGCAGTGCACACTCGGTGGGGCTGCAGCACCCATTCTCAGTCACCACGTGATGGAGAGGTACGGGGGTGGGGGACGGAGGTCCCAGGTTACCCCAAATCACACGCAAGCAAACCTCCACCCAACTCCCCATTATCCGGGCTCTGGTGAGTTCCATGGTAAGGTCAGCAGAGGTCCGCTACTCACCGCTCCCCCCGGCAGACCTCTGTGCCTCCCACCACCACCACGCCGTGGCCTCCTCCCCAGCCTCCCTTCCTCCCTTTCTGCCACTTTCCAGACCACCGCCGCCCTATCTTGAAAGTTTTCCTTTTAGCCAATAACCCGACCCTGTCTGCTGCCTGCGCGAGGCTCCCCAGGCGCTCCCCACGGCTTGGGGATGGAGCTCACCCTGGAGTGAGCTCCCAGGTCCCGCCCCACACGGTCCTCCCGCTTACAGCCGGGCCTCAGGCTCCTCCCTCGTATGTGCTCCCAGGCCTCCCTATGCCCCTGCTCGTCTCGTGCGTCCGTCCCCAGGTCGGCGAAACACACCAGGAGACCCTCCCCACCCCGGCTACTTGGCAAGGACGCAAGTCCGCAGGGTCGGAAGTGAGGCTGTGCTCGCTGCTGAAGGGACGAGACCGAGTCTCAAAGAGGCTGACGTGTGGGTGAGCAGAGCCCTGCGTCTGAGGCTCCTGGGTTGAAAATCTGAGCACGTAGGTATCAATTCCTGCAGGAAAGAGCTGGACGGGCCGGCCACAGTAATCACCATCTATCCTGCTCTCTGAGGGGCCACTATATTCAGCAAACTAATTACTAATAAGGTTTACTCAACCGCCAGTATAATCGCTAGAGAAAACTGTCCTCAAGGATTTGTTCGGCCTGCTTCGAGGCTTGATGTCACAAGCCACAGGGTTCTGAGAAACCCCTTCTGTGACGCGCGGGGTCACTGTGGGGTGTCTCCTGGTCCATCAAGGCCCTTTGCATCTGCCAAGGCGCCTCCTTGGTCTCTTCCTCCCCAGGGGAGCCTGTGTGGGCAGAGAGGGGTGATAGGAGACAAGAGTGAAGCCAGAGCTGCCCCCCCATCAGCCCTAACAGGGCAGTTCCCCCCCTTTGGGGCCACCTCGGAATTTT
Organism: Crocuta crocuta; assembly: GCF_008692635.1. NCBI lineage: Eukaryota > Metazoa > Chordata > Mammalia > Carnivora > Hyaenidae > Crocuta > Crocuta crocuta. The sequence goes on along the minus strand of NW_027551571.1, from coordinate 6,703,926 downwards.
CTTTTTCATGAAACCTTTACGTGGTAGCGAAAGGGGCATCCCTGTTTAATAGCGACTCTGCCACGCATCCTGATGTCCTCATATCTAGAACGAAGACAGTCGTCCATGCTTTTCAAGGTGCCGGAGGACCAATCAGATGGTGGATGCAAAGCGAACACCACCACGCTGGGCACACAGCAGGTGCCCCGTAGGAGGTTTCCCGTGTCATGGACTGAATGTTCACATCCCCTCAAAATTCATGCGTTGGAGCTCAGATCCCCACTCTGATGCTATTTGGGAGGGAATCAGGGTTAGCGGAGCTCATCAGGGTGGGATCCCCGGATGGGACTGGCGCCCTTAGGAGAAGAGACGCCAGAGAGCCTGCCCTCTCTCTCCACTTGTGTAAACCCAGGAAAAGACCGTGGGCACACTCTACACAGAGGTGGCCTTTTGCGGGCCACGAGGAGCCCGCCCAGACCCCAACCCCTCTCGCGCCTCATCACAGCCTCTAGAGCTGCGAGAAAACTTCTGTTGTTTAAGCCACTGAGTCTCTGATGTTACCGCAGCCCGAGCTGACTGATACACGTGCCTCTTTCACCTGCAACATGGATGTGCCCCCCTTTCCTTTCTCAGTTTCCAGGCTCCTTGCAGGGAAACCTGTATGTGCCCGGAGAGGAGTGTGAACCCTGGCTCACTGTCTCCGTGAGGTCAGATTTGCACTTTTACTTTCTACCTCTATGAGTTCTTTTCATTTTGTAGAATAAGCGGACGGCATGTTTATAGGAAAGAAAAAGGCTTGGTAGGTGCTTTCTAAGGGAGCTTCCCAGAGCCTTCTCCCAGAACCCCTGCGTCCAGGGGCCGTCACATCCTTCTGAAGAGAGATTGTCAGCTCAAGAGACGGGGAAAAAGACGCATGTGTTCCCGGCTGTCTGCAAGCCACCAGTTTCTATCACCTTAATTAAAACATATTCCTCTCTCCTGGGCTCTTCCGTGTGTTCAGAATGGAACACGGGGCTGATGGGCTGTGCCTTTTGTGTTGTGGGTCACAGGCAAAGAAGTACCGAGGTCACACGCTTTTCGTGTCAAATCCTCAAAACCAAACGGAGATCGCTTACTCTTTGTAATACGTGCATATTTCCTCCTCCAAATCCGACCCTATTGATCCGCTTCTGACAGTTGGTGTAGATATTCTTTTTTAGTTGCTATTTGTAGTTGCTATTACAAATCATAAATATGGATTAGGAATTTTTTTTAAAAAAAGCTTGAAAATATTTCCCTGCCCCCAAAGCTCCCCTGAGGTAAGAAAGGCTGGCTGTGGTCTCGTGGGGTTTTGTCTTCAAACCCCGGCTTCTGCCAGGCTCTGGGGCCGTGAACGCTCTGCTTGGATTGTTGACTGACCTGGAGGACCCCCGTCGCCCTTGGAGCCTCGGTATCCGCGGGCAGAAGGAAAGCAGTGGGCGGACTGAGCTCTCTGCCCGCCACGTGGCTGGGCCCGAGCATCTGGGGCCGTGAGGAAGGCCGCCGCGGGGGGCCCCGTGCAGCCAAGAGCCTCGGTGGGGAGATACCCAGGGACCCACACCTGGGGGCCTCCAGGTGCGGCAGTTCCTGTGAGACTCTGGGGTCGCACTTGTAGGGTTTGAGTCCCGCGCGTCCAATAAGCTGTAGGACACCTCTTTGCACGCCCGGTTCCCATCTGCAAAGCGAAGGCAGTCAAAATAATGCTACTTCGGGAGGGTCGTCCTGACAGAAGTCGGGGGCGGGGAAGGGGGTTGTGTGTCACTTACAACAACTGCCTTGAACTTGGAAGTGTTAGCTATTAGCGTGGGCGAAGGCGGCGTGGGGCCAGGTGCGGGGGCTAGAGGCTTATCTCTGTGTAGCCTCTCCGCCCGTCTCATCTCTGGCTTCACATCCTGTCGTTTCCTTCAATGTCTCTGAAGCAGACCCTTAAATCCCAAGTCGATGCTTCACCTTTCAAAACGTTGAAAAGGCGGCATCTCTGGAGGCTGCACTGGGAGGGAGGCGCTCGCTCTGGTTGTTCCCTCCAGTGACACTTTGGGACTCCAGAGGAACCAATCCCCGGGTCTCGGGAAGCGGGTCCCCGCCCCTGCCCAAGCCTGATCAAGGCCCGGAGTCCCCAGCCCAGGCTCCTTACAGCCTTGTTCTTTCTGTTAGGACATGTTCCTCGGACCCACGCAGTGCCCTTGGCTTCCTGTGCCAGCCCGTTGCCTCTCAACTCTAGAGTGCCTGGTGCTGGCAACCCAGGGGAAAAGCCAATGTCCTGGGGTTGCCTCCACAGAGCAGAGCTGTTAGTGCCATCAGTGATCTTCAGTCAAGAGATGAGCAGGGTCCATAGACATCTCTGGAAGGCCTGTAGTATAGTCCAGGATGGGGGGCGGTCAAGGAAGGGGCCGCCTTCTCCAGCTCAGACAGTAGGTCCTGTTACCTGTAAGTCACATCAACCCCCAGGAGGGTTGTGACTTCCAAGCTCAGAGATATTAAGTCACCCCTCTGATGTAACAGAATCAATAAGTGAGGATGTGAACCCAGCTCTGCTGAGTCCCAGGGCCTTGTCCTTTCCACCAGACCATGTCTCGTCCAACAGTCCAGAGATGGCTGGGGTCACAGGACCAAGTTCTCAGCCCCATGTCATGACTTTATTTAGTAGCAGGAAACTTTGTGTGTACACAGATCAGACGGCCAGCAGTTTCTGAGACGGCCTTTATTTCAAACGATCTCTTTCATCTGCCTCCGAATCCATGAAAATGTCTTGGAAATCACACTCTTGGCGCACTCAGATGACTTCCAGAGCCTCTCCTGTAGCCGTACATCACAGAGGTTTATCATCAGCCCCAAACTTTGGCTTAGGCTCTGGGCATCCTGAGAGTCTGGGGTCTCTTTCTTGTCTTGACACCTTTCCTCGGAATGGAGTGGCACCCATTTGCCATGTTTCTTTCCCGCCTTCCTAAGGCCAGGGCTCCTGCCTTATTCATCTCAAACCCTTGGGCCCAGGCTAGGCTGTGCATGAATCTCATGGATGACCATGACCCATGAGTGATCCCACAGAGAGTGGATTAAGGCTCGATCCCAAGAAGCAATTCCACGTGTCTGTGTCAGGGAGCTGCAGAGCCACAAGATTTAACACTTCTATCCCACAAGAGGAAAAAGGGCTGAAGCTAGATGTGATTTATAAGGCAAATGTCTCCCCGTACAACTTGGGTTGCTGGGGTTGGGAAGACAGGAACCACGCTGAGGGATCTGAGCACACGGAGGCCTCCTCCCATGGACCAATCCCACACCCTGACTGCTCCCCTCTCTACCCCTGAAGGTAAATTTCTAGAAGCCATGTAGTAGTGCCACCTGGTGGCCCCCACCACGTTATAGGTCACGTGTGTCAGATGAGACAATTTATTAGGTTGAGCGTCCCCCGACTGGATTCTCAACCCTAAACTTTCCAGCCCCAAAAGAGGCTTGGCAAGTGGGCCTGGTGTGGGTTCTCAAGAATGGTCCTCTCCACCCCCCGGTGCCAGGGCACCCATCCCTTCCAATGACCCACAGGCCCTGATCATCCATGCCCTTCCCGATCTGAGCCCCAACTGCCAACTGTCCCCAACACGGGCTTGCTTTCCACCAATGTCTACAAGCCCTACCCTTGGTTTAGCAAGAGCCTCTTTGAGTTGCCTTCTGGGATCGCTAGAATGGAACTGTCTCATGTTCATGCATTCAGCAAACACCCCCTGAGCTCTCCGGAGCCCCCAGTCCCGTGTCTGAGGCTGGGGATGAAACATGTTGGGCCCACAAAGTCCCACATGACACACGCCCCTCACAACCCAAATCCAACACCTTCTCTGCAGAGACTTCCTTGGCCTGGCCCGGCCCCGCCAGCACCGTTAATCCCACTGGGGCCCCTGTACCCTCTCCTGGGGAGCCCTCACTCCCCTGAGCCCATAACGCTCTGGGTGCCGGGAAGCAGTGCCTTATTCTTCTCTGTCACCATCACCTCACGAGCCAGTGGTAGAGCAAACCTTTGTCACCGTCCACTGAATAGAAGGATAAACAGTGTCACCTTCCTCTGGGCCCTGGTCTCTCCATCTCTAAAATGGGAAAGATTGAACTTGGTGTCTCCAAAATCTTCCCAGCTGAAAAATTCTAACTCTCTGGCGCCATGAAGTGGATGCCTGCATGTGTGCACGCGCATGTGTGTGTGTGTGCACGTGCACACACGAGCGTGCTGGCGAGGATGGGGAGCATTATTTCAGTGTGAGAAACATCTCCACCCTCCTCCAGGCTGCGAGCTAGGGGGCAGAATTGGGTCTCAACACCCCCTAACACCTCAATGTGTCCATCAACCTGGAAGCTCTCCCAACCTTGTAGTTGAGGGGTTTTATTGACATCATCACGTGGACGTGATCCGTCGTTAACTCCATCTGCAGCCCCCTCTCATTCCCAGAGGACACGGCTGCCAGATCCAAGCTTCCGACCCCGGGTTGGCCTTTCTGGTGACCAGCCTGCTGTTACCCAGGAACCACCAAGGGTTGCCTCATTAGAACAAAACACGCTCCCATTACCCAGGCAATCCCAGGGATTTAGGAGCTCTGCGTCAGGAACTGGGGACCGAGATCAAATATGTGTTTCTTACGATGTCACATTCCCCATCGTCCTTGGAGTAACTGTCCTCTCCGGGGGAGGCTAAGTGACTAGTCTCTAGTCTCTGGGGCTTAGTTCTTTAAGTGCTTGCCGAACGTCCAAGCTTCCAGATCGATGGGTCCCACTCCCAGAGTGGCCGGGAGCTGCTCTCCTGTCCCCATCCAGGCACCCACGGCCCTACGCCAGTGGCTCTCAGTCAGCAACGTCCATATCACCTGAAGAACTTCAAAATACAAATTGTCAGCCCCCCACTGAGGCTGTGGGTGGGCCCCGTGGTGTGTGTTTTAACCCCGAGGGGGTTCTGGTACAGGCTCAAGTGTGAGAACGCCGACCTGCGCTGCCCCTTTACGCACCTGACCGGAGTGCAGTCTCCATGCCCAGGGAGGAGGCTCATCCCGGCTGGAGGGGGTTGCTGAGGAGCATGTAAACCAGGGCACCAGGAGTTCAGTGGCGCGGGGGGCCTGAAGGCGGGGTGTGGGCTGGTCCCTGGAGGCTGAATGAGGAAGCCTGTTTATGGTGGTGAGGAGACGGTGGATGGGGGTAGGTGATGCTTCGTGATGAGCGCCTTTCCACTCCCTGTTCTCCTGAAGCCTTTGGAGGAAGAGCTTTGGGTGTCCAAGTGCAAAGGCACCTTCCCCAAGGACTTGTCTCTGCTGGGCGCTGGTATCTGTCTAAGTGCTCAGGGGCAGAGCCAAGTGCCAGGGGGCCACCCTGTCCAAGAAGTGATGGCGGGGGTCTGGGGGCACCCCAGTGAGAAAAGGTGGGAAGGATGAGGGGGTGGGGAGTGAGGCGGGGAGGGACGGAAGGTCGTGGAAACTTCCATCAAGCCCCTCCAACCCCAGAAAGATACACTGTGCGGCACAGGCCATCCTTCAGCACCTGGGTCCCCGTGTGCGGCTTTAATTAGGATGACGTGGTACGTGGGACCCGACCCTGCGGTTACGGGTTCATTCTCCAGTCCTGGTTCTGCCTCCTCCGCAGCGGGGGGGCCGCCCTCCCGCCCCCAGCTCAGCGGGGGTCATCCTGCAAACGTTGCTGAGCCCCCGCTCCGGGTCTGAGCCGAGGAGCACCGGCCTGTCCCGCACGTGGGCGAGCGTCTGCAAGTGCTGCGTTTCCTTCAGCTCAGGACTATCGCCACCACCCCCATCCTGTGGACGGGGACATTCGCCCCGGCTCACGCCACCACTTGGTCAGCGGGCTGTGACCCCAGCACGTCCCTCACACTGAACCGCCTCCAGGCCGTGGGGCCACCAGAGGAAGTGGGCGACTTGTGCCAGCTCTCACACCAGGAAGAAGGGCAGGAAGGGTGGCCGGAAGCCGGTCTCTTTTTATCAGTGACCTACAACATCCCTTTTGTCACATCGCGGGGCAGCCATTCAACCCGCAGCACGTGGGATTCAGGATCTGAATCCTGGGGTTCCGCCCAGAGCTTAGGGGAGCCCACGATCTCCCCCCCCCCACCCCTCGCCTTTAGGTCATCTTTAGAAAGGATGATGAACAAAGAACCAGGCACTGGATTAAACGAAGAACAAGAGCCCAGGGGGGTGAGAAGGGCTCTCCCAGCCCCGCCAATCAGTCTCCTGTCAGGCCCGAGGGCAGAAGTGTATCCGGTTTGTTGATCTTCCTTGGCCCAGACAGGCTGTGGGGGTGCCGAGGAGGCTGGCAGAGAACCACAGCCTTTGGTGACGGCGGCTATATTAAGATCAATTACACGGTGCAACAAACATTTGAATCATTCTCAATCCTAACTTCTGGGATTTGAATATGCATGAGAAGCTGCCCAGAAGTGACTAAAATACATACACACACATATATAGTCAGAAAGCCAGACAGGTCTGGGGGGAAGACAAACAAAAGGCAGTTTTCCACTCTGGGGAAAGGGTGTGGGAAGCATGGAGGGCCTTGTGCTGGATTAATTGATGAAGACTCATTCACAGCCAACGTGCAAGTCCAGGGCCCCGAGGGAGCTTTGCTCCCATGGGTCCTTTCATCCAGGTGGGAAATGCGTTCCCATTTACAGACGGGGAGACTGAGGCCGCAGGAGTTCAGATCGTACTGCTGGTCCGTGCCCAGTGAGGAAGGTGGGCTGTGATCTCTCTGCGCCCAGAGCCTTGTCTTTTCCGTGCAGCGGCTGCTCAGACCTGGAAAAGATTCCCTTCCACCCACCACCCTCCTCCAGGCTCAGGCTCCACAGAAAGGATAGGACTTCCGCTTCCTGAACAGCCTCACAAGAGAACGCATCCCACAAGACCACAGCCCGTACTGAACAGGGGCAATAAGAAAGCAAAGATGTCCTGGAAATAAAGAGTCCTAATTCTAAAAAATATCGAGACCATGCGAAGAACGATAACATGGGGGTAGCTGAACGCCAAAGCAATCACGGAGACGATAAAGCCAAGAAAATCTTCAAACATGGCAAAGAAAGGCAAAAGAAAACACAAACTGTGTGTCATGCACACAGAAAACAAAGTTAGCATTAAGACGTGTGTAGGATGGATCCTCAGTTTTCTGGAAAGTTTATTTGTTTTGAGAGAGACAAAGGGAGAATGCAAGTTGGGGAGGAGCAGAGAGAGCGGGGAGAGGATCTGAAGTGGGCTCTGTGCTGACAGCAGAGTTAGTACAGAGCCCGATGGGGGGCTTGAACCCGTAAACCATGAGATCATGACGTGAGCCGGAGTCAGACACTTAACTGACTGAGCCACCCAAGTTCCCCGATCTTCATTTTCTAGTAAGAGTCCTTGAAGAAAAACAACAGCAGAAATACAGGAAGTAAATCTCTCTGGGTTAAAGAAAGACTTGAGGCTCCAAACTGCAAGTCACCAAACTACCAAGCGTTGAATGGGAAAAGCTTTAGAAGATGCATGCTTTCTAGGTGGAATGTCATGTCCTGGAAGAACTTCGGAATTCCAAAGATGTCGAAAAATCCTAACATCCTCGGTAGTGAAAAAATCAAACGACCTGTAAAAGAAGAAAAAGCAGCTGTCTTTAGGCGAATCCAGCCGGCAGGTGCCGTTCAGCCTGACTGTGAATCCCGTGTGCAAGGGCAAAGTAAAGACAAACCCAAACAGACGCGGGCTAGAAAGGTCCCCCTCCACAGGGCCACCCTGGAAGATACACCCAAGGATATGTCTCCAGCAGGATACAAAAGGGATCCAAGAAAAACAATGGCACAGTGGCCAGAAGACGAAAAACTACACCCACACTGAGGGACAAAGCGTGAAGATCACAAGATGACAACGGGGCAACGCACCTCGAAAGCCAATGATACAAACGCAGTCAGGAACCTGGAAGGCTCTGGAAAGAAGTGCAACAGTGAAGGCACATTCCTCTTTAGCAAGTACTGCAGCAAAGATTTGGACAGTCTCGGGGACAGGACAAGGCAAAACAAGACATGAAGTTTTTAAAAATTGTGTGCCGGGGCACCTGCGCAGCTCAGGAGGTTAAGCATCTGACTTCGGCTCAGGTCATGACCTCACGGTTCGTGAGTTCAAGCCCCGCGTCGGGCTCTGTGCTGACAGCTCGGAGCCTGGAGCCTGCTTCAGATTCTGTGTCTCCCTCTCTCTCTCTGCCCCTCCCCTGCTCTGCCTCTCTCTCTCTCTCTCTCAAAAATAAATAAACATTAAAAAAAATAAATTGTGTACTGCCCCCTTCACCTGTCGACATCAGATTCCTTCCTCCTACATCTGCAATGAAGAATTGTCACATCGTTGTGACATTGAAAATGCTGGCCATCGATTTGAATTTGTTTAGAATCAGCTGACGGTCAAAGCACAGAAATAATTAGTCACAGAACAGAAGACACAGTTTAAAGCTTGGCAGTGCAGAAACCAGGGGTGTGGGGGCCGGAGAGGGAGGGAAGGCAGGGGGAGCCGCGAGAACCTAATCTGACTTCCACATCGTGGGAAGTCGGGAGATACTGACCGGAAATGATGTGTTGAGAAAGAAAAGTTTATTATGTGAAGCACTAAGGATGCTAGAAGAAGTAAACATTTAAAAATCTCTGGCAAACACTGAGGTTGTTGGAAAGTGATGTTAACACAAGCGAGGCTGTCTCATTTCCTTGTGAGGAGTAAACTCTTCCATTCACTCGCCACATTTTTATTAAGCACTTATTATGTGCTTGGCCCCGTGCTGCATTCTGGGAGTTTGAAGGTAAGCAAAAACTCGGTCCCTGTCCTCAAAAACCTGGCAGTCTAGTGGGGGAAGACAGATGTTAGTTGGATAATTAAAAATCATATAACTAAAGGTACAAGTGCAAATGCAATGGGTGTAAGAAGAAAGCCATGTGGTGCAGTAAGAGCGTAGCTTGGAGGCATTTGGCCCAGACAGGGAAATCCAGGGAAGTGGCCACAATCAGGCTGCAACCAGAAGGACACTGAAAAGCTAAGTAAGCCTGCAGAGGAGAGAAAAACATTTCCCAGAGGGAACAAGCAGCATGTGCAAAAGCCCTGTGGCAGAAGGAGGCAAAAGCCTGAAAGAAAACCAAGATCCTGGAGGAGACGGCAAAAGAGAGGGAAGGCTGGAGGAAGGTGCGTGGAGGCCGGTGGGAAGGGTTTGGGTCTAAGAGCATTGAGGTCATTATCATGTTCTGTTCCAAAGAATGGAATAAGACAGAAGGTAACCCCGACAGCAGCCTTTTCAGGGAAAAGGCACAAAACAAGAAAACCGTAGGCCAGTCTCACGAGTCAGCGTGGAGATAACAGTCTTAAATAAAACATTAGCCAGTGAAATCCGGCCATGAATTAGGAGAAAAATGCCTTATGGCCATAAAGGTTTTACTCCAAGGATGCAAGGGATTCTTGCATCAGGAGATCATTTAATTATTACATCTCGGCATGGATACATTAAGGAAATGTAAAATACACGAAAGTTGGGGCACCTGGGTGGCTTAGTTGGTTAAGCGTCCGACGTTCGCTTGGGTCATGAGCTCGCGGTTCGTGGGTTCGAGCCCCGCGTCGGGCTCTGTGCTGACTGCCAGCTCAGAGCCTGGAGCCTGTTTCAGTCTGTGACTCCCTCTCTCTCTGGCCCTCCCCTCCTCACGATGTCTCTCTCTCTCTCCTAGAAATAAATTTTTTTAAAAATTAAAAAAAAAATACACGAAAGTGTTTCATTTCAGTAGGTCTGAAGAGGCATCTAGTGAAATTGAAAAGTTTACTCCTGACTTTCAACCATCATTTTTTTTTAAAGCCGAGAAAAGAGCGACACTTTCTGAACTTGAAAGACATCAAACAGAAGCAGACAGCAAGCATCGCCAAGAAAATGATGCCTGAACCCACCCGCGGCAGAGACCTCCGGCCACATGGAATCAGGAGACAAAATAGGGCGTAACTTAAAAAGCGAAGAAGCAGGGGCGCCTGGGTAGCGCCCAACTCTTGATCTCAGCGCGGGTCTTAATCACAGGGTCGTGAGTTCAAAAAGTGAAAAAAACAGAACTGGCCTTCTCTGCGGATGATACCATTTTTAAAACTTATAAAGCAAAGGAAAGCAAGTGAAAAATCCTCAGGACTCATGAGAAAGCTCAGACACCGGTCCCCTAAGAGTGGGCCCTGGCAGCCCTGGGAACTTGCTAGAAATGCAGACGCTCAGGCCCGCCCCTAGACCTGCTGAGTCAGACCTTGGGGATGAGGTGGAGAGAGATGTCTTTCAATAGACATCTGGGTGATTCTGATGGATGCTAGAAGTCTGAGAACCTTGGGTTTGAGGCACTGGAGCCAAACAAGGAATCCCGGCTAAAAACCACATGAAAACAAAGAGTTGGGGGGTAAAAAAGATGCTCTTCACATGAAACAGATAGCGTGATAAATATGTGCCTTCTTGGGGTGCCTGGGTGGCTTAGTCAGTTAAGCGTCTGACTTTTGCTCTCAGCTCAGGTCATGATCTCATGGTTCGTGAGATCGAGCCCCACATCGGGCTCTTTGCGGACAGCACAGAGCCTGCTTGGGATTCTCTCTCTCTGCCTCTCTGTCTCTCTCTCTCAAAAATAAAATATAACTTAAAAAACAATATATGTGCAATCTTCACGTTAGGTTTGTGTGAGTTTTAACAGCTTTGTTAGGATATAATTCATATAGCATGGAATTCACCCACTTAAAGTATACAATTCACCCACTTAGAGTAGACAACCCAGTGGTGTTTAGTACACTCACAGATATCTACAGCCCTCACCCCAGTCCACTTGAGGACATTTTCATCACGCCCGAAATAAACCCTTCCCTTTAGCGCTCACTCCTTACCCCTCAACTCCCCTCCAACTCAGCCCTGGACAACCCTCAGTCTACTTCCTGTCTCTACAGATTTGCTTCTCCGGAACACTTCATACAAATGGGAATCACATGCCATGTGGCCTGTGGTGCCTGGCTTCCTTCACTTCCAGAACTTTCCTGGGGTTCAGCCATACTGTATCACATAACGGCACTTCATTCCTTTTGATGGCCAGGCAATATTCCATGCCTGGAGAGACCGTATTTTGTTTATCCGCTGAGGACTGCTTTCCTCCAGTAACAGAAGGAGCCGGGCCCGGGGGGACGTGGCTGGGAGTCAAGTCTGAGTCCAGGCTCTGGGGCTTCCTGACCTGAATTCCCTTGGACAAGTCACTCATGTCTTTGAGGGTCGGTTTTCCCACCGTCCAGAGGGGGGACTGCCCTGTGCAGGGACCCAGGCCCCGTCTCCCCTGGCAACCAGGGAGCTTCGTGCTGGGGTCCCTGACATCTGCCGGCCGTGAGCCGTATTTGGATTGACAAGGAAGGGGAAGTGTAGCGTCTGGACATGGGTGGAGGGGCCAGAGGAGCTGCTGAGAAGGGGGGGCCGGGCGGGCCCCAAAATCCGGAGCAGGGACCTCCCGACACCCTCCCTGAAGGACTCCCTCCAGCCGGTCTTCCCAGCGTTTGACGGAGAATAAAAATACCCGAACCCCCAGGCCTGCCCAAGGCCAGGATGGCACGAAGGACAGATTCTAAACCGGACCCTCCAGGTCCTGCTGGCCCTGAAGCAGCCACCAGGCCCCCGTCGTCCGGGAGTCGCCCCCCGGCAGGCAGACACGGGGCCGATCACCACGAGAGGGTGAAGGCAGCATGAGGGCTGAAGCCGTGGCGCGCGTGTGAGCAGGACAGCAAGGAGGGCGGCCAGGGAGCAGGGGACGGCCAGGAAGCTGTCCTGAGGACGGGGACATCCAAAGCATTGACTGAAGAATTAGGGGCGGGGCATCTAAATGGAGATGAGCTGGTGAGGAGGGCGAGCGAGCGCCCCCGGGTGAGGCTCCTGGAGTGACGAGAACAGAGGGAAAGAACACAGGACATTTAGGGAAGTGCTTCCCAGCCTGGGTGGCTGTCCCCAGGGGACAGGTGGCAATGTTAGAGACATGTTCGCTTGTCACCATTAGCGGGTGGGGGTGCCGGGGGTAGAGGCTGGAGCTGCTGGTAAACATTCTACCGCGCACAGGACCACTCCCCACAATCAAGAATAATCTGGTCCACAGTCTGGTCCACAGCGCTGAGATCGCTGTGGTTGAGAAAGCCTGACATCAAGCTTCAGATGATTGCGACCACGTGCAGGTCTGGAGAGCAGGGTGGTGCAGTCAACAGAAGCTGGGAGCAGCCCCGAGGAGCCTAGATGTGCTCCCAGAGTAATGGGGAGCCATAGAAGGTGTTAGGCAGAGGGACGATCCCTCTGATCTGTGTTTCAGATGAATCTTCTGGGCCTCAGAATGGAGAGTGAATGGACAGAGGGTCTTCTGATGCTACCAGACTGACAAGAAAGTGGCCCTCCTTTGTTAAGGGCAGGCCCTGAGACACCAGAGATCTGCAGTCAGAACGGGCATGGGCCCTTCTCCCTGAGAGGGTCCCATCAGGCAGTGGGTGCACGCCCTCAGACAGGGTGCCCACGGGGCAGGGGCAGAGTCTGGAACTAACCAACACCCGGAGGGGCTTCCCGAACCCTTCCTGGCTCTGGTCGCATTGAGGGTGACCGCAGCCCCCTGCCCAGTGCTGCGCTGCCCCCATCAGTACACAGCTATTGACAAACCCCTTTTTTTCTTGCTATCAGTCTCTCAGAGGCATTGGACTTAGGTGAACCCCTCACAGCACCCCCTCTGAGGGACACTAGCTTCCATCCCCCTCGGCTCTGAAACAGCCGGGTCCCCCCACTATGTCTCTGGTCACCCACCTCCTCGTTACCTTACTCACTCCACAGATACTCGGGGCTCCGGCTGGGCTGGGCTGGGTTGGGGTTTTGCAGAAATTCCTCTCTGTTAAATGCTAATCAGTTTCCTGTCAATTCCATGATACAGGGAGATAAGACACAACTTTTCTGGAGGGGCCCACAGCCAGGCGGCCAGGCGTGACAGCAGTGACGAGATGAGGCAGGTGCTCCGATGAAGGGAGGCCAAGGAATTCAGAGATGCAGAGCCCACCTATGCTGTGCTATCAAGGAGGGCTTCTTAGAGGAGGTGACCAAGAGGGTATGTGTTGTAGCGTGAGCAGGAGGTAATCAGACAGATGTAGGGCAGTTGTGGTGTGTCCCTGCAGCACGGGAGGGAGCAACAGAGGCTGCCCAGGGGCGAGGGGGAAGGAAGGGGTGGGGTGGGCTGGGCGGTTGCCAGTGTTCCGGGGTAACGGACGCCATGGCCATCTCTGCTCAGCATCTTCGGCTCCTCCTTGCTGCACCCCTCCTCCACCAGGGATTGTTTCAGGGACCCAGGCCTATGCTAGCCAGGGCACAGCCGTCCCCTAACCACAGGGGTGACCCAGTTCCGGCCAGCGAGAGGCAGCGGGGTGTCGGTTAGGGACAGATTCGTGACTGCAATTCATACCAGCAGACGAGAGCTGAAAGTTGCCAGTGAGAGCTAAGGAAGGGGCACACCACCAGCTTGAAGGCCCTCCCCACCGTGAGAGTCCCCTGACCATGTCCCAGGAAGCCGGTGACCCAGGACCAAGCACCCTGGGGACTGGGAGAAACCTTTGCTTTTCCACATTAAGCAATGGCTTCACTTTCCCCCACAGGGGCCGGCGGGGATGAGGGGGCCGTGAAGCCAAGGTCTGGGGTGAGGGGCAGAGACACGGTCTGTAGCCGGGAGAGAGGGGATTCCACACGAGACAGTCTCAACAAGATCTTTGTGGCTGACTGGGGATCCTGGAATTGTCTGGAAGCCCACGACGCGATGAAGAGGGGGGATGTCAAAGAACCGCTAAGCGCGGCCGACTGCACCCGTGCGCAGCTGAAAGCAGACCCCGGGCCTTACCTCGGCACCTGCCGCCTGGGACTGCCAGGTGGAGGCAGGCCTAGGGGGGACCTGCCCAGCCACCTTGGAGGGCCACCATCAGGGGAGGGTCTCCGGGGGGGCTGACGGGGGACAGCGGAGAACAGCAGACTGAGAATATTTCCCCCAAGGTGCCCAGCACAGGCTGCCTGGCTGGTTCCCGGGGAGCCCTGCCTGCTTAGCGGCACAGGGGAAGCCCTACGGGCCCGAGAGCTCTGCGGGCCTCTTCGCGAACCAGAGCTTCTCACCGGCGTTTTCCTGCTCTCTCCGCAATACTGTGTACTTTGGGTGTGTTGGTAGTGGATGATGTATCTGTGGCTACAGGTCGCCAAACCGTGAGGTTCGCTGTCCAGACCGGCAGGGCATGGGGCATTTCACAAAGGCCCGCGCGGGGGCGGGGAGCCCTGGCTGATCTCAATGGCGAGTTGTGCCTTCTGGGTGCCTAGCAACAGGAAGGAGCTATCTATCTGGATGTCAAGTATAAGAGAGTAGTTCATGTTGACATTGAAGATGGTGCCTGTGCAAACTCCATCAGGACACGGATCTAGTTCAGTGTGCCCTCCCCGGGGGTGGGGGCAATGCCCGGCATAGATCAGAGGCTTAGTAAAATGGACTCAGGTGCGTGTGTGAACACCAGGTGGGGTCCGTGGATGTTTCAGCCTCCAGTCCACCTTCACACCGTGTGGTCCGGGGTCTGGCCGCCTCCGAGCACACCCTGTGAATGCTCCAGCCTGCTCACAGTAGCTCCATCCATGTCAGTGAAGACTGCTGTCCCCCAGGCATCAGCAAACAGCCTTCCCCTGACTGCAAGAACAGATCCAACAATGGGCACAGTACCCAATTTGGGCCATTGCAAAGGGGCTAAGTGGATATCTGCTGGGAGCTTCTGGGGAAGTTTTCTCTATGCTGTCCACCTCTTCTCCTTCTGGATGTTTCTATAGGGGTGAGTATATGCCTGCTTGCACACATCCTGCTATCTGAGGACGGGGCCCACTTGTCAGGGAGGCAGAGCTCGGAGAACGGCAGGCAAAGGGAGCCAGGCCCCTGAATCAAGCCGCGCCTGAAGCCCACCTTAGCCTGAAGCATAACCCTACTGTTTAAGTCAGTGTGGCTCAGGTTTCCTGGTCACTTGTGGCCCAAAGCATCCCACTGGATGGCCAGCGTGAGAGTGGAACAGAGACCGATAGGGGAGGAGCAAGCCACGATCTCACCCTGGAGGCCTCAGGGGGACCACAAGGAACGTAGACCTCACCCCAAGGGCCGGGTTGGGGGTCGGGAAGGAGGGGGAAGTTCAGCAAGATGATGACTTGTTGAATCAGCAGTTTTGACAAATCCCTTTGCTGCATAGAAAATGGATTTCAGGGCCCGGATTGGAAGCAGTGGGCCAGTGAGTGGGTTCTTAGGGTCAACAGTCTATGGTGGTCGCAGAAGGAGGTGGCCCACCTCTGGCTGCTGGGCTCCTGGGTTCCCCAGACCCCCGGGGTGCCCTTCTCCCAGCCCCCCCACCCCCACTGGCTTCCAGAAGTGAGAACAGCAGGAGGTTCACCTTGTGTTCTGAACGCTGCTTCAGAACCTCATCTGGGAAGAATGTGGCTTCTACAGCCTGACCCGCAGCTCAAGGCCCACCGGAAGCAGAGAGGGGGTGAGGATCTAGGGAGTCACCTGCTCAGCTCGCAAATGGGAGTCCACCCTCCCACAGGCTCCCTGAACGGAGCGAATGCCGCCATTTTGAAGCGAGTCTCCCCCCCCACCCCCACCCCCAGGGGCGGCAGAAGCTGTGGCCTGCGGGCTGGGCTGGGGAGCCCCCAGGCTCTGCTCCGGGCGACTCTGCTGTAAATCTCTGAGTGTTTATTGTGGAGCTAGGAGGGTGCTGGCTTCCCTCTCAGAAAACCCACGGGTGCTGGAGGAAGCAAGGCCTCCGGGATCATGTCCGGGGGACAGGGCTTGTGGACGCAGCAGGCTGAGGGCTCCCCCCGCTCGCGGGGCTGGGCAGGAGCCCCGGGCCCAAGGGCAGACTTGGTAGAGTCACACCCCTGTGGGGTAGACGCTCACTGTAGCTTCCACATTAGGGCTTTCCTCATGAGGAATTAAGGGCTTTCTCGCCCAGGGTAAGCACTTGGCGTTCCTCTGGGCCGCGCAGGGGCTCCGCGAGGCACAGCCGTACAGGTAACATACAGTGACGCTGTGATTGACAATGAGAAATAGATATTTGGTCTTTGTCCCCAGGCTCCTAAAACCCTTGCAATTTCCCAAGCGATGAGAGAGCGTCAGGACAGGGTCTTTGGTTATGTGATGGAGGTGACGTTTGGAACTCAACGGAGGACGGGGCTGGTGGATGGTGGAGTCAACCACAGTGATCAGAGGGTTGGAACATTCAGTCCCACCCCGGGGGGACGGGAAGGGGGTGGGAGGTTGAGTTCAAGCACCAATGGCCGATGAATTAATCAATCGTGCCTATGTAACGAGGTCTCCATAAAAACCCAAAATGACAGGGTTTTGAGAGCATTTGGGTTGGTGACCATGTGGAGGTTTGGGGAAAGGGGGTGCTTGGGAAGGGCATAGAATTCACCCCAAACCCTGCCCAATGCATCTCTTCCAGCTGGCTGTTCCTGAATTTTGTCTTCTTATGATAAACCTGTAATCTAATAAGTCAAGTGTTTCTCTGACTTCTGCGAGCCTCTCTAGCAAAGTAATCAAACCCAAGGAAGGGGCGGTGTGACTTCTGATTTATAGCCAGCGGGATCCGAAGCCCAGGTGACAGACAGCCTGAACTGGGACCAGTGTCCGGGGCTAGAAGTCGCTGGAACCCCCCCGTCCAGCAGCTGGCACGGGTGGGCTTGTAGGACCGAGCCCCCAGCCTGCGGAATCGGATGCTGTCTCTGGGCAGACAGTGTCAGAATCACATTAAATTGTAGACAGCTCGCTGGTGCCACACAGAGCCTTCGGGCTGGGGAAGCCCCTCTCCTACACTGGAGATTGATGATCAGACCCCACCGCCAAGAGAGAAGACAGCCCCATGTGGAATATAAGGAGAAGGTCTAGGTCTGGCCGGGAGTCTGGCCACAGTGCCAGGCACGGAGCGGGTGATAATAAGCCAGTCCTGCACTTTGGAATGCACCCAAAATGTGCCAGGTGCCCTGGGGGCTCGCGGCGCAGGTCACTGTCCCACAACCAGCAGCACAAGGAAAGGCAGGGTGAGGTCCGGACAGTGGGGGCCTCAGTCCCCAGGCAGGGGCTTCGAGACTCACCAGGAGTCTTAGTGTCATTTATTTTTGCACGCGTACAGGTGCGCACACACACACACACACACACACACACACACACACACCCGTCTGGCCCTTTCATTGTGTGCTCCCAGGTCTATGAGAAGTAGAAGGCTGTAGACCCCTCATTCTGCCTGTGAACTTCAAGACTTTAAAAGGCAAAGATGTGTCAACAAAAGTCAGCAAAGCGTTTCAGAGGGTGAGCCCTGGGCTCTGCCCTGGTGCCCGGGGCCACACCCCCTGTGTCCGCAAAGGGGCAGCTGTTAGGGGCCGCCTTTCAGCCAAATTCCTAAAACCTGTTCTGACTCTCGGCTGAAACCGTGGCCAGGAGTGGATGGGGAGGGGACAGAGAACGCGCTGAACGTGGAGACGGGACCAGGGATCCCGTTCTGACGGCTGCCAAGCTGGAGCTTCCGCGGCCACATGACCTCCCCTGCGGGCCGTTTCTCTCCCGGGGTAGAGCGAGGTGGTGGACTCCCCAGCCTCCTGCAGTGGGCCCCTGTGGCTCTGGGAAGGGAGGAGGGCGTTGCAGCCTGGTCTGGAAGGAGAGGTAGGGTTCTAAGAGTGGAAAGCCGGGGGGGTCAGGGGACAATAGGAATCCTCTGCTCCAAGGAGAGAGTTCAAATGCGCCGGGGTTTGGGATCTGAAAAGCCTCCAGGTCTGGCGCAATGAAAGGGTGAAGAGGTGGGGCCAGAGGGAGATGAGGCTGGAGACGCACTTTGGAGCCTTCCTTGGAGGGCCTTGAGCGCCAAGCTATTAGTCAGGGGCTGGGGAGGCGCCCCAGNTGGGTGCAAGATACAGAAGGCAGCTTTGCTCCTGGGGGCTCCGGTCCACCTGTCATCTGGCTGGACGTCCCCTGAGGCCTCCACTCCGAAGCCGGGTCAGACCCACCCCTCCAAATCCAGCAAAGGAGCCAGACAAGTCGGATATGGCGGAGACAAGGCCGCCGGCTTCAAACCCAGCACCTGACTGCTTACCCAGCGTGCGTGCCAGCGGCGACCGGCCTGGGCACGAACATCGGCCCCTTCGGCCAGAGCTGGGCTGCCGCTGTCGCAAGTGCAGGTCTCGGGTTCCCAGCCAAGCCGTTGTCACACCTTCCCTGCGGGTTGTTGAGGGGGGAGATAAAGTCATGATTGCGGCCGGCCCCAAGGCTGGCTGGCTGGCTGCTAGCGACAGCCTCAAAAACAATGAAATGACGGAGCACAGCCTCCTAATTCTTGGTTTTGTTTTGTTTTGTTTTTTTCCCTTCTGGAAACCCACAGAGTCCCTGTAGCCACGTCTCAGGCTGTTACAAGCCAGAGCAGTATTTCAGAGGGGCGACCCCCGTGGGCTTTGCGCACAGCTGAAATCCCCTTACAAACTGCTGCGAAAGACGCCCCCGTGAGCACGGGGCATGGGGCTGACTGGTCCCTGGCGGAAAGGTAGCAGGTCTCTCTGGAAACACCTGTCCCTCATTCCCCAGATGTCAGGAGGCCCTGGGGAGACATTTAATTATCTCCCTGCAGGGCAGGGGTGGGGGCTGAGTCTGGCTGGGGCTCAGGAGGAGCGGGCAGCCCCTTCCCAGCCTGGGCCAGGGACGGGCAAGGGTCCCCTGCCTCCCAAGCACTCCCCACCCTGGCCCAGCATCCACCAGAACACCCCCGTTCGCAGGAGCCCCTTAAATCAGGCAACGTGCACTCTTCACCGTAACCCAAGGCACTTGCTGGAGTCCTACCCCACCGCTGTCGGGGTTTCTCAGGAGGCGTGTGGTAAGGAATTCGGGGTCTTGCCATTTTCATAGATGCCGCCCCCGTCTCCTCCCCCAGTTTCTGGGTAACTTGTTTCATCATTTGATGCGGTGCCTCCAGACCCCGGAAGGCAGGTTTTCTGTTCCAGACGCCTCTGACAAACGCCAGCACGGACCTTGAACTCTGCATGGCCCGAACATCTGGTGCGAAGCCGCTTGCCCAAGGAAATGTGTTTTCCTTCTCATTCTTTCCTTAAAAAACACCGCCACCAGAACCAGTCCATCTGGNTGGGCATAGCTCCCACCTCTGCCACCAAGGAGTGGCATGGCCACCAGCCACTTGCTTCTACCCCCTGGGCCTCCGTTTCCTTATCTGTAAAACCGAGAATAATTAATTCTCTTATTTATTCACATTAATTTGTTCTTACACACACACACACACACACACCCCGTCTTGCACTCACAATTCTATATTTTCCAAACGGCACTCACTGAGTGCTCCCAACGTTGTGAGAACAAAGAGGACCCCAATCCGGCTGTGAACTTCAGCCCTTTAATTAGCACCCTCCTCCCCCACCCCCTTAACTGCACATGATTCGGCACCTGTTTTCCCATCCGCGCAGTGAGGGGGCAGTTGGACTTGATGATGCCTGTTTTCCTTTTAACCTGGAGAGTCTGCGATTCCAAGAAACGTTTCTTGCTTTCTTTCTCTCTCAGAAATTAACGAGTCCCAAGAAGTGTGTTAGAATCACCCAAGTCCAAGGAAAGGATGTTAGGCACCAGATCCAGGATCCGGGAGATTCGCTGGGACCGTGGGCCAGCGGTCAGGAAAGGAGGGAGAGCCTGGTTTGCAAGGCAGGACACGGGACCGCAGAGAACCTGATGCGGGACTCGGGGACTCTCAAAAGGAAAGAAGGGAGGGGAGCCGCGCCCCCCCCCCAGGGACACATGTCTTGCCCCTTCTGAAGTGCGCCCCCCCCTCCCGTCTTTGCTCACGGTGCTCCTGGTGCTAGCACGGTCCTTTCTGCTCCCGGGGGGGCTCCTCCTCACTCTCCAAGACCTAGCTGAGCTCTCATTTCCCACAGCCCAGGGGTGGCACGCTGTCACTGGAGAGAAATATTTTAGGCTCTGAGGACCATGTGACCTCCTCCACAACCACTCACCCCCGCCCTCGTAGCGGAGGACAGCCAGAGTCGATCTGAGAAATGGGCGTGGCTCTGTCCCACTGAGACTTGATTTGAATTTCAGATAACTTTTCATGTGTCACAAAATGGTATTCTTCCTCTGATTATTTTTTAACCCTTTACAAATGTAAAAATCATTCGTAACCCACGCGTGTAGTGGCTGTATCTGGGAGTTTGTTGAGAACGCCCAATGTCGGGGGCTCGGGCAGACGTGCTGATTCAAAGTCTGCATTTTAGGGGCGCCTGGGGGGCTCAGTCGGTTAAGCGTCCGCCTTCGGCCCAGGTCATGATCTCACGGTTTGTAGGTTCAAGCCCCGCGTCGGGCTCTGTGCTGACAGCTCAGAGCCTGGAGCCTGTCTTCAGATTCTGTGTCTCCCTCTCTCTCTCTGACCCTCCTCTGCTCACGCTGTCTCTCTCTCTCTCAAAAATAAATAAAACATTAAAAAAAATTTAAACAACAACAAAGTCTCCATTTTAGCAAGATCCCCAGCTGACTCGTGTGCCCTTGAAAGTTTTTTAAACATTCTGATGCCAGGTGTCACCCTAGGATTCTAATGTAAGGCGTGTGGGTGCGGTCTGGGCTCAGGTGGCTCTAAGATGCCCTGGAAAGATTCCCCATGGTGGGGGGAGGGCTCCCACAGCCCCCCTGGCCACTCCTCTACTACATGCCTGCCACTCTCTGAATTCCTCCGACACCAGGACGCCGTCTAATCCGAATTCATGACGGATCTCAGACAAATCACTCACCCTCTCCAGACACAGTGTCCTGCTCCCAGTAGATGAGCTGGGCTCCAAGATGCTTTTGCAGCTATGAAGATGCTCTCCCCTGACCCCCTGATCAAGGGAAGGCACCTCCTCATCCAGGGTCCTCCTGCCCCCCCCCCC
>NW_027551571.1:6681343-6682825 GCF_008692635.1 Crocuta crocuta | reverse complement strand
AATCCAGGTCCACACAGACCGGGACCCCGTGCAACAAGCCCGCTTCTCCCCACCCCTGCCCCTCCTGCTGAGTCCCCCAACGCCAGCGCCACCGGTCCTCTGCCCTCCTTGGTCACCCGACCCAATAATATTTCCCTGGTGAAACTTGGGGGAGGTGCACACACTGACTCAGGGCCTTGTGCTCCTCTATCTCAAGGCCTCCTCTCCAAGTCCCCCTACCCACATAGCAGCTCCCCCTGGTCCCCCCCTCCCCGAGCCCCCAACACAGCACGTTCACACCCTAGGCTTCGAGATCCTGGAAGCAGCCCCGAGAAATCAACTCTCTGTATGCATGTGGGAAAACCAGGGCCCAGAGAAGGGGAAAGAGCGGGGGACCCCTACCCTCCTCCCTGGGCATCAGCTGCCTCAGCAGGGGAAGGGAGAGCAGAGCTCCGGGGTTCCTGGAAGAGAGGGGCCTGCCTTTGACTACAAACGGCGTGGCAGTGCCCTGTCCCCACCCCTTGCCGCCCCGCATGGCTAGCCCGGGCTTTGGGGGCCAGAGAGGACAGCTCGGGAGGCTCACCTCCCTCTCAGCACACAGTAACAGAAATGACTGCCATTTGCTGAGCACCTACTATGCGCCAGGCACCGTGTTAAGCACTATGGTTCTCTGAGTTAATTCTAACATCTCCCTTTAATGAATGAGCACAATGAGGATCAGAGAAGTTAATCAACAGGCCTGAGACCACACAGCTACAACAAAAGTGGTGATGGAGGGGTGCCAGAGAAAAATGTCTGAGCTTGAAGGCGTCTCAGACCTACCTTCCATATTCTCTGGGCTTCAAGCCCCTGTCTGTCTGTCTGCCTCTGTTCCCCTGGGGCTCTCAGACAAGGCGGGAAGGGGGCACCTGAGCATGCTCAGGCTTGTCCATTCAGTTGATATCTCTGAGGTACTGGTTCTAGAAGAAAGGATGAGCAGAAGGACAGGCACACCCACCCTCCCCCTCCCCACACTTCTACCCTCAAGCACTCGCCTCTGCCCCGAGGCCACCTCACAGCAAAGAGAATGTGTGGGTGTTGGGATCCTCACACCCGGGGCAGAATCCCTGCTCTGTGTGGTCCCGGGCCTCAGTTTCTTCATCTGTAAAATGGGGACAGCTAACCGGCAGGGTTGCCGGAAGGAATGGAAAGAAATCATGAACAAGGCTTCCTGCAGGTGATAATAAGTAAGTGGTAACCACACCACCGGGTGTTGTGAGCTCTGTGACCTCTTCCCCTCCAGGGAGCCAGCTTTTCCTCAGAAGGAAACAGAAGGAAGGAGTCGCCGGCACAGAGCCTCCTGGAATGCGGCAAGGCTCCTTGGCGCTGAACCTTGTGTATGAACCCTTCTTGAATTAGCTCGCAACTAAAAATAGCCCCTCCCCCCTCCCCGACTGCACACCTACTTCCTGGCCTGGCACCAGAGTGTCCCTGAGTCCTGTCCGAGGGGTGGAGTGGGGCGGG
>NW_027551571.1:6624825-6681237 GCF_008692635.1 Crocuta crocuta | reverse complement strand
CTTCTAACACAGGTGGGTGCACAGAGCAGGAGGCTTTATTGAAGGAGATACAGAACCGGGCGAGGGCTCCTGCCACCAGCCAGACCGTGGCCTCCACCACCCCCACACTGCCCTAGTCGCCTAGGTGCCCCTCACTCCCCCCCCCCTCCCCGGCTCCTGACAGCCGGCAGCAGAAAGGGATCTTACCCAGCCTCACCAGAGGCGCCCAAGAGGGCCTTCAGAGTTCTGTTCCGGAGACGGTTGAGGGGACAGAGAGAGCCCCTCCCAGGGAGTCACCGACACCGACAGGCCCGGCTCGGCCGGCCATCCTTCCGCTGGCCCGAGCCCGTCTGCGCCCGGCAGATCATCACTTGCAGCTCTGGAGCCGGGTCCTGTGGTGCTTCTGCTCGGTCAGGAGGCGGATGAAGGTGTCGCTGTGGGAGATCTTCAGCCGGCTGCCCCAGCTCGGCCCCTCCTCCGCGGCCAGCTCGGGCAGGAGGCTGTCCAGGTCGCTGCGGGAGCACCCCGCTTTGCCGTCGCCCGCGCTGCCCGAGTTGAGCTCCATCAGCTCGAGCTCGTGCTTGGCCGCCGTCTCCAGGACGCGCTGCTTGTTGTAGTATCTGACGAAGTTGTTGATGATGGGGTGGATGGGCAGGGCGATGGCGATGACCCCACACAAGAAGCTGATGGCCGCGTTGAGCTTGCCCAGAGTGGTCTTGGGGTAGATGTCCCCATAGCCCACGGTGGTCATGGTGATGATGGCCCACCAGAAGGACTGGGGGATGCTCTTAAACAGGGTCTCGGGGTGGCTCTGCTCCATGGTGTAGCCCAGGGCCGAGAAGACAAAGATGCCCACGGCCAGGTACATGAGCAGCAGCCCCAGCTCCTTGAAGCTGCGCTTGAGGGCGTAGGTGAGGGTCTGCAGGCCCGAGGAGTGGCGCGCCAGCTTGAAGATGCGCGCGATGCGCATGATCCGCAGCGCCTGCACCGCCTGCTGCACCTTGGTCAGCTCCATCATGCGGGCGCCCAGGTGCGTGAGCGTGAGGCTCACGTAGAAGGGCAGGATGGCGAGCACGTCCACGATGTTCATGAAGGACAGGGCGAAGTGCAGCTTGTTGGGCGACGAGAAGAGGCGCAGCAGGTACTCCAGCGTGAACCAGCCGATGCACGCCGTCTCCACGTTCTCCAGCGTCGGGTGCTCGACGCGGTTGCCTTCGGCGTCCAGCACCTGCAGCTCGGGGATGGTGCCCATGCACATGACCACCGACGAGACGAGGATGAGCAGGAAGGACAGCACGGCCACCACCCGCGCTGGGCACGACGACTCGGGCTTCTCCAGGAACTTCCAGACGCACTTCTGGCAGCGCCGCCAGCGGCCCTCGGCCGAGTCCACGCCCAGGTCGTCCAGGATGAGCTGCACGCGGCGCGCGATCTCCTCCAGCTCCTCGCGCTTCTCGCTCAGGTGGCTCTTGCAACAGTCGTCCAGGAACTTGAGGTCCACCTTCCAGAAGTCCATCTCGTTCTTGAAGCAGATGGGGCAGATGCCCTTCTTCATGTGGACCTCCCCAAAATAGTACACCTCGATGACACACTTGAAGGCGTCCGGGTCCCTGTCGAAGTAGAACTCGCGCTTGCCGGGGTCGTAGTCGTCGCNGCCGAGGCGAGCGGAGAGCGAACTTGGGCTCGCTTTGCCCGAGCCGGTGCGAAACACAATAGGGATTCCAGCCTGACGTCAGGAGCTTTTCCAACTGTACCCTCTTCTGGTGAAATTCTGCAAGGCACGCGCGGCAGCNACCGAGCGTCCCGGAGCCCCTCCTGGCGGCTCAGCCGGAAAGTTCCCGTCCCCGCTGCGCAGGGGCGGTGGGTGGTGAAGGCCCACTGCCGCTTGTTGCTTGGCCGGAATACAAGCCCCAGAGAGCCCCTTCCGAGGCTTGCTGCCGCCTGCGTCCGCCCTGCCTGCCTGGTCCCCGAAGGTTCGCCACGCCCCACCCGGAGGCCGCCCCGTGGGCCGTGGGCACCACCTTTCCACCTCCACGTCCACGGTGTACAGTGAGGACATCCAGTCCAGCCCCCGTAGGGGAGAAGGGACTTGTCCAAGGCCACACAGTGGAAACGGAGGTTTATAAAGCCCCTTTGGCCACTTCTTAATCCAGAAGCTTCCTGCAGTCCTGGCCGATTGATCTACCCAGGGTTAGCTGATTGAAATTCTGCCGCGAAGCTCTTGCTGCCCACCTCTTCCTGTGGCTCTGCAGCCCCCCGCCCGCCAGCCCCAGCTGCCCCCGCCCCTGCGTCCCCCGCCNNTCCCCCGCCCTGCCTCTCCCCATTCCCCGCTCCGCTGCAAGGCGCGCCTGCCCTTCCCACACCCTCCGCTCCGCGCGCTTCCGGGCTTGTGGCCGCAGCTGTCTTTCAGCCGCTCACGTGCCTGGACCATGACAATAGCTCACGGGGCGATCTACCCTGAAAAGTACTGTGCATCATCTGTGGCCCAGAGACTGTTAAAAAAATATTCTAGAGGGAGAGGTGAGGAGGGGAGCGCAGAGAATTTTTAGGGCAGTAAAGTTACTCTGTATGATATAATGGTGGACCCGTGTCATTAGGTGTTTGTCAAACCCGCAGAAGGTATGACAGCGGGAGTGAACACCAGTGATGATGATGTGTCACTGCAGGCTCATCGATGGTCACAGACACGCCACCCGGAGCGGGCATACGGACAGTGAGGGAGGCTGAGCGCGTGCGGAGTCCGGGGTATGCAGGAAATTTCTGCACTTTGTGCTCAGTGTTGCTGGGACCCCAATCTGCTCTGAAAAATAAGGTCTGCTAGAAATATCTTCTGTAGACTCATCATCAAGGAAATGCCAATCATGAGATGCCACCTCGCACCTCTCAGAACGGCTAAAATCAAAAACACAAAAAACAACAAGTGTTGGCGAGGATGTGGAGAGAAAGGAAGCCTTAAGCAGCGTTGGTGGGAAGGCAAACGGGTGCCGCCACTGTGGAAAACAGTATGGGGGTTCCTCAAAAAATTAAAAATAGAATTACCGTCTGATCCAGTACCTAGTCATTACTACGAGGTGTTTACCCAAAAGAATATGAAAACACAAATTTGAAAAGATACATGCACCCCTAGGTTTAGAGCAGCCTTATTTATGGCAGCCAAATTGTGGAAGCAGTCAAGGGTCCACCGATAGAGGAATGGCTAAAGAGGTGGTACCTATCTGCTCTGGAATAATGATTACTCAGCCATCAGAAAGAATGAAATCTTGCCGTTTGCAGCAACGTGGATGATTCTAGAGGGTATATAATGTTGAGCAAAATGTCAGTCAGAGGAAGACAAATACCACATGATTTCACTCATATGTGGAACTTAGGAAACAAAGCAAATGAACAAAGAGAAAAAGAGGGAAACCAAGAAATAGACTCTGGACTACAGAAACAAACTGGTGGTTATCAGAGGGGACGTGGGCGGGGGCAGGTGAAATGGATGGAGGGAACTGAGAGAATTGTTCATGATGAGGACTGAGTAAATGTATAGAATTGTTGAATCACTGTATCATACGCCTGCAGCTAATAATAACACTGTATGCTAACTCTACTGGAATTAAAATTTATGCACATACACACATATGCACACACGATTCTGTAGGCTGTGGGTTTTCTCTAAATATAACTTTAAATGTTTATTTGTGAGGGGGAGAGAGAAGGCGTGTGGGCATGGGGGAGGGGCAGAGAGGGGGACAGAGGATCTGAAGTGGGCTCCACGCTGAGAGCAGAGAGCCCATTGCAGGCCTCAGACTCACAAACCGTGACATGGTGACCTGAGCCGAAGTCGGACGCTCAACCGACCGAGCCACCCAGGCGCCCCTAGGCTGGGTTTTTTAACCTTAAGTTTCTATCCATAATTAATGGATTATGAAATCGATTTGCTGGGTCACTTACTGCACTTTTTTTTCTTTAATGTGTTCGTATCAAATTGATTCTATGAGAATGTATCACGCAAAATACCTATCGTTTGGTGAAATTTCTTTTACAAATTTATTTCCTTTCCGCTCAAAATCAGCCTTACAACCTGTTACTACAGAATAAGAAGTTGGGATCCAGAAAGGCTGAGTAATAATAATATTTATTTTAAGTGAACCATGAGCCAAGTGCTTGCTGAGCGCTTTGCATGCTGCTCCTGTCATTTCCACGTGCATCTGTCTCAGGAAACAAGATGTCAGGTAAGCCGCCAAGATGACCAGGCCGGCAGGGGACCAAGCTGGGGGTCTGAGCCCCCATCCTCTGCTGTCACAGCCCACACGCTTCGCCCTGCACATCCTGGTCACACAACTGGTGATGCAGGAGCTGAGATTTGAACTGAGACCTGCCTGCCACTAAGGCCGATTTGCCCCCTCCTACACACGCCCCGTATTCATGTTCCGGTCCCTACTCGGGTCATTGACCTTCTCAGTTCCTCCCTAGTTAACCTACAGAATGACGTTCAAATTGCACCTTAGTGTAAGCTTAATGGGCTTTAAAACACCCATCCATTTATTCAAATATTTATTGAGCTCCAATGGAAAGCGCGCACGCCTGGGCGCGCGCGCGCACACACACACACACACACACACACACACACACACACACTCCACCCTGGGTATGGGAGCTGGGTTCATACTCTAGTAGACAATATGTGTTTTGTAACTAGTACCTACCTAGTTTGCAGTAACAGTGTAGCTGAGAGGTGCGCCCAAGGAGTGGTGCTTCCTGAATTTCCCTACAGGGGGTGCTGAGGGGTGGCCCTGGGAATCGTGGCAAAGGTTGGGAGAGGAAGAGGCTGTGCTTGCTTAGGGCATTTGCCTGGCTTGCTTGTGCATTTGGGGTGTGTGATGGTGATCCCTCAGGCACGTAGGGCCCCCCACTCCAGCCACCCTTCAGTGTGGTCTGTAAGTCCAAGGTCTCTGGGTTCCAGATACCTCTCGAGCCCAGGAGGGCTGCGGACTCAGGCGTGTGGGAGTTGAGCCCTGAGGTCTGAGGACCCCCCGGTTCACCTGTGCAGAGGAAGACATGTCATTTGGAGGTGGGTCAGTACTGATGGGTGAAGCTGGAAACAGACCACATAGAGCCTAGTAGGTCCTGTGAGGAATCTGGACCAAAGTCAGTTTTTTAGAGCTCAGGTCACTGCTCAGCAGTGGGTTGGTTATGCGATTCACTTATTATTCGCCAGTAGTTTTGCTGAGATAGTATAGAAAACATCAGAGTACATGAACGTGGGGAAAAATCAGGAGTAGCAGATGCAATGTACAGCAGAGAAAATGTCACCAAGCAGCTCAGGGCAGAGCAGGAGCCCACTGACAGCAGGTGCACGAAAGAGACAACGGTAAACCACAGGCCAAGGCCAGGGAGTCGGAGGGCTGGGGGAAGACCCCTGCTGGAGGCACTGAGGCCAGCCTGGAGCCAGAACCTCGGAGGAGGAGAGAGGCGAGGCGGGCACAGGAACCCTGCCCTGGCCCCAGCATCACAGAGAGGGGAGCAGACTGCACACACTCACCCCTGCAAGCCCCACGCCCCAGCCCCTTAGCCTCCTTCCCAAAGCCTCACAAGCCTAGAGCCCTGGCTGCTGACAGGCTGGAGCACAGAGTGCCCTCCCTTCTCACCCCACCAAGCCTCACGCATCCCCCCAGGGCCTTCCCCATGCACCTGACTGGAGACGCACTTGCAGGTCAGGGCTGTGGCCTCCTCTGCACTGGGTGCTCCCCCAGGACTATTTGGGGAAGGAATTGTGTCCTTCCCCCAGATTCATATGTTGAAGCCTTAACCCCTAATGTGACTGTATTTGGAGAGGGGGCCCTTTAAGAAGATAACTAAAATGAAAAAAGTGAGGCCCTAATCTAATAGGATTAGTGTCCTTTTAAGAAAAGACTAACTAGAGATCTCTCTCTTTCTCTGCACACACACACAGAGGTGAACTATGTAGGGACGCAGTAAGAAAGTGGTCAGCTGCAAGCCTGAGACAGAGTCTTCACCAGAATGCATATCAGGACCTTGATCTTGGGCTTCGGCTGCCAGAAGGGTTTTGTCATGGCAGCCCAAGCAGCCCAAGACATGCTTCTTCCTCCTTCACACCTGCACACCTTCCCTAGACCTCCCCCTTCTCCACTGTGCTAGACACAGGCCCCTCCTTATTCGACCCCTAGACCCAGTCTGGATTTTGTGGAGGGTTAGACTGGAATACCATAGGTTAAAAAAAAAAATCCATTGACTGTCTTCTCATCAAGGGTCACTGATGTGTAGAAACTTGAGCCAGGAGGCTAGATGCATCAAGAACTTCCTGAGGGATCAAACCGGGGCGGGGGGGGGAAGCCTAGACTTTTTGGCTAAAAATAGAGAGTATCTTGCTGTGGTATATTCAGTCCTGCGTATGACGTCTATTAGAATTGTACATTTCATGATATCATGGGGGGTGGGGAACACAAAACCTTCTATTAGATGCAAGAAGCAGCAGCAATTTTGACTCGTGTAGGCTTTTCATTTAAAAAGGGAAGGGAAAAAAAACCCACAGTCTATTTAAGCATTATGGGGAGTGATTGCTTGAGCTATAGTTTTCCTTATTAAATATGTATTTTTTTTATTTGTTGAACAATAACATTTTGGGCTACAGAATGCTCAATTTCCATGGCGCTAATTAAAACCAGCACATGTGTATCTAAGTGATTTGTCTAGACAACAAATGATACAAGCTGTAATCTACTCCCTTTTTATGGAATAATCAGTCCTGTTCAGTTAAAATTTCTTTGTGTTTTGCTGAATTTAATAATACCTTTCATTAAGATTCACTTCTGTGCTCTATCGGAAATTTACATTTCATTATTTGCTGTGAGCCTATCAGTGCAGTGAGCTGCCCCTGGGGTCCCAAAGAATTGACTGAGTAGAAGCCCACTGACTCCTATCGAAGAAACCATCCTAGGAGTCAAGTGCAAGAGGCCGGCTGGGCAGGAGGGGTGTTGGATGGAGAACAAGCATGGAGGAGAGAATGATGTAAAGCTGAATCATCAGGAAATGTCAGTTTTGTCCCAGCTCCTGAGCCGCTTTTTTCATTTTCCATGCCTCAGTTTTTTTCATCTGCAAAATGGAACTAGTGACATGTCCTTCCTGAGTATAAGATTTATAAGGAACAAGTAAAATCATGGGTGTGAACAGGCTTTATCAATTATAAGATGCTGAAAATGTGAAGGCGAAGGGAGAAAGGAAGTAAGTAAGGATTTCGACTTCTTGGATGCTGCTCCTGCTGTGGGCATGTGCCTTTGCGCCCACACACGCCCGCCTCCCTGGCTCCGTTCGCCGTGACTCATCCAGCTCAGGTCGTGAGCGGGAGGACACTGCGCATGACAAGGCCAGCGTGCGTCCCAGATACGTACGAAGATGCCAGAGCTGCTGCACGAGTACATCTGCCCCAGAGGCTGGCAGGTAGTGCCCACTCTGGGCCTGAGATTAAGCTGCTTTGACATTTTTAGGGAAAGAAAAGCACACTTAGATAATGGGAGAACTCTCATGCTTCAGACTCCACCAGCTGGGAGCAGAGCAGTCACCAGGAGAGGGGTGGATGCCATTTGCTCTTGAACTTGCTTTTTAAAGCACACTGGGAGTATAAAAGAAGAAAACTCTCTTAAAAACAAGTCCTTTAGTATTGTCCTTTTCTCTAATTGCAAAATTAATATATACTTGTTGCAAAAATTTTTTAAATGAGAAAGCTCATATTTGCATCCCCCGGCTTCCTATTCCCCAGAGGTCAGTGTTGTACACAGAGAATTAGTTCTTGTGTAATGAATTACCACAAACTCAGCATTTGTTATTTTAAAATGACAAACATTTGTTATCTTACAGTTTCCATGTGAGGCTTAGCTGGATCCTCTGCTCGAGGGCTCACAAGGGTGCAAAGTGTTGGCTGGGGCTGGGGTCTCATCTGGGGCTCAGGCCCCTCTTCCCTGCTCATGTGGCAGAATTTCCTTGCAACTATAAGACTCGTGGATGCTTGATATTCTTTGAGAACAGCAGCAGAACCTCTCTGATCTCAGTGAAGACTGAGGCCCTCTTTTAAGAGGCTTACCTAAGTAGGCCAGGCCCATCCAGAAGAATTTCCCTGTTAATTAACTCAAACACACACTATCACGTTACTATTTACATTAGCACTCCCTTCCAAAGAAATACCAGGTGTAATCCTGACAAAATTTAAACAAGATCTGTATGAGGAAAATTACAAAACTGTTGAGCCAAATGTATGGAAAGTTATCCCATGTTCATGGATGGAAAGATTCATTTTGTCATGATGGTAGCTCTTCCCAACTTCATCTATAAAATTCAATGCAATCCCAATCAAAATTCCAGGAAGTTATTTTGTGGATATTGACAAACTCGTTCTAAAGTTTATATGGAGAGGCAAAAGATTCAGAATAGCCAACTGGAATTGAAGAAAAAGAACAAAGGCAGAAGACTGATACTACCTGACTTTAAGACTTACTATAAATCTACAGTAATCACAAAAGTGTGGCAGTAAAAAACAACAACAACAAATATATCATTGGAATAGAATAGACAACCCAGCAGTAGACCCACATAAC
Source organism: Crocuta crocuta (assembly GCF_008692635.1). NCBI lineage: Eukaryota > Metazoa > Chordata > Mammalia > Carnivora > Hyaenidae > Crocuta > Crocuta crocuta. The sequence goes on along the minus strand of NW_027551571.1, from coordinate 6,672,664 downwards.
TATAGTCATCTGTTCTTTGACAATGTCAAAGGCAGTACAAAACAAAGATTTATCTTTTAAACAAAATTATACTGGAACAACTGGACATCCATATGTGAAAAAATGAATCTAGACATAGACTTTACACCCTTCACAAAAATTAACTCAAAATGGATCACATACCTAACTGTAAAACACAAAATTATAAAACTAGAAGATAACATAGTAGAAAACCCAGATGTCCTTGGGTGTGGTGGAGCCTTTAAAAACATAACACCAAAGGCACAGTCCATGAAAGAAATAATCAATAAACTGGGCTTAACTAAAATTAGAAAATTCTGCTCCAAGGGGTACCTGGGTGATTGAGCATCCAACTCTTGATTTTGTCTCAGGTCATGATCTCATAGTTTGTGGGATCAAGCCCTGAATTGGGTTCTCTGCTGACAGTGGGCAGCCTGCTTGGGATTCTCTCTCTCTCCCTCTCCCTCTTCCCCTCTTGCTATAAGTAAATAAATAAATAAATAAATAAATAAATAAATAAATAAAATAACTTTACTAAAATAAAATTAAAAAATAAAAACTTCTGCTCTGAAAAAGACCATGTCAGAAGAATTAGAAGACAAGCCATAGACTGAGAGAAAGTATTTGCAAAAGATATACCTGATAAATGACTCTTATCCAACATATACTAAGAACTCCTTTAAAACTCGATCACAAGAAAAGAAATAACTTGATTTAAAAGTGGAGTAGGTGAAAATGCTATACTTTCCACTCAATTTTGCTATCGACCGAAGACTACCCTAAAAAATTGAGTTTATTCAAGTTTTGATTTTAAGACAAATCTATCTGGGTGTGTATGTCCAAGTCCAGTGTTTTCACTGAAGATTAGCTGCCATGTAGGAAATCCAGTCCACAGCTCAGCACAGGGGAAAGGGACCTGAGGCATGGAGATAGCTAGTGCCTCCTTACACCCCATGGAACTCAGTAAAGGGCCCGTCACACATGTGGGCTCAGCCCCTGACAATAATATACTTTCAGAGCCCCTCAGGGTCCCGCCCTGGGAAACACTTGATAGATGCTTGTCTTTTGGCGGCCCCAGATCCATATGTGCTCCTGGCCAGAGAAGGGGGAGAGAGGGGCTGGGACATTATGGGTCAGATGAGCAGAGAAAGGCCATGGTGTGGAAAGAGGAAAGTGGTGTAGGCTGAACCAGGAGCAGAGTGGGAGGTGGGATGGATAGAGGGAGGGAAGGTGGATGGGAATAAAGAGAGAAAATTCAGGAATCTCTTCTCATGTTTTGAAGAAAATGTCATGTCAGGCAGGACTTGATAATTACTGTCATTGGTGGGATGTTTCAGAGCAAGAGAACCAAATAATTATGATGTCATTAGCTCAGTACCTTTCTCCAAGTCAGCATCCAGTCATCAATGTATATGGTTTCAGTGTCCTTGGGAGCCTCCTGTGCATTAGTCACACCTTGGGTTGCACAGCAGAGCCCTTTGTGGAGCAGAAGTTTCTTCCTCGTGTAGTCATGACAATCAGATAGGACTTCCCAGGGATATAGATGGACCTTGGGAGGTGCCAGCAGTACCTAAGTTGCTCCAATCAAACTATAGCAAAAGATTTTTGTTGGATGAATGAGGAAGGAGAAGCTCCCTCTCCTTCTGGATATGGATGTGCAAGCAAAGTTTTTGTAAAAGCTGGTGGCATTCATCTCGTAACCCTGAGAATAGCCAGCCTTCAAACGAAGTGAATACAGTCAAAGACAGAATGGAGAGACAGACACGAATAGCTAGTATTGTTTAAACACTAGCTCCAACAGATCCTGAAGCCAGAACTCGTCTGGATTTTTTTTTTTAATCGAAAGAGTCAGTGGGCTCTGAAACCACTTTGGGTTGCAAATTTCAACATCATCATTACCAAATTCATTCAAGGAAATGTAATCATTACATGAAACTTAAAAGCTGAGATTGGATGAATGGAAGCTAGCACCAGACAGGATTTGGGGTTGATGTGTTGGTATTCGTGGTTTGCAAACGTAAAACAGGTCTTTAACAGTGATCTGTGGTTCCTTGGGATACAGACCATGTAGCACATGTACGTACAGACCATGTACCAAGGCTGTAGTACTGGGGGCTTACAAAGGAATCATTAGACACCCAGGTGGGCTGGATGCTTCTTGCAGCTTTCCGTGGGGTCCTGTGAGGAGACAAATTTAGGGCTGAGGGAGACCCTCTGAAAGCAGAAAGCAAGAGACAAAATGTAACTTTGCTAAAGGAGGACTTTCCTGCCCTTTTAGCAAAATTTAGACTTCTATCCTTAAAGAGCCCAAAGCCCAGGAATCTGGAGCTTTTCAGAACTGGAGGAGCCAGATTCTCTTTAAAATGCTTCCTAAGCCGTTAGTGGGAGCCAAAACAGGGAACAGGAAGCACAGCAAAAGAGAAAATCCAACTGGGTCCTGTGCTTCCTTTTCTTGGACTCAGACGTGGCTGGGGACAAAGTAAATGTCATAGCCATGGCCACTGGGGCATCTTGGAGCCAGGCAGCCAGGCTGATTGTCCACACTTGATCTTGGAGCAGGTTGTGCGGGGCGGGATGGGAGGGGAGGGGATTAGATGGGTGTGAGCCTGCGCCTGGGCAGGCAGAAAATAGAGAAAGCCCACTCAAAGAATCTAGAAGGACAAGAAAGACTTCAAACAGTAAAATCCAGTGGCCAGGAAATAATCCCTGACCACTTGGCCATACAATACCATCCAAGGCTGCCCGTGGCAATGAACACCGCTCTCACTGATCAAACTGAAAATTTGGGTTCAGGGTATTCCCTGGAATACTCAGGCGTGGTGTGAAGGTCCAGCATCGAGGTGAATGCTAGGTGCATGCTGGGAGAGAGGAGGTGTGGCTGCAAGCAGCGGGGAGAAAGCATGCAGGTAGTGGCTGGAAGGCCAAGGGAAAGACAGTGTGGGCAGCAGAAGGTGTGGCCAATGAGGGGTCTGCAAAGAGATGGCCCAGCAAGAAGACACAGTTGTCCCTTTGACGTGGGCCTGGGGAGGGAGGGGGGGGCGCTAGACGAACTGCTACCCGTGCAGGGCCACTGTCCCAGGCAATACTCGCTGGGGGCTTCAGTGCCCCGGAGCACGAGATGTTGACCGCTAGGGGAGTGCGACCAAAGGGCATGAGGGCAAAGTCCTTTCCCTCTGTGCCTTGCCCCATTCGCTGCCATGCCTGCCCGTCTCCCTGGTGACCACCCAGCCAGGACCTTAACAAAAACCACTTTCAAGCAAAAAAGTATACAGATCTCAAATATACAAAAGCATTCATGCATGTCTATAAATTACACCAAATATTTCCAGTCATGGATGCGGGGTAACGACAGACAGAGCAGATGAAGAGAAAGCCAAAAAAAAACCCATCATACATATATACACACACACACATATATATATATTCCTATGGACGTGCCTACAAATAATCTGCACATTTCCACCTGTGAAAAGCCTCCAGGCTTCTTAGAGCCATCAGACACCTCCACCCCATCCCACCCTCCCATGGAAACATGGTTTGGAGAGGCAGTGAGAAAGGAAGTTGTTTGGGGCTAAGGAAGAAAGCGAGGCTGAGATTCAGGTAGTGCCATCTCTGCCACATTGGAGTTCTATCTTCTATGGTGGATTCCATGCGTCCAAAATCAAATTCATCATCATCCCCTCTAGGCTTCTCCAGGGCCGTATCTCCCAGGCACCAGGCCAGATACTCTGGTTCCTCCCCCATTTGCCAAAGTGCCCTTTGAAAATCCAAGTTTTTGGTGGCACCCCAACTCTGAAGCCTTCAATGGCTCTCTGCTGCACCCTGAGTCAAGCTTAAGGCCCTCGGTGTTGCTCTCAAGACCCACTGAGCCTTGGCTCCCAATCAGCGTGCAATTGCTGGCTCCCTGGTCTTTGCCTGCATATCCTTCCTGAACCTCTCTGCCAGGTGCCTGGCTGATTCCCCTTCAACCAGCGACACTGAGCCTTACCTCCATAAGCCTTTGCCCCACCCCCAAGGCATACGGTGCTTCTCCCAGGTTCCCGGCCCCTCTTTGACTTGGGGGGATTGTTGATAACATGTCTGTCTGTCACCCTCTCTAGACGATGAGCTATTTTGTGGGCAGACACCCTCCATTTTGTCTTTGTGTCCTTAGCACCCAGAATAAGACCTGGAGAAAGTTTGAGGAGTGAAGGAATGGATGGATGGATGGATGGATGGATGGATGGATGGATGGATGATGGATGGATGATGGATGGATGGATGGATGGATGATGGATGGATGGATGGATGGATGGATCGGTCGATCGATGGATCGATGGATCGATGGATGCTGAATGGATGGGTAGGTAGTTAGATAGGTGATGGATGGGTGTATGGATGGTTGGATGATGCATGGATAGATGCCAAAGGCTCTGATTTTGAGGGACTTTGCAGATAGAGGAAATAGAAAGTACATAAAGAAGAGAATACTTTGCTACATGGCATGTGGAAGGTGTTCCACAATGAAGAAAAACCCTAGGCTCCTTGACACATTCTCTGGCAGGAGAATCACCAGGAGGGTAGCCTGGGAGATGAACAGGAGGCCACCAGCCCAGCAGGCAGGGCCTGATTCCCAAAGTGACTCTTTGATTAAGCAGCTCTGTGATCTTGGGCACACAGCTAAGATTTCTCACTGGTATAGTTAGACTGAGTGAACCAGCATGGCCTTCTTTGCTCTGAAATGCTGACTGTAGAGTGCTCCACAAGGGGACAGGTTATGGTTGGCTTGTGGACTGAACCACCCAGGCACCCCTGCCTCCCGACTTTCCTGTCTCACTTCCTTTCCCCTCACCCTTGCTTGCCCGGAATTGCAACATCTTCTTCCTTCCCCAAAAACTCTTGCCGCAGGCTCTGCTTTTCTAGAGAATCTAGGCTAAAGCAGAGCTATTCCTAGACAGAGCTAAAGCTGGGTGTCCTACAATTCAACTCCACTCTGACACTATCAGCCTGGGGAGAGCGCCAGATCCCACTGGGTATGGGCTCAGCCCCACAAGACGGCTGGCCACCTACCACCCCAGATGCCAGCCACAAGTCCAGGGTATCACCTGTGCTTCTGGCTGATAGATTAGAGGGTCCCATGCCCCCCTCTTTGGGGTTAGTTAATTTGTTAGAGCGACACACAAAACTCAGAGAAATATTTTACTCACCAGATGACCAGATTATTATAAAAGGATATGGCTCAGGAACAGCCAAATGGAAGAGTTGCACAGGGTCAGGTATGGGGAAAGGGCTAGAAGTGTCCATGTCCTCTGCAAGTGCACTGCTCTCCTAGCCCCACATGGGCCTCAACCCGGAAGTACTCCAAACCCTCTCCTTCTGGGATGTTATGGAGTTTCATTACATAGGCACAGCTGATGAACTCATTGGCCATTGCTAACTGAACTCCATCTCCAGCCCCTCTCCCTTCCCAGAGGTCTCGTAGGAGTAAAAGCACCAACCCTGGAATCCCAAGGTTGGTTTTCCTGGCAAACCAGCCCTCGTCCTTAGGTGTTTTCCAAAAGTCACCCCATTAACATAACAGGACGCCTGTCTTGCTCTCATCATTTATGAAATTCTAAGGTTTGGGAGAGCTCGATGCCAAGAATGAGTCAGACCAAAAAGATAAGTGACCTTATTTCGAAGGAGGATCTTTGCAGGCGTCATCAGTTGAAGGTGAACTATGAATGACGCTGTACAGTTACCCAGTAGAACTGGTGTCCCTGTAAGGCTCATGTCTCCATTCCTACCCCCACCTATCAGTACAGGAGGGTGGGGACTCCTCTCTGGGACAGCGTATGGCTTGTGACATCAGTTTCTCCCCTTCCTCCGTCCCAGTCATTTAACCAGTCTGATCGGTATGCTGGTCTATCAGCTGGATGTATCAGAATAGAAACTGCATCATAAGGTGTGAGACACACAGGAGACGATGAAGGTAAGAATTCCCAAAACCCAAAGGTGTTGTAGAGCAGACCTTGACCTATGGCCGCGGTAACCTACCTGTGTGTGACCATCTCCGGCATCTCAAAGTTGCGACATAACCCTGGTGACACGTGCATCTCAGTCCCCTGACACCACAACCTTCTCAGGAATTCATACAGAGCTTCTAAGGTTATCTTCCCCTTGTTTTCCCTTGTACGAAATAACTGCAGAGATAAAAGCACCTGGTAACAAATAACCCCTCTTACCCACAGAAAGTTCTCTTGACTCAAGAGAAACAGTGAAATGTCCTGCCTAAAGCTGGCATCGGTGCGTGTGGGTACGGACCGGTCCATTATCGAACAACCTTCCGTAGGTCATCAGGCATCTGTCGGCACACGTGCTGAAATCAAACATGCAAACTCAGAGACATCAGCCCAGCTAAACACCACCTGCGGCTTCATTTTACGAGATGGCTTTTTAATCCCTCCAAGTTGGGAGGAAATGTGCTTCCTAGACACCGAGTACTTCTTGAGGGACGGCTCTTGCAGGGAGAGTGGAATCCACCCTCCCGTCCCAGCCCCTTGCTTTGACAGGTGTTAATTACACCCTTGATCAGAGAGAAACATCTGCACGCTTCAGCATGGAGGGAGGCAGCAATTTTCAGCTCAGTAGGCAGTGGATGGGGAATTGCTGGAGTCTTGCCGGCCACATGGGCACTGTCACCGAGAGCCCCCATCCCTACGGCTCCCCACCCTCAACAGTCAGGCTCCCCTCATGTCTCTGGAGTGCCCGGGAGTGCTGAGGGGCAGCCCACAGGAGGAAGCCCCCAGCCTCTCCAGTTTGCCTACTCCTCATTCGTTAGCCTTCGTTCTCTTTCTACCAGAAGGGTCAGGTCTATCCAATTGCTACCCTGCACAGTCCTCGACTGGCCATCTTGAAAGTCTTTCCATAGGTTTGTGGCATTCTCATTTGGTGACAATAGTAGCCCTGAGTTGATGTGCCCTTTGTCTATCCCGCTTGACGTGCATAACGCTCAGATATCCCCCCCCCCCCAGAAATATTTATGTGTTTGATTGCAGGGTGCTGCCCAGCCCCCAAGACCTCCCGGTGATACTGTTCAACAAGCCGCATAGAGGCTGCATTACTTTTTTCTAATTTGGAGACAAAAGATCTCATTCCAAAGTACATCTGGCCCTGAGGAATTATCAGCTTATACTCAGGTGATATTTGACACCTGCCTTGACTCTCTCTACATGGACTCACGTGAACAGCAACAGACAAACAAGAGAGCATCCTGAGAGCCTTCCCAATGTCCCTACATGAGCCATTTCCACCCATGCATTGTTCCTTGTGAGTAAGGATAAGGTGGGCACCTCTGGCCACACCTCTTATTTGTTGTACCAGTTCCTCACTGGGGACTCAGTTTCCCCCTTGATCAAGTGAGAGACTTGAGTGCTCTTGGGTTCTGAAATACCAACTATGAATCCCAGTGTTACAGGGGCGCCTGGCTGGCTCATTTGGTTAAGCGGCCGACTTTGGCTCAGATCGTGATCTCACAGTTCGTGAGTTTGAGCCCCATGTGCTGATAGCTCAGAGCCTGGAGCCTGCTTCAGATTCTGTGTCTCCCTCTCTCTCTGCCCCTCCCCTGCTGTCTCTCGTTCTCTCTCAAAAATAAATACACATTAAAAAGTAAATTAAATAAATGTTAAATAAATCCCAGTGTTATAGATGGAATACCTGTGTCCCCTCCAAATTTATATGTTGATGCCTTACCGGCCAGCGTGCCTATATTTGGAGATGGAACCTCAAGGAAGTAATTCAGGTTAAATGAAGTCCTGGGCGTGATCAGTAGGATTGGTGTCCTTGTGAGAAGAGATAGCGGAGAGACACCTCTTCCCACATCTTAGCCACATAAGCACACTTGGTGAAGGCAGCCATCCATAAGCCAAGAAGAGGGATCTCAGAGAAACCAAATCGGCTGCCCCTTGATCTTGGATGTCTGGCCTTCAGATCTGTGAGAAACGCATTTCTGCTGTTGCAGCTCCCTTGCATTTTGTTATTGCAGCGCGAGCAGACCAAGGCAGAGGGTAATTAGTCTAGTTTCACAGATGAGAAAAGTAAGTTCCGAAAGGGGACATCGAGTGTTGAAGGTTGAGTGGGAAATGAATGAGCCGCAGGGGGAAAAGAACACTCTTCAGCTGGAAGGTCAGGGGCACGGAGGGGGAGAGAGGCTGGCATGTTCAGAGCACGAGGCAGTGCCCAGGGGACAGGACTTGGGGCGTCATCCTAAAGCAACCATATGCCTTAAAAAATGGGGGCGTATGGTCTGGCATGAATCTGTAAACGAGCCTAAATCTGGGAAATCCAAGATAGAATGTAGCTTGCATGCCGGGAGTGGGCGGCACACCTCATACCCCTCGGTCCTGAGGATGTCAGTGGGATCTACCCTGGACAGCAATACCTGAGGTTCTTTGCACTTGAACATACTGTTATGGAGACACCAAAGGAATAGGAATAGCTTGGTACCCCAAGTTGGGCTCCCCTGTTTATAGCTAATCTCTCCGCCATGGTAACTGGCGATGTCACGTCCTTTTCCTCATCCTTTATACGGTTTTCTGTGTTTACCACAACTTCTTCTATTTTTTTTAATGTTTATTTTCTAAGAGAGAGAGAGAAAGAGACAGAGCATGAGTGGGGGAGGGGCAGAGAGAGAGGGAGACACAGAATCCGAAGCAGGCTCCAGGCTCGGAGCTGTCAGCACAGAGCCCGTCGTGGGCATCAAACCCACGAACTGCGAGATCATGACCTGAGCTGATGGGACACTCAACCGACTGAGCCCCCCAGGCGCCCCTTTCCACAGCTTCTTAATCTCAAGATTAAGCAAATTGGCACCTCTATTTCCCTGGGGAGCCACAGCCAGAATCTTGATCTGGGCTTTAGAAGAAAAATGACATCTGGGCTGATTCTTGACAAGCTTTCCCCATTACAAGAAGTCCTTTACAGGATAATTGCTGACTTTTTCCCATTATCAACCACCCCCACCCCCCCCCAAGCAGCTGGGCTTTAAAACCAGCCACCGACTGCCTCCCCAGGGTTGGCTCCTTAACCATTCCATCGCCAGTGACATCACACGTGTGTGCGCACGTGTGTACGCATACGCGGGTGTATGCATACGTGCACACTCGCGCACGCACTCTCAAACCGCAAATATTAATTGCAAATATTAATTGAACCCTGTGTGCAAGGCAGTGGAGGCCTGATAAGAGTCGACGCCTGCCCTCAAGCCAGGAGAGTCCTCTTGGAGAGGGAGTGTGTAAATATGCGAAAAACTAATTTGCAAAGCAAGAGTTAAATCATGGAAGAGGTAATCCCTCAGACAGATAGCTTCATCTTTAATGAACCTGTCACCCCACAAACCCATTGGATCCCACAACAGCTCTGAGAAGCACTTGAGGCTAAAAAGGCAAAGGTAATGGAGCAGTGAAGGAAGGATGAGGGGTTAAACTAGGGGGTTCTTAGCAGCGAGAAGGATGATCGGCTTCCGGAAGCCATCAGCAGGAACAAACATTTCATTTGTAGTTGTGGCAGCCGTCTGTACCGAATAAACAGCTTAACAAATAGACCTTGATTTTGATGGTTTTTAAATGGGAGCGATGGTGATTTACCCAGCATCTGACTTTTGCAAAAAATCAGCCGTTTGAGTTCTGGAGCACTCTGCTCCCCATCTCCTGGGGTGCATGGACTTTTTATTTTACTTTTTAAAACAGAAGTTTATCTTTTAATGTTTATTTATTTTTGAGAGAGTGAGAGAGACAGAGTGTGAGTGGGGCAGAGAGAGAGGGAGACACAGAATCCGAAGCAGGCTTCAGGCTCTGTCAGCACAGAGCCCAACGCGGGGCTTGAACCTACGAACTGAGCAATCATGACCTGAGCTGAAGTCAGATGCTTAACTGACTGAGCCACCCAGGTGCCCCGGACTTTTTAAATGAACATAGCCAAACACCCAAATCTCTGCAAGCAGGACAAGGCTGAGAAGCGCATCCCTCTGACACAACCATGCCAATATGTGAAGGGGTTGCTCGAAGATTCTTAGACTGTGGGTGCTGAACCCTTTCCTATCCCACCATGCACAAGAAAGCCAATGAGGGTTGGGCCCCATCAAGAGCAGACTCAAGGCCTGAGAAGTTGGGACAAGGCAGCTTCCCATCTGGGACTCAAGGGATACCAGGAAAGCCATTTCTCCACCCCACCGCCATTTTCTTTCCTCTTCACCTTTCATACATCAAAAGGGGAGAAGATTGAGTATTCAGAGCCATGGTCCAGCCTGTGACATGGGGACTTGGGGGGCAAAGATTGCTGGCAGGACTCTCATAGGGAGGAAATTGACCTATCATCATATCAATATGTATATTGATATTGATCCAGCCACTACCCATCCACCACGGCTCCACTGAGCATTTCCAAGCCCTGCCCCCCACCATGCTCCTCGTACTGTGCTAGGTGCTGTTGAGGAGAAGATGTAAGTGGATCTGATGAGATCCCTGCCATCAAGGACCTCATATTCACCCATAAGAACATAACTTAGGTAACCCTCAAAGAGCAATCTGCTTAAACCTGGACCCCTGCCTCCAAAGCACTATGAAGTCGGACAGACCCAGGTTCAAAGCCCAGCTCTGCCAACTCACCAGCTTTGTCTTCTTAAGCCTCGGACATCTCCCCAGCGAACTTCCAAGTCAAGTAAATGAACTGAAAACCATCATGTGTGTGAAATCTCTGAACGCACAGTAGGTACTCAATAAATGTTCATTCCCATTCTCCTTCCCATTAGATGATTACCATGAGCCTAATACTGGCCCACAGGATGGGAAGGGGAAATGGGGACATAACCATTCCTGACGGGATTGGGAAAGACCTTCCATGCCTTACCTAAGAATTTCACTCCCTGGCCCAAAGCACTTTGCTTCCCTGCTCTCCAGTGTCATAGCCACGAGTCCCCAGACGTGCAGTGGGAGTCAATACAAGTTTCATTAAGGAAGATGCTTTTGGTACTTCCCAAGTCAGTAGCTTCTGCAGCTTCAGGTGACTCTATTGCTGTGTTCCTTTCTCAGCAACCCCAGGTATTTTTTAGGGTGTGGGGCTCACCCACTACAAAGATCCAACCCCATGAGGGAGAAATGATCTTCCATCATGTAGCCAATCCAGGGAAGGTAGTGTTCTTTTATTAGTTTCCTCAAGGCCTGTGCTCATGGTAACCTTCGGTATCTACTTTAACCCTCTTAATGATACTGGAAGAGGGGGTGTCCTGGCTGAATGTTTGCATGCCTTCTACCACGGACCCCTATGTGAAGTCCTAACTCCTGGTGTGGCCGTCTTTGGGGATGGGGCTTCTAAGGAAGTCATTAAGGTTAAATGAGATCATAAAGATAGGGTCTTGATCCTAAGAATTAGTGCACTTAGAAGACCAGACACCAAAGAGTTTGCGCGCTCTCTCTCTCTACCCCTAAATGTGAGGGCACAGCAGGAAGGTGGCCATCCGCAAGCCAGGGATAGAACGCTCAGCACAAACCAGATAGTGGCACCTTGATCTTGGACTTCCAGTCTCCACAACTGTGAGAAGACAAACTTCTGTTGTTTAAGCCCCTGAGTCTATAGTATTGTGTTATGGCGGCCCACACGGAGTAGGACAGATAATTATTCCGGTTTTACAGGTAATGAAAATAAGTGCAGCAGGTGACAGGACTTGCCCAAGGCCATGCAGTCACTACATGGCAAGCCAGGACTTGGGCCTCCCAAGGCCAGTACCCTTACAGTTTCACAGCTGTCTCTTTCAATGATTACGTGCTGTGTTCTGACCATGCAATTGGACTCCTGAGGATCTGATGTGTAGAGCAGCCCAAGAGTGTCCCGAAAGCCCTAACTCCATGGGATGTGGGTGCTGTGGATCCATCTATATCCCCCAAATAAGATATGTTGGCATCCTCCCTCCCGGTAGCTTAGAAAGTGACCTTACTTAGAAATATGTCTTTGATGGGGCTCCTGGGTGGCTCAGTTGGTTGAGCATCTGACTTCAGCTTAAGTCATAGTCATAATCTTGCGGTTTGTGAGTTCGAGCCCCACATCAGGCTCACTGCTGTCAGCCTGTCAGCATAGAGCCCGCTTCAGATCCTCTGTCCCCCCCTCTGCCCCTCCCCCAATTGCGCTCTCCCAAAAAATAAATAGATATTTTTAAACAAGAGAAATAGGTCTTTGCAGATTTTACCAGGTGAAGGTGAGGTCACTGGGGTGGTCCCTAATCCAGTAGGAGTGGTGTCCGTATAGAAGATGGAAATTTGGGCAGAGACAGACACAGAGGAAGGGCCTTGTGAAAAGACAAAAGGAGAAGATCCTGTGAAGAAGGAGGATTGGAATCATGCGTCAATGGGGCAAGGACCAGCTGAGGCTGCCGGAGGCTGAGAGGCCTGGAATACATCCATCCCCCAGCACTTTCAGAGAGAGCATGGCCCTACCAACCTCTTGATCTCCTCACTAGTCTTTTCTGTTGATGACACCGGGGGGGGGGGGGGGATTCAAATTTTTGAATTTAATGTCACCCAGGCACTTCTGATTTTAAACTTTGATTCTTCTGGATATTCCGTCAAATTCAGATTCTTCCCTTTCCCCTTATCCTCTCCAGTAGAACATCTGCGTGTGCAGGCAGTGCAAGTCACAGCTGGTGCTCACGAAGGAGAAGGTAGACACCTGTTCTCGGGCACCACGGCCTGGCACCCATGGGCTCCTCCTACAGGCAGGCCACACACAACACAACCTCTGCATCATCGCCCCGCCCCCCAGGCCTCCTCTGGTCTATGACCCCCACATCAGGTTCGCTGGGCATGAACAAAACACTCAGTGGTGCCCCCCAAGCAATTCTGGGGCCCATGAAAACTTGCGGGCAGAAGACCCAAACAGACATCTCACCAAAGATGTTACACAGATAGCAAATAAGCCTAAGAAGAGATTCTTAACATCGTATGTCATTAAAGAATTGTAAATTACAACCACAATGGGATATCACTACACCAATTAGAACGATCAAAACCCAACACACCAACAATATCAAATGCTGATAAGGATGTGGAGAAATGAGAGCTTTTATTCCCACTGCTAGGAATGCAATCTGGTGCAGCCACTTTGGAAGACACTTTGGTAGCACACGCTTAACGTATTCTTACACATGATCCAGGAATTGTGCTCCGTGGTATTTACCCAAAGGAATTGAGAACACATGTCCACAGAAAGCCTGCACGTGGATGTTTATAGCATCTTTATTCATAATTGCCAACGCCTGGAAGCAATCAAGATGCTCTTCAGTAGGTGAGTGGATAAATAGACTGTGGTTCATCAGCATTAAAAAGAAAATGAGCTGTCAAGCCATGAAAAGACATGGGGGGGCCTTAAATGTGTATTGCTAAGTAAAAGAAGTGAAACGGAAAAGACTACACACTGTACCGTTCCAACTGTCTGACTTTCTGGAAAAAGTCAAATAACGGAGACAATGAAAATATCAGTGGTGGCCAGCGGTGAGGGAGGAGAGAGGAATCAGCAGGGAATGGAGGATTTTTAGGATTTTTAATATGGAAATACTCTATATGATATAAGGATGGATATATGTTACTGAACATTTGTCCAAACTCATAGAATGTACACCACCAAGAGTAAATCCTAAGATAAACTATGAAACTTCAGATGATTATAATATGTCAGTGTAAGTTCTTCCTTGATGAAGAAAGGATTCTACTCTGCTGAGTGGTGTTGATAATAGAGGAGGCTGAGCACACGTGGAGGTGGAGATTATATGGGAAATCTCCATACCTTCTCAATTTATTTTTTTTAATTTTTTATAGTTTATTTATTTTTGAGACAGAGAGAGACAGAACATGAGTGGGGAAGGGTCAGAGAGAGAGGGAGGCTGAGCTAGCTCTCAGCACAGAGCCCAATGCAGGGCTCAAACCCACGAACCGCGAGATCATGGCCTGAGTCGAAGTCGGACGCTTAACTGACTGAGCAACCCAGGCACCCTGTCAATTTATTTTTTTTAAGTTTATTTATTTTTGAGAGAGAGAGAGAGTGCACACAAGCAAGGGAGGGACAGTAAGAGAAAGAGAGAGAGAATCCCAAGCGGGTCCCGCGCTATCAGCAGGCAGCCCAATGTGGGGCTCGAACCCATGAACTGTGAGATCATGACCAGAGCTGAAGTCAAGAGTCAGACACTGAACTGACTGAGCCACCCAGGTAGCCCCCTTCTTCTCAATTTAGTTATAAGCCTAAAACTGCTCCTTAAGGAAAGTCTTACAAGCTCCCCTCTACTTGCTAGATTGGGATGCTGCTCGATTCATGAATCGCTTAATAAAGCCAAGTAGACTTTCCAAAAAACATTAAAAATAAGTAAAAATGTTTAAGAGTCATTTTCAAACAAAAGTCTGTGAAAACAAACAAATAAATCAACAAACCAGGAAATGAAGAGAGGTCTCAATCTGACAAAGGGCCTTCATGAAGAGCCTACAGTGAACATCCTACTTAATGGTGACAGAGGGGCTGTATTCTTCCAAGGATTTGGAACACGGTGAGGATGTCTGCTGCCATTACTCACATTCAAGGAGGCCAAACCACTGCAATGAGGAGAAAACACGCGGAAGAGGAGGAGGAAGAGAGAAACGCATACACATTGGAAAGAAAGTAAATTGCCTTCATTTACAGATGATAGGATTGTCCCTGTAGAAAACCATAGAGAATCCACACTGAAAGCTACCAGCCTAGCCAGGTCCCAGGACACAAGATCAGTGTACAGAAGTCAATTATATTTCTATATACTAGCAGTGAACAATTAGAAATAGGACTATATATTCATATAGAACACAAATATATTTATTTAGAATAAAACCAAAAGTATGAAATATTTGGTCTAACATTTTTTAAATATGTAGTTTTCTGTATGATGAAAACCACAGAACACTAAGTGAAATCAAAGAAGACCTAAATAAATGGATATGTGATGTTCCTGGATCAAAAGACTCCATTTTCTGGGCACCTGGGTGGCTCAGTCAGTTAAGCAGCTGACTTTGGCTCAGATCATGATCTCCTGTCAGCTCTGCTGACAGCTCAGAGCCTGGAGCCTGCTTTGGAGTCTGTCTGTCTGTCTCTCTCTCTCTCTCTGCTCCTCCCCTGCTCACATTCTGTCTGTCTCTCTCTCTCTCAAAAAAATAACAAATAAAAAAAGACTCAATTTTATTAATAAGTCAATTGTCCTAAAATTGATCTATAGATTCTAAGTGATACAAATTCAAATCTCAATAGGCTCTTTTGTAGAAATCAACCAAAAATGTGTATGAGGCTTCAAAGAAAAAAAATTAAAAGAGTCTAACAATTTTGAAAAATAAGAACAACGCTGGAGGAATCACATAATTTGATTTCAAAATTTAATATAAAGCCATAGTAGTCAGGACAGTGTGGTATTGGTAAAAGGAAAGCCATTGAGATCGATGGAACAAAATAGAGAATCTAGAAACAGAACCCTACGTGCATGGTCCACTGATGTTTTACTGAGATGAAAAGATCATTTGTGGAGAGAGATACATTTCTGCAGCAAATGGTGTGAGAATGATTGGATATCTCTATGCAAAAATATAAAAGAACCCTAGCCCACACCTCACGCCATATACAAAAATTATATATCATATTGAAATATATCATAGAGCTAAATGTAAAACCTAAAATAATAAAACTCAGAAGAAAACATAAAAGAAAACCTTTCTGATGCGGAAATTAGGCAAAAGTGTTGTTTTTCTTTCTTTTCTACGTAAGACACAAAAAGTAGTCATTGAGACAGGAAAAAGATCAAACTTCATCAAAATTAAGAAAACTGCTCTTTGAAAGACACTTAAGAAAATGAAAATGAAAAATAAATCATGAAAAGATACCTACAAAACGCACGTATCATAAAAGATACCCCATCTCCAAAATATTTCTAAAACTCTCAAAATTCAACACAACAAGCCAATTTTAAGATCAGGCAAAATATTTGAGCAGACAGTTGAGTGAAGAAGAAATGTGGATGGCAAATAAGCCCATGAAAAGATGCTCAATATCATCGGGGCACCTGGTGGCTCAGTGGGTTAAGCATCTGAGTCCAGCTCAGATCATGACCTCACAGTTCATGGGCCCGAGCCCCGCGTTGGGCTCTCTGTTGACAGCTCAGAGCCTGGAGCCTGCTTTGGGTTCTGTGTCTCCCTCTCTCTCTGTCCCTGCTCTGTCTGTCTCTCTCTCTCAAGAATAAATAAATACTAAAAAAAATTTTTTTAAAGATGTTCAGTATCATTAGTCATTTTGGAATCACAAATTAAAACCACAATGAGATACCACCACATACCTGGAGGAATAGCTAAAATTAAATATGTATATACATATATATATATANTCAGAAAGAGACAAAGCAATTGAACCCTCCATGCCGGTGGGTGGTCACTGTGGACAACAGTTTGGCAGTTTCTCACCAAGTTAGACATACACTTACCGTATGATCCAGTCATTCCCCCATCGAGGTATTTATCCAAAAGAAAGTACAGCCATAGAAGGAGTTGTAGATGGATGCTCATAGCAGCTGTATTTGTAATAACTCCAATCTGGACACAAGCCAAACGTCCTGCAGTGGGTGAGTACATAAACAACAGTGGTTGCATCCATCCCGCGGCCTCAGCAGGAGAAAGGAGTGAACTCCTGACACATTCAACAACACGGATGAATCTTAGAAGCATTAGGTGAAGAGAACGAAGTCAAACGGGAAGAGCTAGTGTCTCATTTCACGTATATGCCGTTAAGAAAGAGGCAGAACCGTAAGGGCAGAAATCCAGCCTGAGGTTGCCAGGGGCTGGGGGAGGGGAGGGAGGTGTGACTGGCCTCAGAGGGGACACAGTCAACTTTGGGGCTGACGCAAATACTCTCTCCTGATCGAAATGATGTTTGCACGACTGTAGGTATTTGGCAAATCTCCCAAAACTTTACAGTCCAATTTTAGGATCGGTCATTTACATTCCCAATAAACCTGACTTAAAAGATGTGTTCTTCTGGGGCGCCTGGGTGGCTCAGTCGGTTATGCGTTCAGCTTTGGCTCAGGTCATGATCTCAAGGTCTGTGGGTTCAAGCCCCGCGTCGGGCTCTGTGCTGACAGCTCAGAGCCTGGAGCTGCTTCAGATTCTGTGTCTCCCTCTCTCTCTGCCCCTCCCCCACTCATGCCCTCTCTCTCTCTCTCTCTCTCAAGAATAAACAAACACTAAAAAATTTTTTAGAATGTGTTCTTCTTGTTACCATATTCAGAGAATGTTTCCTTTTATTTTTTCTTGCGAAAAGTTTATCCTTAAAAGAGAGAAAGGAAACATTTTTATGCTAATTTCTTCTGATTAATACATGACTAAGTACCATATTTTTGTATAGAAAGAGCTATAAATAAAGCTATATAACGCACTCACATGGTACATTCCGTGCACTGCACCTGAAGGGGAACTTTGNTGTAAATTTTCCTTAATCTTCTCCCGGGAGGCCACAAAGCAGGAAAACACACACACACACACACACACGCACACACACGCACACCCCGTGAGGTGGGCGTTACATCCGTAATTGCAAGCCCCGTTGAGGGGAAAATTGATAAGCAGGAAGGAAAGTGGTTTACAGACCTGGGGTTTATTTTGAGTGCGTTCTACAAACTAGCTCCGGAGATGTGAGAGCGCCGCCCGCGCGAGGCCCTGGAGCCCGCGAGGTGGCACAGGCCCGGGTGTGACAGCAGCCGCGACGCCCCAGATGCTGCGCTTCCACAGCTGCTGTGCTCTGATGGGCTGTGAAGGGGAGACAGGTGACCCGGGCCCAGATTCCGCGGCACCCACATCCGTCGCACCCCCTTCTCCCCACCGCAGGCCTCTAAGCCTCCAGCTGGGCACCCGGAAAAGCTGGCTCCTGTGGACCTTCCCTGCCCCCACCCCCAGGCCTCCGGGAGGGACCAGAACTCCGCTCTCAGCCCAGGAGACGCCCCCTGTGGCCACCTCAGCCCTGGCTGGCCCCGTCTTGTTCACCCCAGGCAGCGTGTCCCGAGGTGGGCTGCTCTCACCACCAGCCCTGAGGGAGCACCAGGGAGCATTTTCTGAAGGGTTTCTGAGGAGTAAAAATAAGTTCTTAGAAAATTCTGAGCTAAGGGGCGCCTGGGTNGAAAAGAAAAGAAAATTCTGAGCTAAACAAAGCGTCATGGGGTGATTATGTCCCCCCAAAAAAGATCTGTCGATGTCCTAACCCCCGGTACCTCAGAATCTGACCTTATTTGGAAATAGGTTTGCTGCAGATGTAATTCGTGAGGATGAGGTCACGCCGGAGTGGGCTGGATCCCTGATCCGGTGTGACTGGTGTTCTTATCAGAAGAGGAGAGAGACACACTGAGGGAGAAGACGGTCCTGTGACGACAGCCATGAGGCAGAGACTGAAGTGCTAAGGCTTCAGGCCAAAGAAGGCCGGGGATTGCCAGTAACACCAGAGGCTGGAGGAGGGAAGGGAGGATTCTCCCCTGTGGGTTTCACAGGGAGCACGGCCCCACTGCACCTTCCTTTGGGACTTCCAGCTTCCAGAACGATGAGAGAATAAGTTTCTGTCGTCTTACACCCCCTGGTCTGTGGCACGTTGTTACAGCGGGCCGGGGAAACTCAGATACAAAATTTTAAATAGTCTTTACCTCTCAGAGATTTTAATAAGCTAACCTGCAAGAATTCCCAAGGAGGAGGAAATAAACCCATTCTCTCAATTTATTTTACCACAGAACTTTTTTCCTCAAAAAAAAAAATTAGCATTCCCCAAAAATGCTCTTTGGGAAAGAGGGATTTTCAGGACTTATCTGTGGTACCTCAGGGAGATGACATAGAATGAGGGGCCGAGCAGGGTCCACACAGCCTGGGTGCCCCTCCGGGGAGGGTGCTCTATCCCACAGGCCCACCACCAGGCCCACAGAGAACCTTGTTCCTGTTCAGTGAAAGAACAAAGGAATGAATGAGGCCCCGTTATGGGCAGTGATGTCATCTGTCAATGGCTGAAACCCACCTTCGGGGGTCGGCTGTCAAAAGGGGGCAACAGAGGACACGTGCTTGCTCTGTGGCGCCTCCCACGGGTCCCTCACGCCAGGCACACCCAGGGCTTTAGTTACGCCCGACGAAAATGTCCATGCTCTCCGACCTCTGGGCCTTTGCTCCTGCTGTCTAGAATGATCCTCACCCCCACCTTCGGTCCCCCTGGTGGATTACCACTCATTCTTAATGCCCAAGTTCAGGGTCAATGGATGCCCTTCCACCAATACCTTGGGGACGGTCCTAATGAAGTCCTTCTGCCTGGTCTGCAGCCAGGGTGGCCCAGCTGCCGTGGGGCCGGTGACAAGAGACGGCGGGCCTCGGCACCCTCGCGCCCAGCTCAGTCTGACGTCCTCTCTCGGACCCTGAGCAGCTTTCTTTGCCTCTTCCAACTGGCAGCATGTTGTGACCCTTTCTACTTTCCTGGCTTCTTTATACTGGATGTCCCAATAAACACGTGCGCTCATTGAACAGACCTCAAGCACCTTCTATTCACCAAGCTCTGTGGAAATAATGGGGACCAAAAAAATAAAAAATAAAACTTTCCTACACGTAAGAAATATATTAGTCAAGGTACACGCTAAATGGTCAGAACAAAAATTCCCCAAAATACAATGGCCCAGACCATAAAGGAGTTTAGTTTCCTTTCGCAAAAGTCCAGAGATAAATTCTGCTCCTTAAGGTCATTCAGAGAATCAGGTTTTCTCTCTCTCTCTCTCTTCCTGTGTCATAACTTGTGTATAATAGAGTTCAGAAATATTCAGAGGGTAGCTCGATTCATTCTTATCTATGTACACACCTGTGAAACTACCCCCCAGATCGAGGTACAGAACATTCCCAGCACTCAAGGCCTTACTAGCTCATTGCTCTGTTGTACCCGAGGGTGTTATCCTTGGCCTTGGTCAAAATGTACTCATATTGTTACCTCCACATTCCAGCCCACGGGAAAAGGAGATGGCGCTGGGGTGGTGAGGAGGCACACAATTTCTCAATTTAAAAAAAAGAGTGATCTGGAAATGCACAGGTCACTTCTGTCTACACCCCCTTGGCTAACTCTTGGTCATCTTGTCATATGGGCTGTAAGGGTACCTGGAGAAAAAATCGCTCTCAGGCGGCCACAGGTGGCCACGGCCTGTTTACTGAGGGGATCGTGGAGCAGTAGCAGGGGACATCGGAACCTGGGAGGGGAATGGACGCTGCCCTCGGGCTGTGAGGCTTTTTAGCTGCACGAGTAGTGGGGCCCAGCCTGATAGAGGCTAGGATGCAACACGAGCACGGCATCGTGGGGCTCTGGCTCCATCTCGGCCCCACCATCTCAGCATCCATGCTTTGGGGGAGCCCCAGCCCCTCCTATGTCATTATCGGGGGCTGGAGTTGAAGCCCTCCCGTTACAGCTCTGGGCCACCTGAGGCATCTCCCAGAATGTATTGCTTTAAGCTCTTGGCTTCGCCTTGTCTCCATGGAGTTTTGCAAGAGACCAACTTAGAGCAAATTGGTCTGGGACAAAATCACCATCATGTGTAAAGGGCACGATCAGCAGTGAGGGTCACAATGGGCTCACACTCCAGCAATGACATCAAATTGCTAAAGGAAAGTCGGTGTGCTGGAAGCTCAAACTAAAGTCCGAGGGGAGTACTCTGTGTGGAAGGCCACCAGTGCACAGAGGAAACAGTTGCACTGAGTCATCGGAAAAGCAGAAGCTCTTGGGTACAGAGGGGGAAGGACCCAGATGACAGAGGAATAGCATTGGGCAAGGCACCCAGAGGTGTGACAGCAGCAGCAGTGAACCTCTTAACAAACAAATGCGGGGCGCCCGGATGGCTCAGTCAGTTACACTTCCAACTTCGGCTCAAGTCATGTTCCCACGGTTTGTGGGTTCGAGCCCCCCATCGGGTTTTCTCCTGTCAGCGCAGAGCCCACTTAGAATCCTCTGTCCCCTCTCTCTGCCCCTCCTCTGCGTGCACTCACTCTCTCTCAAATAAATAAACAGTTAAAAAATCTTTTAAACAAACAAACAAATAAATGTAAAATATACATGGGGGAGGAAAACAATAAAAAGAAACCTATAGCAATATAGGTATATAGTAAGCATTAAATTTACTTGGCCCTAACCTTCCTGGAAGTCAAAGCATAAAGGAAACTCACCAGATTATATAATTTCCACTGCCTGATAGAAATAAGTACTCAAGCATGTCAAGAGTGATATCTTCCATAAGTGTCCCCTTACATACACTTGGTTTTAAAATGAAAAGGAATTCAAAATTATAAGCAAAGGGGGTGGAATATATCTACTATAAGATCTTGAAAAATCTTGGCAATCTATGATAGATTAAGGGTAGCAATAAATAACATAAATCTAAACAGAATCCAACATAAAACTAAGTTACGGATAATTAGATACTAACCACACCTTTTGCTAGCTAGCGTATATATTAGGCGAAACTGCTAAGTCAGAGGCCCCCAAAAACAGTGCCTTAAAATAGAAATGTGTTTTTCTTTCACATAGCAGTCTGAATGTGGGCAGTGGGCCAAGGTTGGCAGGTGTCTCTGCTCAGTAAGGTCATCCAGGGATCCAAGTTTCTTCCTTCTCTCTAAGCTGCTGATGAGGGAGCCATAAGGCACCCCACCCCCACCCCAGGTGGGATCTGTGTGATATTCCTCAGTATTCCTGGCTGCCCAAGAACAAAGGAAAGGTGGAAAACAAATGGTTAACTGGTAGAGATCACGGTCATGCAGGACAGGACAGAAGGCTCCATCAAGAAAAAGGCAATCTTATCAATCACCTAATTTCCAGAAACCTATAGACTCAAGGTAACTGCGGCCCCAACATCACCCTTCCTTCCATGATGATGTGGGGAACAAAAGCAAGAAGGAAATGTCAGGTAAAATTAAATTTCCTTATAACCTGCGGCCCATTGACAAATACTTGAGGCCAATACAGAGTAGAACATTTCGCCCGGAATCCCCCTAAAGTTAACGCCTTGCTGGAGGGAAAGCAACCTTAGCTTGACAATAACAAGCCATCAGGTATTTTAGGGGTCCTCTTTAGCATTTCCAAGTCCCTCCAGACACCTCCCTTTTGACTCTACGGCCCCCAACTCCATCGTATATAAGCAGTCACTCTTCACAAGCCCAGGGCAACTCTTCCTGCCCACGGGTCCTGCCCCGTATTTTAATCGAATCACCTTTTTTGCTCCAAAGATATCTCAAGAATTCTTTCCTGACCATCAGCTCCAAATCCCCATCGTTCCAAAACCCCGTCGCTGTCACTGCTGACCATGTGGTAGATACTGGCCCCAGAGCCACCTTCACATCCCCGCCCACAAAAGTCAGAAAGAGTGAGTGGGGCAAGCAATGTGTGCACTTAAATAATCTGGAAGTTGCACGCACCCTTTCTGCTGATCCTGTTGGCCAAATGTGAATCATAGAGACACAGTTGCAAGGGAGACCAAGAAACGTGGCCTCTGGTGGGTGATTACGTGCCTGCCTGCAACCCAGGGGCTCCGGTTGCCAAAAAGAAGGAGACTAGTTAGCAATCTTGACCTTAACATCTAAATACAGATCGTCACAGAGATGAACTAACTGAAGGGCAAATAAGTAAATCGCCGGTTCCACGCCTTTAATATTTCTTTTAAAGAAAAAATCCATTTGTTGCTGACTCTCAGATACTTGTCAAGAGAAGAGAGTATTAAGACAGTTCAGAAAGGCCTTCAATAAACTCTCTGGAGACAGGGTCAGATTTCTACTCCGTGAAGCCCTCTGCCAAGATAAACATCTACTGAAGCAGGTAGTCAAGGCGACAAGCCTATGTCCCCCTCCCCCGCTCTAACTTCTGCCAAAGCTGGGTGATTTTTGTCAATTTTTTAATGTTTATTTTATTTGTAGGAGAGAGAGAAAGCAGGAGAGGGGCAGAGCGGGGGCAGGGGAGGGGGGAGGACAGAAGATCTGAAGTGGGCTCTGTGCTGGCAGCAGAGAGCCCGACGCGGGGCTCGAACTCTCGAACTGCAAGATCATGACCTGAGCCGAAGTCGGATGCGTAACCGACTGAGGCCCCCAGGCGCCCCTTGGATGATGTTTAAACCCCGTCGGACTGCCCCAAACCACCTAAGAGTTTTGCACTGTGAAGCCCTCAACGCCTGCCCGTGTCACCCCCAGGTCCCCAGCTCAGCTGGGAGGGCGAGAGGGGAGCAAGAGACCATAAACGCCTGTGCTCCACACCTACAGTCGTTTGTATGCAGTGTCAACCGCTGAGGCACCTCGCTTCCCCGGAATGTGTTTGTTGCGAGTGGAATTCTCTTCGTCACCGTGAGCAGGACCGGGAGGTTCCGGGCAGCTCTGTGACTCACAGACACCCGGAGGGGCTGCCCAGAGGACACCAAAACAGGAGATGGCCGAGAGGGTGTGCATAGCTGGAGGCTGAGTTGGCACTTGATGAGGTGCCAGGGATTTAGGGCAGGAACCCCAGGGCTCTCCCGCCCGAGCACCTCTCCCAGGAGGGATGACGCCCTTCCGAGGACATCTGTGCAGCAGCAGCAGAGGGAGGCCCCGTCAGGCAGGCATGGACCCCAGACCCCGGGCGGCAGCCTTCGTTATTTGGGTAATGCTTGCCTTCTCCCCCCGAGACTCCACGTTCCGTATGAGCAGGATCGTGCCCGTGTTTCCCACGGGGCTATCCCTAGTGCCTGGCACATAGTAGGTGCTCAGTGAGTCCCTGTTGACTGATACCCTCCCAACTTAGCTCCACTTGGAGCCACAGCGCAGGAATGTTTATCATCTGCCGCCTGCCAGGAACTGACTTAGGTGTCTCCCCATGTGGTATCTTGGTTCATCTTATTTTATTTTTTTTTAAATGCTTTATTTATTTTTAAGAGAGAGAGAGAGAGAGACAGCGTGAGCAGGGGAGGGTCAGAAAGAGAGGGAGTCACAGACTGAAACAGGCTCCAGGCTCTGAGCTGGCAGTCAGCACAGAGCCCGACGCGGGGCTCGAACCCACGAACCACGAGATCATGACCTAAGCGAAAGTCGGACGCTTAACCGACTAAGCCACCCAGGCGCCCCTATCTTGGTTCATTTTAGTAACCTTGAGTTTGGTGTGATTATCCTCACCGGGAAGACGGAGCCCCTCCTAGATGACGCGCTCTCCGCTCAGGATGACAGACCTCCACAGTGGAGGGGCGGAAGCAGGCCCTAAGGACGGTTCAACCTCCTCATCATTCAAAGAGCAAGATGCCGAGGGCTGGCGTCTCACGAGAGTGCGGGAAGGGGAGGGGTGGCCTGTCACCGAGGATGGCAAAATCCCAGCTCGTGCTCTCCGTGCTTCCCAATCCTCCCCTCTGAGGAGGGAACGAAGGCAAGAAAAATGTAGTTTAAATCAAATTCCCCCACAGGCTGCAGTCCATCCACAGACGTCAGAGACCTGGTGTGCAGAACATTCTCCAAGACGTATGGCCGCCTTGATGCCTGAATGTTTACACTTCCTTAAAAACTGCAAGCAACCTTCTCTTGACAACAGTTAAATCTTCAGAGTCCTGTGAGCCCCTGTTTTCAGCACACAGAAATTCCTTAAAAACTAACTTTATCTAGGGGAACTTGGGTGGCTCAGCTGGTTCAGTGTCTGACTTCGGCTCAGGTCGTGATTTTGAGATCCGTGAATTCGAGCCCTGAGTGGGGCTCTGTGCTGACAGCTCCGGAGCCTGGAGCCTGCTTCAGATTCTGTGTGTGTCTCTCTCTCTGCCCTCCCCTGTTGCGCTCTCTCTCTCTCTCTCTCTCTGTCTCAAAAAACAAAACAAAACAAAAAAAACATTTAAAAAATACTATCTCTAGCGCCCCCAACCTAAAAGTATATAATCAGTTTCCTGTCACAACCCCAGTGCGGCTCATTCTGCCCATAGTCCTGTCCCTGTGCTTTAATAAAATCACCTTTTTGCATCAAAGACATCTCAAGAATTCTTTTTTTTTTTTAATTTTTTTTTAAGGTTTTTTTAATTTATATCTAGAGAGAGAGAGAGCGTGAGCAGGGGAGGGTCAGAGAGAGAGGGAGTCACAGACTGAAACAGGCTCCAGGCTCCGAGCTGGCAGTCAGCACAGAGCCCGACGCGGGGCTCGAACCCACGAACCGTGAGATCATGACCTAAGCGAAAGTCGGACGCTTAACCAACTAAGCCACCCAGGCGCCCCAAGAATTCTTTTTTTTTAATGTTTTATTAATTTTTGAGAGAGAGAGAGAGAGACAGCGAGAGCAGGGGAGGGGCAGAGAGAGACGGAGACACAGAATCGGAAGCAGGCTCCAGGCTCTGAGCTGGCAGTCAGCACAGAGCCCGACGCGGGGCTCGAACCCACGAACCACGAGATCGTGACCTAAGCGAAAGTCGGACGCGTAACCGACTACGCCACCCAGGAGCCCCTCAAGAATTCTTTCTTAGCCGTTTGCTCATGAACCCCACTTCCAGTTTCATCACCCTTGACTAATCCTCACACAAACACTGGGAACCACGGCCCCATTATCCCATCTCACAGAAGGGAAACAGTCCGATAAAAGTGAATATTTGCCCGAGTACCCCAGCTACAGGCACAGGGCAGGGCTCGGACCCACGTCAGTTCCACTGCAAGGCCCCAGCAACTTCCACTTCTGCCGACTCGACACTTGAGTTTTGCTGGGGACCAAGTTGTGTCCCCTGAAATTCATGCGTCGGAGCCCTACCCCTGCAGGACAGTATTGGAATTGGGGCCTCCAAGGAGGTGATTAAGGTTAAATGAAGTCATAAGGGTAGACTTCCTACTCGTAAGAAGAGTAAGGAGAAGCCAGACTATGTGACAAAACAGCAAGAAGGTCGCCATCTGCAATCCAGGGGCCCTTGACCAAATCCTGAGCGTGGCGGCCTGCAGGCCTCAGACTCCCTACCTCCAGAACTGCGGGAAAAGGCATCTCTGCTGTTTAAGCTACTCTGCCTATGCTATTTTGTCACACCCTCCTCCCTGAGCAGATTGAAACAAGAGTTTTCTGGGGCGCCTGGGTGGCCCAGTCAGTTAAGCATCCAACTTCGGCTCAGGTCATGATCTCACGGTTCGTGGGTTCGAGCCCCGTGTCGGGCTCTGTGCTGACAGCTCAGAGCCTGGAGCCTGCTTCTGATTCTGTGTCTCCCTCTCTCTCTGACCCTCCCCTGCTCATACTGTCTCTCTCTCTCTCAGAAATAAGAAAGAAAGAAAGAAAGAAAGAAAGAAAGAAAGAAAGAAGAGTTTTCAAACACCAAAACCAGTCAATTAAGGGATACATGCTCTTAAGGACTCCTTGCCCCATTGTCCAGTATGTGGGGGGAAATCAGTTTACTGTCACCCCAGGCCATCATAGAGTTTACAGAGGAACTGCCAATTGCCTGAGGGCCAGGGCCTGTAGGCTTAACATCCTCATAAANTTCCTGGGTCCACAGCCAGTGCTCTTTCCATCTGCCAACTTGCCTCCCTGTCTCACGCCCGACACCCCATTAATACACACGTGTATCCAATTTGGCAGAGTCTATACAGATTTGGAGCTGGGCACAAATCAAATTTGCCCACATTCGGAGAGTATGAGTTATGTGTGCCCTTTGAAGGAAACTATTTGCACCTGCTCCTAAGAGGTATCTGAAACCAGGAAAGTAATGCCTGGGAATGAGCCCTGTCAATCGCTGAGCTGCACAAATGTGTGTCGAGGCCGAGGTCAAGGTCACTTGCAGAAACTAGGACAGGGACCCCAGGTTCACATTGTATGGGCTCCTCGGGCTGTCTCCAGACTCCGCCTGGCCGAGACTCCCCCACCCGATCCCTGCCACATCCTCACCATGTCCTGAAGCCTCCACCTCTCCATCAACAAAAATATAACTTAAAATATGTCTGATGATTCACAGCAAAGAATAGAATGGCGCCCAGCATCTTCACAGGTATCAGTTCTGCCAGAGCAAATCCTGATGGCTTTCAACAGCATCACACACTTCTTCAAAAGTGAAAAGTGATTCCAGCCTTCTCGGTAGATGTTAAACCAGAAATGGGGTTTCAGATCTACATTTTGAAGTGCTTCGGAAAGCAATCCATCGGAAATAGAAATGCTTTTGCTTTTCAGCAAAACTCATGAAATAGTTCGTTTCTGGGCTCTTTGAGTGATCTTTTTCTTTTCGCGGATGTGGTCCAAAGGGGTAATACATAGATTTATAGGTAATTCTCTTACATATGTTGTCCCCCGGTATCTAATAATTCCATTGAAATCCAAATACATTGTCTTCTAGATTTCTTGGTGGCTTAATAATAGAATTGCTTCATTAACTCTGGTGCGTGCTTGTGAATCAAGCAAAAAAAATTAGAGAGCTAGAAAAACAAGCAACTACAGACACGTGCGTTCCTGAGTTCAGAACACCTGCGGTGTCTACTGCCTGCTCCTCACTACCTACCTCCCCTTCCTTACAGAGATGGGCCGTCCCATCACCCCATCCTTTTCCCCTGCTGTCTTCCCACCGTGAAGGGAAGGACCATCACCCTCCTGAGTAATGAAGACCTTCCACCTCCTGCCCCCACATCCGGTCCCCAACCGTGACCTGCTTAGCCTCCTGCACGTGTGCCTCACGCCGCATAGTGCCCGAGAGCTGCAGAGACCCAGGGATGGTGGGGACGCCCATATCTCCATTGTTTGCACCGAGAAGATGGGAAACCAGAGAGGAGACATGACTTGGCCAAGGTGACATCAACCAAGAGGCCAAACCAGGTCTAGGATCCGTGTTTCCTAGCTCGGTGCCCTCGCCCCTTCCTCCCCTGGGCAGGGATGGGTCCTCCCTTCCCTCCAGGCAGCACCTGTCTGCCTCCCGGGCAGCTCTCCCAGGGATGCCCGCTGCCTCCTGCCTGCCTCCCGCAGTCCCCCGTCCTGCAGGCCTCCACAGTAACAGCTCTCTCCCCACCGCATCCCTCCCTGTCTTCCAAACAAGGTCCGGAAGCTTCTACCTGGCACTGGAGGACATACTCGCTCTACCCTTCCCACTACTTCCGACAAAAACCCCACGAGCCCATCTGCTCTCCAACTCTCCCAGTTTCATTCCCTTCCAAGTCAAACCACCCGTCAGCCTCTCCCCGCCCCCTACGTGCTGCTGGAGCACAGCGCCAGGCCCCTCTCTCAGCACCCATGGCCCGCAGCTACCCCGCAGAGCTCTCTGGGGGGTGTACTCACTCTGGGGGCTGGGCACCCTGGGGTAGGATGGTGGCAGGTGGGAGCCACAGCTTAACTCTTTTTGTGTAGCTTTCCTTTTGGGCCCAATGCTTAGCACACCCCAGACCTTCAACAATGAGGTACTCCATAAAGGTAGCATGGGTGAATGAAGTGACAGTCTTTTTTAAGAATGATAGATCTCAGCATATTAACTAAAGTCCCTCCAGATTTTCACAAATGATCATTGTCTATACTGTAAAGGAGTTTTGATGGAAGGAGTTACCAAAATAAACCTACCTTCTAAGATGTCGCATAAGGACAATACTTGTACGACAACCGTAAGGAGGACCCAAGCCAAGGACCTTCTGCGGAGTCCCCAACAACTCCCCACAAATGGAGGCTCAGATACCTCCCACCAGGGGTCACTGATTCAAGAGAACCAGCCCTACTCTCAGGGGCATACCCCCACCACCACTCCTACCAGGTTAAGATTGGACTGGGTTGGGGGAGGCAATGGAATGAATGCCCAGCACCGGGGAGCTCACGGCCCAGTAGAACTGAGAGAGCTAGAGAGAGCTCTGCCTCAGAGCAGAAGGCCATCGGTGCAGTCGAAGGGGACCCAGCAAGATGTGAGCAGATGGAGGAAGACCGGCTTCGAGGGAGAGGTGGCTTCTCAGAGCTGGACCCAAGGGCTTTCCACCCTCTCACTCAGCCGCCATCTGCAATGTCCTCCCTCGTGGCCACAAATAGACTCTATCGCAAGCAAAGGGCCTCTAGTCATAGAGGAGGGGCATTTCCTTCTGGAAATTTCTTTTCTTAGAAACGCCTTTCCCCAGAAACACCTTTCCCCATTGCAGACTTGGCCAAGATTGGGCCACATTTCACAATTAAACACTCACAACTCGGGAAAAGAATTATCATCACAATTAATCAACCGCCACTCCCTAGGACAGGGGGCCCAAGGACATAGAGCCCCTCACATGTGAACAAAATTGGGGTTTCATTGGTGAGGAAGAAAGCAGGGGACAGAGGCAGTATCAGGCTCAGTGGCAGTATCGGTCGTTAAGGCAGAACCTCAGAAGGCGTACTCAACCTTCATAGTGGACTGTTGGCCCAACCCATCCCCTCCTGCAGTGCAACCAAACGTCAGCCGTGAGAGAAAGTGTCGATGGCCTCAGAAAATCTGGATCTTCCATCCAGTTCTGATACATGTGAGTCATCCGAGCCCGTTCCTGCATCTAAAAGCTGGGGATTATAATCCTTCAGTCAGCCATGGTAAAGATCAGATGAGGAACAGTCGGGCATGCGCTCTGTGACCTTATATATAACCTTATTCCATGTAAAGGGGCCTCCTTGTCTTCTCTTCGGAACTGTGTGAAACATGACTGGGATACAGGATGCAGTTCGCTGGGCGGCACCGACGGAGGCTATTTTGGGAGGAGTGGTTACTAAGAAACACACGGCTCTGGTAACCTTGACAACCATAGGTAAGACAGAATGATGGTGCATCAAATTTCTGTATTCCATTGCTATCTCCTCCTCACCAAGCTTGTATCTGGTGATTTATTTGTCAGACAAGGCATCATCCCAGGGCACAGCAGAGCCCGGCCTCTTAGACAAAATGGTCCACATGGGCTCGTGAAGGACACAGATGACTCCCTGCTTCTGAGGTCACCATGGAAGGTGCAGGGTGGCCTTCTGGGGGCCCACCTTCTGCCTCCCTCCTTCTTGTGGTTCTGAGCACCATCCCATCCTCACGCCAACTGGCCAGAACCCACCAAACATGACATGCGAGAGTCAGGATTGTATATAGTACGCCTGGTTAGCAGTTACGAGCTCACGGGGGCAGCATTTAGGGGTGGGAAGGGCTCCCAAGGAGATGCAATAGCTAGGCTCCCTTGTAAACCCAAAGGGTTTGAACCATTGTTTCTACTGAATAGATGTAGAAGATACTAGTAGATACAAATAGGCATAGAAGGGTCTTTATGGCCAGTGTGTAGGGTGCAAAGACCACCATTGCTACGGGTGCCCACATACCCACAAACCTAGGTGAAGACCAGAACATGGCTGACCTCTTCCCAGCCCAGTGTGCCCTTCCCCCCCACCCCTCGACCACGTCCGGTGCCACTATCATGAATTGTGCGTCTGCATTTCCTTGCTGTGCTTCATAGTCTTGCCATGTTTGTATCCTCGAAAAGGTATTTAGTTTTGCGTATTTTTGAACTTTACATAAATGAAATGATATAGACTCACTCTTTTCTAGCTACTTTCATTATTCCTTTTTCTCCACCCCATATTCCTGATTTTCTTCTTTCTCAATGCACATATTCATAGGGCATTTGTTTTTGTGGCTGTATAGCATTCCGTTGCGTAAATACACCAAGAATTTATGTATCCCGTCTCATGCCGATGAACGCTTAGGTTGTTTCCAATTTGATGCCAGCAGGAATGGGGCTTCTCTGAGCATCCTTGAAAAGATTTTCTCTAGAATAGATTCCTAGGAGCGCAGGGAAGATGGGTCCCCAGGCACAGACATCTCAACTCTGCCAGGTAATGCCAAATTGTGTCTTCAAGTACCTGTGCCCATTTGCATTCTCACCAGCAACGAACAGACTCATGAATTTTCTTCATTTCTCTTTAGTGAACAAGAATTCTTATTTGAGGGGCACCTGGGTGGCTCAGTCGGTTAAGTGTCCAACTTCGGCTCAGGTCATGATCTCACAGTTCGTGGGTTCAAGCCCCGCATCGGGCTCTGTGCTGACAGCTAGCTCAGAGCCTGGAGCCTGCTTCAGATTCTGTATCTCCCTCTCTCTCTCACCCTCGCCTGTTCATGCTGCCTCTCTCAGAAATAAAAACATTAAAAAAAAAATTTTTTTAAAAGAATTCTTATTTGAACGTCTCAGATTTTTTCCACCTTTACCTTTATGATCTGTATTCCTTTCTATCCTTATTCAAGGACGTCTATCTTAACTTCAGGTCATAAAGATAAATATTATATTTTCTTCTTAAAGTTTTATAATTTTGAATTTTATAGCTAGGTCTTTAATCTGCCTCAGATTGGTTTTTGTAAATGGCACAAGGAAGGATCCTATTTAATTTTTCCCCATGTGGTTATTTGTATTGCCACAGCATTAATGATAAATTCATTTCCCCCACTAGCCCACGCTGCTTTGTTTCGTCAGGAATCAAGTCTCTATGCCTGCCTGTTCTATTTCTAGGCCTACATTTTATTCCATTGTTTATTTTTTTTAACATTTTTTAAAGTTTACTTATTTATTTTGAGAGAGGGAGGGACGGAGGGAGGGAGGGGCAGAAAGAGAAGGAGGGAGAGAGAGAGAGAATGAATCCCAAGCAGGCTCCGCACTGCCAGCACCGAGCCCAATGCCAGCTCCAAACCACGAACTGTGAGATCACGACCTGAGCCAAAGTCAAGGGTCAGACACTAAACTGACTGAGGCACCCAGGTACCCCCCGCCCACTGGTTTATTTTTACTTCTCTACCACAAAGCCACACCACTACTGTGACTTTTCACTAAATCGTATAATCTTTCAGGGCTAGTCTCCCTCTTGTTCTCCTAGAGAATAAGGTTGTTTGGTTATACTTGGTTAATTGCTCTTCTCTATACATTTTAGGATCAACTTTTCATTTTCTGCACACAAAAAAAATTAGTGCTTAGAGTCGCATAGAACTGATGTGTACGTTAGTTTCGAAAGAATGAACACCTATATGATTTTGAATACCTCATATCAGTGAACCTGACATATCTCGCCATTTATTTTTTTAATGCCTCTCAGTAAAA
The DNA here is from genome assembly GCF_008692635.1 of Crocuta crocuta. NCBI lineage: Eukaryota > Metazoa > Chordata > Mammalia > Carnivora > Hyaenidae > Crocuta > Crocuta crocuta. Next base: position 6,640,628 of record NW_027551571.1, on the reverse strand, counting down.
ATCATATCATTTTCTCAACCTTGGTATTCCATACCTTAAATTTATTTCTTTGCACTTAACACTGCTTATTATATTATAAGTGACATTTATATTATTTTTCATTGGCTGTTTGACTATTAATGTGCATTTGACTCTGTCCTGTCTTTCCTTTATAAACTGTATCCCTGGGTAACCCACAAGTTGATAAGGATCTGATTATTTTTACATCAGTGTTTTAGCTTAAATGAAGTAACTACGGAATAAGACTGTCACCATTTCCCAATGCCCGATGTATTCATGGTTATTGTCAATGATCGTTAATACTTGTTGACATTTCCCAAAGATAAAGAACCAGTTACTACATGGCTCCTGATTGAAGAGCACATGAATGGGATGCCTGGGTGGCTCAGTTAGTTTAGTGTCCGACTTCGGCAGAGCCCATGATCTCACGGTTCATGAGCTCGAGCCCTGTGTCAGGCTCTGTGCTGACAGCTCAGAGCCCGGAGCCTGCTTCGGATTCTGTGTCTCCCTCTCTCTCTGCACCTCCCCTGTTCATACACTCTCTCTGTCTCTCAAAAATAAATAAACATTAAAAAATTATTAAAAAAATAAAGAGCACATGAATATCCTATGAAGCAGGCTTGCCTAAAAAAGAAAAACAAACCCAATCCAAAACTAAGTCTTTATTATTTTTATTTTTTTGTTAAAATTTTTTTTATGTTTTATTTATTTCTGAGAGAGAGAGTCAGCATGAACAGGGGAGGGTCAGAGAGAGAGAGAGATAAAGAATCTGAAACGGGCTCCAGGCTCTGAGTTAGCTGTCAGGACAGAGCCCGACGCGGGGATCGAACCCACGGACCGTGAGATCATGACCTGAGCCGAAGTTGGACGCTTAACCGACTGAGCCACCCAGGCGCCCCAAAACTAAGTCTTTAGATAGAATTAATAATTTACAGGAAGAATAGAGAACAGAAGGACACCTTAAACACCACCATGGACACACAATAAGCAAAATCCACAACAAACACCCCAGTTTCTTCAACAAATAAATTGCAAGGGAAAATAAAAATCAAAGAAGCATGGAGAGGACTCTGTGGATCACAAGACACAAGAGACATGTCAACGAGCCAGTGTCTGATTCAAATGAACTGTATATATGAGAGTCGCAGAAATCTGAAGTCTGACTACACATAAGGATTTATTGTGAACATCTGTTTTTAGGTGTAAGAACAGTATCATGATTCTGTTTTTAGAATGTCTCTGTCTGTTAAAGACACATACTGAAAGGCTTAGGGATTAAATTGTGTAATGTCTGGGGTTTGCTTCAAAAATAATCCAGGGTGAGGGGCGCCTGGGTGGCTTAGTCGGTTAAGCGTCTGACTTTCGCTTAGGTCATGATCTGGCGGTTTGTGGGTTCGAGCCCCGCGTCGGGCTCTGTGCTGACAGCCAGCTCAGAGCCTGGAGCCTGTTTTGGAGTCTGTGTCTCCCTCTCTCTCTGACCCTCCCCTGCTCACGCTGTCTCTCTCTCTCCTAGAAATAAATAAAAATATTTTTTAAAAAAAGTAATCCAGGGTGAAGGTGTGGGCAGATATGTTTGAAAAGGAGCGCCCGTGAGCCGATCAGTCATTTAAGCCGCCGATATACACATGGACACGTGGGACTTTATTAGGCTATTGTCTTCACTTCTCTACATTTTAGAAATTTCTCACAGTACAAAGCCTTTTTATTTTTAAGACTAAAAGGAAAGGGTGTCATTCATTCATTGGATGCAATGTTCTACCTATCAATATATATACTACATCAAGGCTTATTAAACATATTTCTCGAATTTTCTATATCCACACTGAATTTTTTACCTGCTTTCTCTACCAACTAATGAGAAAAGTATATTTAAACCTCCCAATTCGATGTAGAGCTATCAATTTCCTCTTACAGTTCTTAAACCAACTTTTGCTTCCTATATTTCAAGGCTATATTAGCAGGTAAATGCAAGTTTCAAAGTATTATATTCTTTCAGACAAATCGAATCCTTTTTAATCTCTAGTAATGCTTTGACCTTAAGCTCTATTTTATCTGCAATTAGTTTATAGCTACGCTTACTTTCGATTAGCATTCACCTAATACTTTTCCTACACATTTACTTCTAACAATTCCATATGCTTATGGTTTGCTTGTTTGGTTTGATATGTGTGCTTACTTTTCATTATAGAGGAGTCCATACATGCATAAAAATAGATGGAATAGTATGATAAATCTCATACAACCATTATCCAGTCCCAGCAATGATTAATGTCCAAATCATGGCCTGTCCAACTCGCTATCCATTTATCTATCCCCAACCACTCATCTACCTAATCGGAAGCAAATTCCAGCCCTTACATTTCAGATGTGTCCTATAAATAGCAGAAAGTTATGTTTGTTTTCCTATCCAGTCTAAATTTTATCTTTTCAATGAAATTTTAGTCTATTTGCAAGTATTACGATTACTGATACCTTTTGATTTCTTTCCTTTTTTTTTTTTTACAAATAATTTATTGTCAAGTTCGTTTCCATATAACACCCAGTGCTCATCCCCACACATGCCCTCCTCCATGCCCATCTCCACCCTCCCCCCCACACACCCATCAGTCCTCAGTTTGTTCTCAGCATTCAAGAGTCTCTCATGGTTTGCCTCCTTCCCTCTCCCCCACTATTTCCCCACTTCTTTTCCCACATCGTCCTCCGTTAAGTTCCTCCTAATCCTCCTATACGTGCAAACACATGGTATTTGTCCTTCTCTGCCTGACTTATTTCACTCAGCATAACACCCTCAAGGTCCATCCATGTTGCTACACGTGGCCAGATTTCATTCTTTCTCATTGCCATGGAGTATTCCATCGTGTAGATAAACCACACCTTCTTGATCCATTCGTCCATTGATGGACACTTAGACTCTTTCCATATTTTGGCTATTGTTGAGAGTGCTGCTATGAACATTGGGGTGCATGTGCCCCTGTGCATCAGCACTCCTGTGTCCCTTGGGTAAATCCCTAACAGTGCTATTGCTGGGTCATAGGGGAGTTCTAGTGTTAGTTTCCTGAGGAACCTCCACACTGTTTTCCAGAGGGGCTGCACCCGTTTACATTCCCACCAACAGTGCAGGAGGGTGCCCGTTTCTCCACATCCTCGCCAGCATCTAGAGTTCTCTGATTTGCTCATTTTAGCCACTCTGACTGGCGTGAGGTGGTATCTCAGTGTGGTTTTGATTTGTATTTCCCTGATGAAGAGGGATGCTGAGCATCGTTTCATGTGTCTGTTGGCCATCTGGATGTCCTCTTTGGAGAAGTGTCTGTTCATTTTTTCTGCCCATTTCTTCACTGGGTTGTTTGTTTCTCGGGCGTGGAGTTTGGTGAGTTCCTTATAGATTTTGGATATTAACCCTTTATCTGATATGTCATTTGCAACTATCTTTTCCCATTCCGTTGGTTGCCTATTAGTTTTGTGGGTTGTTTCCTTTGCCGGGCAGAAGCTTTTGATTTCTTTCTGCACCATATTTTGTTCCTTATATTTGTCCTACATTTTAATGCATCTTTTATTTTCCTTCCTCCTTGCTTTTACATGGATAAATTAAGGTGGTATTTTATTCTTATCCGACTTAATCCCTTTACCAGTTTGGAAATGCACACTCTCTCTTCTTTCAGTAGGTAACCTACCACTCTCAACATGCATCCTTAATAAAACCTATAATTTTATCTTCCTTCCAAACAAAGAAGACCTTTACATGTATGTGCTGACATTTCTGGTATATGTGTCCCTTCTCATCCGTTTAATCTCATGAACCAGCACGTGTTATTATTCATGTTGTTTCAGCATAAGTGAAGGCTGTCAGATGAATCTGTACGCTTTACCAGCTTCTTTGCCCTTCCATTAAGACGGTCCTCCTGCCTTTAAAACTTCCTTCGGTGAGCTTGTGTTTTCAATAAATTCTGTGGTTGGTCTTGAAATGCCTTTATCGGGGCACCTGGACAGCTCAGTCAGCTGAGCATCTGACTTGATTTTGGCTCAGGTCCTGATCTCACGGTTTTGAGATCAAGACCTGCTTTGGGCTCTGCGCTGACAGTATGGAGCCTGCCTGGGAGTCTCTCTCTCTCTCCTCTCTCTCTCTCTCTGGCTCTGTCCCTCCCCCACTCATGCACATCTCTCTCTCTCCCTCTCAAAATAAATAAATAAACATTTTAAAAACAAACCAAAAAATGCTTTTTTAAAAAAAGAGAAATGTCTTTACCCTCATTTTTTTTTATGTTTTATTTATTTCTAGGAGAGAGAGAGAGAGACAGCGTGAGCAGGGGAGGATCAGAGAGAGAGGGAGTCACAGACTGAAACAGGCTCCAGGCTCTGAGCTGGCAGTCAGCACAGAGCCCGACGCGGGGCCCGAACCCACAAACCGCGAGATCATGACCTAAGCGAAAGTCGGACGCTTAACCGACTAAGCCACCCAGGCGCCCCTACCCTCATTCTTAAAAAACAATTCTTCTGCATGTAAAACTCTAGACCAGCAGTTCTATTTCTAGGTACTGAATCCACACTACCTTCTACTTCCATGGCTGTGAAGAAGATTGCGGTATTACCTTTTTACAAGTAGTTCTAAAAGCAAAACATGAAACCCTCTACACCCTCCAAAACTCAAGTCAAAGCTAAGGCTTTGGAAGCCAGATAGGTGATACAGAAAAGGTGTCCACAGCCACACAAACAAAGATGAAGAAACAGAACTTATCTCCTGTCACCCATGGTCCCACAGCCCAAGACACTGCAGCTCTGAAAGCAATCCAAGTATCCCCAGAAGGACGCACTCAAATCATCAGCTTGCCCCATACGCTGCCCTCACATTTCCCGTGAACGCATCGTCAGCCAAAAAGATGAAGAAGAGCAGGGCACTGATGGTTCAACATGGCTGTCAAGGCCAACAAACAGCAGATCAAATTAGCTGTGAAGAGCTCTTTAATGCTCACGGGGCCAAGACTATACCTTCCCGTGGCCCCATGGAGAGAATGGCACTGGAATTGTTGCTGATGCAATAGCTCCGGGTGTGGCCAACAAGATGGGGGGGGAGGGGGCGGGAGGGATCAACTCAACAGAGCATAGCTGGTAAGTTCTAAATATAATGAAAATTTCTACCATCTACAAAAGGAAGGAGGAGAAGGAGAAAGAAAAGAAGTCTCTTAGTATAAACTGTCATTCCCTTGAAAGTAATCGGACTCATCTCTTACTACTTTTAATGTTCTTGTCTTTGGTGTTCTGAAGATTCAGTATGATGTGATATGGTCCGTCATTTATTCTTTTTTAAAATTTTTTAATGTTTATTTATTTTTGAGAAAGAGACAGAGCACAAGCAGGGGAGGGGCAGAGAGGGCAGGAGACACAGAATCTGAAGCAGCTCCAGGCTCTGAGCTGTGAGCACAGAGCCCATTGTGTGGTTCGAACCCACGAACTGCAAGATCATGACCTGAGCAAAGTCGGACACTTACCTGACTGAGCCTCCCAGCCGCTTCTATCATTTATTCTTTAAAACAACCCCAGAGGCAGACGAGACAGCTACTGTTCTATCCCTTGACCAATTCAGAAGCTAAGGCCCAGAGAGGTCAAGGCTTACCAGGGACAGAAAGACTAGTTCTCAGCTTTGTAGACTCAGAAGCTCCAACTTGCTGATCACCCAACTGCTACCATCCAAGCCCTTGAGAGGCTGACTGGGAGGATGAGAAAGGATTTCAGAGAATTCATTTGCAGCTCAAAATAGAACGACCCCAGAGATCAGGCGGTCAAGAGCCTTGATCACCCTTTTCTTTTTTTCTTAACGTGCCGCCCATCAAGAAATGTGCATCCTCAGTAAACACTCATTTATCTTTTATAAGTTTTGTAAGTGGGGAATATGATTAAACCATCACATTATGTACACTATAACAAGTAAACCAAATATAGTATGTTAGAACAAGATGAAAAATAAGTATAAATGGAAGTTCTAATATTTGTCCCCACTCCTCAGTGAATCATCTCGTGCACGCCCACTGCAGAGGCTGCGAATATGGCCCCCTCCAAGCCCATGTTACACCACAGGATGGCACTGCACCAAAAGGTTGTGGGCAAGGGGGCTGGATGGCGTGAGCGAACCCCACAGCCTAGGAAGGGGAAGCGGCAGTGTTGGGGAAGAGGCAGCCGGGCACAGGACAGGACTCTTTCCAGGATGGGACTGTGGGCTGGAACCCTTAGGCTCCCTTCTTCAGGCCATGCCTGCTCCCCTGCCTGCACTTCTAGGCCTTTCTGCCAAGCTTTTCCTCCGGCTAGATACACACGATCTCTCCCAAGTTAACACCCAGCCTGAAGTCAGACTGTGCCTTTCCTTCTGGACTAAGGACATGTTCTCTCTTTTGGGGGACTTGAGCTTATCCATACTCAGGCTCCGCCAACCTTTCCCCGCCACTGTAATTTTTCGCAAAGGCCCCTCTTTCTGTTTTGAAAGACCTGTTCAGCCTTAAACATTAGAAGATAAGCTCAGTGAGGAAAGCTATCCAAGCCCGTGGTGGTATAGATCTGGGTACGCTATCCTTGACCATTTAAAATGGCGTCCATTTGGGGCGCCTGGGTGGCTTAGTCGGTTAAGCGTCCGACTTTCGCTTGGGTCATGATCTCGCGGTTCGTGGGTTCAAGCCCCGCGTCGGGCTCTGTGCTGACTGCCAGCTCAGAGCCTGGAGCCTATTTCCGAGTCTGTGTCTCCCTCTCTCTCTGACCCTCCCCTGCTCACGCTGTCTCTCTCTCTCCTAGAAATAAATAAAAAATATTTTTAAAAAATGGCGTCCATTTCAATCAAGCAAACAATACTAGCCATCACCCTTCTGACAATCTTATTAGATACAAATACTGTTATTACATTGAGGAAATCAGGGATCGGGACAGTCACAGCCTTGGTCAACATCACACCTATAAGTGACACAGCCGGGACTTGAACTTGTGTCTGCGTGACTTCAAATCCTGGGATCTTTTCACCCAGTTCTCTCTTCCCCAGCGCCAGGGGCAACCAAGTGTGGACAGGAGCTTTGGCCAAGGTGGAGTTGCTCATGCTATCATTGTCAATAGTTATAAGCAGAAACAGCCATGACTTTGATACCATATTTAATTTTTGTAAATACTTGACATTTTTATTGCATATGAATAAAAATGCCCATTACGCTAACCAGATACCTAGCATTAGAAAATAAGAAATTTTTAAACCACCAAAACATCTACGGGTATATAATTATTCACAGCCTACAGATTTTATATTTTTAAAATAGTCACAAAGAACAGGAACAATTAAGCTGGCATTACTACTCCATGATTAGATCACCATTGTGCTTTAATCACACAAGTAACAAATATCTCTCCCTGGGGCGCCTGGGTGGCTTAGTTGGTTGAGTGTCCGACTTCGGCTCAGGTCATGATCTCACGGTTCATGGGTTCGAGCCCCACATGAGGCTCTGTGCTGACAGCTCAGAGCCTGGAGCCTGTCTTCAGATTCTATGTCTCTCTCTTTCTCTGACCCTCCCCTGCTCACACTGTCTCTCTCTCTCTCTCTCTCTCTCTCTCTCTCTCAAAAATAAATAAAACATTTAAAAATTAAAAAAAAAACACACAAATATCCCTCCTCATCAAAGCTGAAATGTCAATCAAAATTAGTTGGATTTCAGGGTCAATCATGGGAAAATATAAAAGCATAACTGGGAGTTTAGATTAAACAAACCCAGAACCTGGCTGTGAGGCATCTGAAACTGGTGTGCTGTCCTAGACAGTCTGCAAGGTAACGATGTGAGTTCCCTTTGGCGAGGTTGGAAGAAAGTCATGTTGAATGGCAAATTGTCATTGCCTGATGCTTCCTCCCCTAAAATCAGCCTGGACAAATTACAGAGCGAGAGAAACATATCAGAGGAATGGACAGGAACACTATAAATGAGCCTTCAGGAAAACAGATGGGAAGTTAGGACAGTTTGTGAGGACGTCTGTCTGGATGTGGTGTTGACTCTGAGAGATAAGTGGGGTTGCTTCCCCGAGATTTATGACAACTGAGTTCTTGGGGGGAGCCTGTATTTAGGCAGATGAGACACTCTAGGAACCCAAAGGCCTTCAGCTCAAAATACTTCCTGGGTTTTTTTTAAGTTTATGTATTTATTCTGAGAGAGAAGAGGAGCAGAGAGAAAGGGAGACAGAGAATCCCAAGCAGGCTCCGCACTGTCAGTGTGGAGCCCGACATGGGGCTTGAACTCACCAACCCGCAAGATCATGATCTGAGCCAAAATCAAAAATTGGACAATTGTTGGGAGCCATTCTGAACTCACTAGCTGAGAATACTCCTTGTGAGGTTAAGGCAGGCTTGCAAGGTCTCCTGCCATCGGATGGCGACCGATAGCTGCCCCTTCGTTCTTAGCATTTCTGCTTGAGCACCGTACCCTGAAGTGCTTTGTTGACTGAGATCGGGAATGACTTGTCCCCTCGTTCTGGCCCTGGTACGATGACTGCACCTGGTCAGGGACTTGTGATATGGAGGGACAGTGATGTTCAGTGGCCTGGAAATTATGAGTAGAGCTGAGCAATTGATTACTCTAAAAGGTCAGATCCCACCCTTAGTTTAACAATTAATAAAATAATATTCCCATATAGAGTAACATGCTATTCCTGGGCATGGATGACGTTGTGGGAACTACAGGCCCCTCCTAAAGGTATCTTCTTCTTTTGAGGTTGTGAGAGCAGACATTATGTCCCTGGCAGATTCTATTTTCCTCAATACTTCCCTTGAGCTATAAATAGGCTAATGACCCTTACTCATAAAAAGACCCTTTACATATACAATTCTGTTTGTTTCTTGGTAAAAGGTTTTTCTCAAGGCTATGCTGGAAACATTGTAAACATCATCTACTAAGGCAAATGCCACTTTTCTTGTTTCCTGTACCTTCACATATAAATAAAGTTGGGAACCCAGACTGAGCAGAGATGCCTGCCTGGTGATCAGAAAGGATCTCAGGGTTCTCTCACTCTCTCTCACCGACACCGTCCATCCCTCAGGGACCCCTGGACTGGCTGGAGCTGGACTCTAGCAGACTATTAACCGAATGAGACGCCCACGCTCCCTAGAACAAAATAATTCTTATGTCGAAGTGGCAAACTTGGGGTGGCATGCCCTGATCTCTTCTAGTCCATCCCTCCCCTCCAGTTAGGCTCTGGGATTGATGCCAGCCTGACCTTTGAACAGGTATCCTGAACACACAGGCCAAAGTCACCAGAGTGCCCAGGAAGACACCTGTTCCAAAATAAAGACAGCCAATAAATATTATTTGCTGCCTGAAGCAGAGCTATTCGAAGAAGAGGACCAAAAAATGCAAAAGACCAAAATAATAAATATACTTAAGCTAAAGAAGGAATTGGCAAAAATTATTTGCAAAATTAAGAAAACATTTTTAAAAGAAGAGGAAGAGGCAAAGGACTTGCATAGACATTTGTCTGAAGAAGGTGTACAAATGACCCATGAGCTGGCGAAAGATGCTCAGTATCATTAGTCATTAAGGAGATACAAACAACCCCACAAAAGGAGATGCCACTTCGCACCAGTCAGGATGGCTATTGTTGGGGTGTGGGGCACAGAAAATAACAAGTATAGACAAGGATATGGAGAAATTGGACCTCCCGTACCTTGCTGGTGAGAATGTAAAATGGTGTGGCCCCTGTGGGAAATGGTGTGGCATTTCCTCAAAACACGAACCGTAGAATTACTGTTTGATCCAGCAGTCCGGAAGAATCCAAAGCCAGGACTCAGATAGGTATTTGGCCACTCATGTTCATAGCAGCATTATTCACAATAGCCAAAATGTGGAAGCCCTCCAAGTGTTCGTCAGCAGATGACTGTGTAAACAAAGTATGGAATCTTTTCAGACCGATAACGGAAGGAAAATCTGGCAACTTCTACAACATGGGGGCCAGAATGGGAGGGCAAATGGGGAGTTATTGCTCCAGTTTGGGATGACGGAAATGTTCTGGGGGGTGGACCGTGGTCCTGGTTGCACAATAATGTTGGTGGCCTTGATGCCACTGATCGGTACACTTACAAATGGTTATAACGGCACATTTTATGTTCTGTATATTTATACGTATGTTACATATAGGTGTAAAAATGCTTCCATCTTTCTAGCCCCATTGAGAACAAGACCCTACTTTGCCTGTAGTCTGACTGTCCCTAGGAAGACGCATGTGTCCCTTGGCTCGAGGACCATGGGGGATGGGCCGATTGGCAGGGAAGGGGAACAAAGGAACTTTGGAAAGTGAGGAAGTGTTCAATAATGATTGTGGTGATGGTTACGTGAGTGTCTAAATTCATAGAAAGGGATGTTTAAGTGCATGATCTTTATATAAATTACATCTCCACAAAGATAGTATTTTTACAGGGAATGGATGAAACAAAACTGGCCAAATGTCGTTAATGGTTGACGTTGGCAATGAGTACGTGGAAAACCATTATTCTGTTCCTTCTACTTTCACTTGTTTTTGAAAATTACCTCAACAAAAAGTTTGAGAAAATCAAAATATGGATCATCCGACTTCCCTGACCCCACCTCCCCGCCTCTGTGGGGCTGAAAAGTAAAGGCAGTAACTCCTGATGTTGGCATTTTATTTACAAAATACGATTCATAAACTTTAACTCTTATTATACTCATGAGAATCCAGGCAGCCGTAAATTACCAGCATCTCCCTCTCACGTGGGGACTCTCAGGAACCAGTGGGAAATGACTTGCCCAAGATCACACAGGCAGGACAGTGAGGCTGGGGCCTGAGCCCAAGGTTCCCGAGTGCAGGCAGATGTTTCTCCCAAAGCCCGGGGTCCCCGGGCCATGGGTACAGTCCCACCCAGTGCGACTCCTGCCTCACACAGCACCTTCCCAGGCTCTCCTGAGCATGTTCAAAGAGCTTCGAGCCAAGCGCTTGTAACCCAGATTAGCAACTGGAGTTGGAGGTAGTTACCTGTCAGTTACCATGGTTATGTCTTACTCGGCTCCCAGTGAGCCCCGAAGCAGAAACGAATCCAGGGGTAGGAGAACATCTCAGGCAGGGTCAGAATGCTCCCTGGCTGTTTGCAGAACATGCCAACTTTCTCCAGTTTCTGGGAGCGACTTTACGCAGAAGTAGCCACTAACCCACAAAACGAACGCCATTTCCTGCCATCTTAAGCCACAAGCCACGTGTGGGGAGGTGTCGTGGTTTAAGGAAGAAAAGCAAGAGCATGCTGGCCCCTCCAGCCCCCACCTCGTACAGCGGCTGTGAGGACTGCATGAACCAACTCCCACAATGTGCTTAAAACAACAACAGACTGGCTCAGTTGGTTGAGGGTCTGACTCTTGATTTCGGCTCAGGTCATGATCTCACATTTCATGAGATCGAGCCCCACGTCAGTTTCTGCACTGACAGTGAGGAGCCTGCTTGGGATTCTCTGTCCTTCTCTCTCTCTGCCCCTCCCCTGCTTGCACATGTGCTCTCTCTCTCTTTCAAAATAAATAAACTTAAAAAAAAAATAGCTGGCTCACAGTGAAACCCCAGTGTCTTCATTAATATCATTACTTCAAATATCCTCACAGAACGTATTAAAGCAATGTTTAACTTCTTGTTTAGAGTAGAGCTTACTTGCAGATCTCTTATCTTGGTTCCAGAATCTTATTCCTCCAGAATATAGATGAGAACAATCCTAAGCAAAAGGCATCAGAGGATCAAGAAGCTGCCCTTAAACTCTGGTCTCTACACTTCATCACGAATCCAATCTATTGGCGTCCGCTGCATGACACGCAAGGCGAGTTAGTGCGCCTCTTAAAGCCTCACATGGTGCCCGGGAAGGGTGAGCTGTACCCCGGCAACACAGCCTTGCATTTGAGATGAGTGTGTCATGAGGGGCAATGACAGTTGGCCCAGCTCAGGCGACTGGCACTTGCTCGGTTTGGCACAGATGCGCACGCGGTCCCAGACACAGCGGCATCCGGGCATCGGTCAGTACCTGACTAGGCACCAGATGGAGTCAGCCCGGTACCCTGTCCGGAGAGCAGCTCTCGCGGGCACTCCACACCAGGGTGTCGAGACCTTCCAGCGCCAGCAGGAAGGGCTGCTCGGTGGGCCCAGGTGCCGGCCGGGGAAGTCGTCACCTCACTGGAGGCGTCTGGTGGGCTCTCACGCACTGGAATGCCACAAGACCCCTCACCGCGGGACTTCCCTGGGCGCACTCACTGTCTCTCCATCCTCGGGTGAATTCCTGGGACCGGCATCCAGGCTCCATCACAGAGAGTCTATCTCAGAGCATCTTGGCTACCTCCCCGAACCACCAGACCGCTCAGCCTTCTGTATTCCTTGATGCCAGCCTACATACACCTCCTCTCCCACCCCCAAACACAAATCTGGCTCTTTCACAGTAGATCTTAGTGGCCCATAAAGCCCAGAGCAACTGAAATATTGGTTCCTCTTTCTTCCAGGACAGAGAGAGCTTAATTTCCTGACTATGTTATCAAGCAGGGACTAATTATAATCCCAACCTTCCAGCTCAGCAAAGAAAAGATTTTTCTTCAGTTGCATATTAAAACAGGCTAAGCGTTTGTATTCTGCCATTATTTCAATGCATCACTATCGCTGAGTGCCTATCGCATGCCTTTTCGAGGCGCTCAGGCTCAAATAAGTGAACTGTGTGTCTACCCTTCGGATTCTGGTCGATCGGCAGTGCTAAGGAGTGCGCCCTCTGGTGAGGGAACGAGGGAACAGGCAGCCTGAGATTTCATCATCTCTGTATCCTCGGCACAGCTGGGGACTCTGCAAGAGTCTGTGGACTAGATCCAGGTTCAGGGAGTCTTTGTTTGATGCACAAAACAGGCCTTCTCTTTCGGTTCTCTCTCAGAGGTCTGGCCTGAGTCCCCAGCTGCCGAGCTTGGATAGAAAGATGTTTAGGTGCTAACTTATATCTCTTCCTTGCCTCTTTGCAAAAAGGATCAGAGATGACAAAAGTGAAAAGTGAATACATTTAAAAATCAGGGCATTGGAAGACAGTTTGGCAGTTTCTGACAAGCTAAATATATTCTTTTTTATTATTACCGTTTTTGTATTTTAAAAAGGCTCTACACTCAATGTGAGGCTTGAACTCACCACACCAAGATGAAGAGTCGCATGCTCCGGGCGCCTGGGTGGCTCAGTCGGTTAAGTCTCTGACTTCGGCTCAGGTAATGATCTCACGGTTTGTGGGTTCAAGCCCTGCGTCGGGCTCTGTGCTGACAGCTCAGAGCCTGGAGCCTGTTTGGGATTCTGTGTCTCCCTCTCCCTCTGCCCATCCCCTGCTAATGCTCTGTGTCTCTCTCTTTCTCAGAAATAAACACACCTTTAAAAATAATAATAATAAATAAATAAATAAGAGTCGCATGCTCTACCATCTGAGCTAGCCCAGTGCCCCCAGATATATTCTTACCATGTAATTCAACAGTCCCCTTCCTTGATATCTACCCAAATAAGTTGAAAACATATCTACAGAAAATGCGGCACACAGACCTTTATAGCAGCTTTATTCCTAATTGCCAAGGGTCGAAGGCAATCAACGTGCCCTCTGTAGGTAAACGGATATACCGTGTCACATTCAGACAATGGAATATTACTCAGCACTAAAAAGAAATAAGCTATCAAGCTATTCACAGCCACGTGAGAAATGTAAACACGTATCACTAAGTAAAAGAAGCCAATCTGAAAAGCCAACATATGGCACAAATGCGACCATATGACATTCTGGAAAAGGCAAAACAATGGAGACAGTATAAAGATCAGTGGTTTTAAGGGGTAAGGGGGAGGGAGGAATGAATAGGCAGAGACCAGAGGATTTTTAGGGCAGTAAACTTATTCTGTGTGATGCTATAGTGTTCGATACATGCTATTATACATTTGTTAAAACCCATGGTACGTACAACACCAAGCGTTACCTGTAGACTATGGACTTCGGTGTGTCAACGCAGGTGCCTCAATCATATCAGATGTGTTCTGATATCAATAACGGGATGTGGATTACGGCGCTGTGCGGGTGTGGTGGGGGGGGTGTATGAAAAATCTCTGTACCATCCTCTCAACTTAGCTGTGAGCTTAAAACTGTCCTCCAAACAAGATTCTAATTTTTCTTTTCAATCAGGGCAAAGAAAAATACAGGTAGCGTAGAAAGAGAACACCTGTGGGAAAGCGGATGTGGGCATACTCAGTTATAAGATCGGGGCAGGGATTCCCAAGAGCAAAAACAGAGAAACTAGAACAGCGGACCTGTTCACCACACCAGGTCCGATAAACCAGCCGCGGCTCTATGCATCTGTCCCTGGAGATCTCAAAAATGTGGACGGTTGAGCAGAAAAGCAAGTTCAAAACACTGTCAACAGATGACACGTAAAATTTCTGAAGGCACTCTGCGATGCTGCCCGCTGCTTACAGAAGCACGCAGTGTAAGTTAGGAACTCACGGTACGGATGCATCCAAATTCATGACAGGTTGGAGTGGGGCTGGGAAAGAGAACAGGAAAAAAAAAAACAACCCTTCAACTTTATCTGTATTGTTTTACTTCCATAAAACAAGGCAACCAAAGGAAACAGGAAAGCCTGTTAGTATCTGTTCATGGGGGAGGGGAGGCGTCAGGAATGCGGGAGGTACGTTACCCTCTGTATTTTGTATTTTTAAGTGTGCAAAATAACCATTTCTAACCTCACGAGTGACCACAATAGAAACAAAAACGTACTACCTCCAAAACGGTTAGATCAAGCCAGCTGCTCAGGTGGCTTTTCCGGGGCACCTGCGTGACCAACGTGCTTGTAGAATCTCAACTGCAAATTCTGTTTCTCAGGGTGTCCCGAGGGACAACCAAAGGCATCACCATAAAGATGAAGGAACTAGGGAGAGAAAGATCTGAGGCTCAGCCCCACCCAAGGCCATTTCATACTATTTTATGTAACACTCAAGACAGCCAGAAGGACAGGTGCCATCTCTCTGTCATCTCGTGTTGGGACAGGCTCTGCGGGAACAGTCTATACTGCCCACCAGCCTGCAGGGCCAAGTGGACTCTGCCCCCTTCGTGCTCACCACGCCCCCAGGCTCAGAGGCTATGCTCTGTGATCCTAAGGGAAGACAGGCTAGAGGGCGACTCTGCATATCACCCTGCTTTGCCCAAAGAAAGACCTTGAACCCATCAACTTCTTGATTCCACAGCATGGCCAGGGCCACCCTGTACCAGGCACTGTGTCCGGGAACTGCCCGTCTAGACTCCGGGCCCCAGCATCTTATAACGTGCCATGCTAGCCCACTCCGACGTGCTTTACAGACGCTGCCTCGGAGGTCAAAAACACCCTTCCACGCACGCCTTCTACCAGGCTGACTCTTTCTCCTGTTACAAGACACAGCTCAGGCATCACCTCCTCTGAGAGGTCTCTGCTGATTGCCCCGTGCTGGGTGAGATGCCCCTCATCCTGGTTTCTTCTCTCTGATTTGTTGCATTTCCTCCAAGGAACGTGGGTACTAGGTCATGTCTTCCAGTCAACCATGGGACCCTGGGGGGGGTGGGGGGGGGACTAACTGCTCTCCCTGAGCAATGCCAGGTGCTGAGAAGGAGGCCCCAACAGGGGACTGGCAGCTTGGGAGGTCACGTAAGCATCCCATTTTGTGAGCTATGGGAATTGGCCACCACGAAGGAGGGAAAGAAGGCACTGTCCGGACCGTCCTGGGAAAGCTGATAATCCCATGGCAAATTCTTAACTGATGTTTGATTTCAAAGGCTAAGTACAACTCATGAC
>NW_027551571.1:6601376-6624707 GCF_008692635.1 Crocuta crocuta | reverse complement strand
GGGTCAACTTTGAATTCCAGGACTGACCCAGGCCATGACCCAGGCAAAGCCCTTAAATTCTATTAGTGTACTAAATGCCTCTCACGGACTACCTGGAAATTCAAAGGAAAAGAGGGTAGCTTTTACCAGTCTCCTGAGTACCTCTAAGGAGGAAATTGGCTGACAAATCCATGCAGACATTCTAGAACACTGTGTTCTTGTATAATTTGGTCTTGCTTTCTAGAACACTTAGCCCTGTTGAGAACACGCTGTTGCTAGGATACAACCAATGAGTAAACACGCCGACTTTCTATTACTGTTTCATAGAAGCGCAGCCTCTGTCCCTGTTGGAAACCGACCCTTCTAAGGGCACTCGTGATCTCCTGAGATTGCTCTGTCTAATGGACACTTCCGAGTCCCTCCCTTGTCAGGCCTGTTGCCTCCAGATTCGGAAGTTTATCTCCTGGGCTCTAGAACATTCCTTGTGTCTCTCCCCTCAGCCTGCCCCTTAAATATGGCTGACCCCTAGGCTCCCCCTCGACCTGGGCCTGCATAGAGTGAGGCAGGGAGGGACCCAGGCAGCAACCTCTCCAGGACCCAGGACACCCGGCCTCTCCAGATGCGCAAGTGCAGAGGTGGGGCCCAAAGGGAGCCTTCTTGAAGCACTGCATCCGGGCCCGCTTGCTCTTCCCTCTGATGCCTCCTCCCCCGGCGCGCTGGCTCAGGCTGCCGCCTCAGCTCTCAGGCCCCAGCTCCCACACCTACTGGGGCTTCACCGAGAGCTTCTCCCTGGCCTCCGGCCCATGTGTCCAACTTCTTCTGGACGTTTCTACCCTCTTAAAAGACTGCATTCTCCATCTCTGTCAATAAATTCACCTGCACCCCTCAGTTACACAAGGCAGAGGTGAAAGTCATCCCCCGTATGCGTCTCTATCATCTGGTTGGGGGGACTTGACCTCTTGTTTTTATTTATTTTGAGAGAGAGAGAGAGAATGAGTGGGGAAGGAGCAGAGAGAGGAGACAGAGGATTCCAAGTGGGCTCTGTGCTTTCAGCAGAGACCCCAATGTGGTGCTCGAACTCACAAACTGTGAGATCATGACCTGAGCCGAAGTCGGATGCTTAACTGACTGAGCCACCCAGGGGCCCCAAGGGCACTTTCCTCTTAACGTGTTTCTCCAAATCATCACTTCCCGCCACCCCCACTGCGACTGCCTCCCATTAGACCCTCATGTCTGTCCCCTGGACGTTGCACTATTCACCTGTCCGCACTCCCTGCCTCCAGCTGGACCACCCACCTCACCCGGTCACCCAGCACCCAACGCATTCCAGCTGCAGTTAATGCTCTCGGGCACAGGGACGTGTGCATAGATCGAATTCCCCGCCTGTGAGGGACGCTGTGGCAAGATTTATCAAGGTTATACGTGTATGTATGCCCTTTGACTCAGTAATTCCGTTTCGAGGAATTCATTCTAGGGGCACCTTCCACGGGTGAGGATATTGATTGCAGCGTTGTTTACAATAGCAAAAAATCGCCAGCGACCTCAAGGCCCATCCATAGGGCAAACGTTGAATGCAAACCGTGGACTCCACGGAACATTTTAAAGCGCCAGAAAAAGATGAAAGCAGATCGGGACGTGCTGGGACACGATGATTCCCACTGCACATCAGTAGCCTCGGGTGGAAGAGCGTATCAAGAGCCACCGCTGAGCTAAAGGGAGCTGTACACACGTACGCTCTGATATTCAGACTCCCTGTGGTGCAAAACACTAAGGCTGAGGACAGGGACTGGTCTTGAGAAGGGGACTCAGAGACAAGGGCCACAGAGAGACTTACTTCTCACCGTGGTCTTTTCCTCCCGTCTCATGTTTTACCTCTGCAGATAAACATCCTCGAGCCGTCTTGCTCTCCGCAGCCAGAGTCCTTTCTAAAGTGCACGTCTGATTATGTCACACTCCTGCTTCAAACACTTCGGGGACTCTCTGTGACAGCGTGTCTGGGACAGTCAGGTTCACGCTTGTTACGGAGCAGTTAACACCTGGTCAAGCGTTTTAGCACCTTTTCCTGCTCAAACATGTCCTGGGTGAACGATAAATACTATCTTCACCCTACGGGTGACCCCAAAGATACAGACTAGCCTTCCTAAGAGCCCATCTCCCGCCCCTCCCTCTCTCCCTGGCCCCTCTGTAAACTGCCCTGCTCATTAGACTCCGGAAACACTGAACTCCTTACCACTCCCCTGCACACAAACTATCTTTAGGCCTTTGCTCAGGCTATGCCCCCCACTGGGAGTGCCCAGCATGCCCACCCAGCCCTGGGCGCAGCCCGTCTTATCCATCCTTCAAGGCTCAGCCACAGCCACCGTCACCCGTCGCCACGCGGCTCTGGGGTCCCGGACAGAGCCCAGGGCCCCCAGCACGCCATGACCCTTTCTCGTACCTGGTTGCTCACCCGTTCTTTACGGCCAGAACATGTCGTGTTTGAAACGGAAAACAACGGTAATGCACTAAATTCAAGTCCAGTTCCAGAGTCAGGACCACCTGGCTCCAAATGTGGGGTCTGCCACTTATTTAGAAGGTAATCCTGGGAGAAGGGGGGGCGAGTTTGGGACTCCTCCTCAGCATCCTTTTCCTATAAGACAGGGGCTTGGGTCTTGAATTTTTCTTTTATGGTAAAAAAAGATGATTGCTCCATCACCGAATATAGAAATGTTTGGTTTCAAGAACCTGAGGACTCCTTCTGCGTCTAAGCTAACTTCTCACACAGGCACCTCATTCCTAGACAGAAGTTCTTTAAAGTTCTTTAAAGCGGCAGGAATTTCTCTCGTATCCCCCGAGCCCGGAGGGCAAGGTCGGGCCAACAGTGAGAGGCACGTGGACACATCCCAGGGCACTGCCGGCGGTGTCCGTCTGTCCCCCAGACGCTCTCCCTGTGTGTTAGATCCTGGGGCCAATGCACCAAAGTTCCACCACCGAGTGGCTTCCACAAAAGACTGATTGTCTCACAGTTCCGGAGGCTAGATGTCTGAGATTGGGGTGTCAGCACGCTTGCTCCTTCTGAGGGTCCCTTTTTACAAGGACACCAGTCATCCTGGGTTAGGAACCCCCTCCTCCAGGATGACCTCATCTTCCCTGATTACATCTGCAGGGACTGACCCTATTTCCATAAAAGGTCATATTCACAGCTACCTGGGTGGGGGGAGCGGGCTAGGGCTTCAGCAGGTGAATCTGAAGGGAACGCAGTTGAACCCATAACACCCTGCTTGTGAGTTCTATTCTCGACCCCAGAATGTACAGGCCGGATAGAACGGGCCGATCTGCGAAAAAGGACCCTTCTGCTCTCGCTGAGGCCTCAGCCTTGCCTCCCTATGGAAATCAGGGCCAAAGAGAGACACCCTTTTCCCTTCATGAGGAGAAGTCTCAGGGTTACTTATGAGATGGGGAGCTCGGAGGATGCCTGGCTGGCTCAGCCCGAGGAGCAAGGGACCCTTGATCTCGGGGTCATGAGTTCAAGCCCCAGCTCGGGTGTAGAGCATATGTAAATAAAATGAACTTAAAAGAAAATGGGGGGGGGCTCCCTCTCCAAGCACCAGATTTTAGGCTGCTGCTTCTTTGATTTTGCCCGCCCTCTGTGTAAACATTACACAAGGTAAGGTGGGAAGCCAGAGTTCATTTTACTGTCCCCACTGGCAAACGGTCACTGTCACTGAAGCAGAACCGTAAGAAGGTCTGTCACAGAGAATCACCCAGAATNCCCCCCCCCCCCGGCCTCCCAGGCCCCCCGCGCCGCCTCCCGCGCTCCCTGCAGCGACACCTGGTGGACGTTGCGGGCCTCGCTGGCAGCTTCCGTCGGCCACACCGGGCAAGGGTGGTCTGGAGGCAGGTGGGAACGGGAGTCCCAGTCACTCACTCACTGCACGTCGGTAAGGTCAGTGACACGGGCTTTGGGGTCTGATGGCTGGGACATGTCATCGGCGTCACTTTCCTTCCGACCCCGTGGCCCTAGGGGGCTCCTGAGCACCTCGGCCATCTCAGGTCTACAATAAAAATAACCCCGGTGGGGTCACAGGCTGCTGGTGAGGCTTCCAGAACATTCTGGCGGAGGTGAAGCAGTGGCCGACCCAGAGGAAGGTCTCAGGGAAGGCAGAGGTATCGGTAATTTCTCACTCCCAATCACTCACAATGCCTCACTCCCACCCCAGCCACCTGCAAATACACGCTGCAAAATTAGTCCATTCAGCAAAATTTGTTCAAGGTCCACCGGATGCCAGGCACTACTGTCCAACGAGAAGGGGAGAGACCTTCTGTTTTGTGTCTATCAAGGAAGAACTTGGACTTCCCTAGACCATAGGAGCCCCCCCCTCCTTTATCCAATCAGCAACTATTGCTGAGCAGTCAGAGCCCCCCACCCCCACCCCAGGGGTCTCAGACTAGAGGCGCAAGTGGACACCAACACTGGTTGGTGCCTGCCAGAAGTCTGTACCTGCCCCAGGGAGGAAGGGAAGCCTCTTAGAGAAAGAGGCACACAAATCTAGAAGGTTCCAGAATGTTCCCTTTCCACCGACAGTCTGTTTCTCTCCAAAGCACAGTACTGTGGGCAGCATCCGTGGCCGGCATAGAAACAGAGCTTCCCTTTGATCCAGCTCAAAATTTTTACCTTTTTAATCTCTGCCCAGAAGTAGAACCCGAATGGAGATTGAGCGGCTGCCTCCCTTTGAAATCACGCAGCTTGTACCACCAGAGAAAAGATTTTTAAACAAATTCACTGGGGGTTTTTCTTCAGATCTGCACTTTGCTCAGCGCATAAGCTGTTGGGATTTTGCAACACTATTTGGAAAACTTGTAACGCCAGGCTTAAATCTTCTTCAGAAGTTTGGGGGTTGGGGAGGAGAGAGGAATTTATTTTAGAATTCCATTTCCTTGTGGCAGCAACAAATGATGAAGGGAATGGAGAGAAGCAAGAGCAAGGCCTGGGGAAAAGGAAGGATTCTCTACGACGGGAGCCCGCGGCAGCTGCCCCGGGACCCCGGTACTCACAGCCGCCCTTCCAGACACTTCGCAGCTTCTACGCCTGCGAACGTGGCCTCACCTTCCAGCCTCAACTCCAGTCCCCACTCAGTTCGTAAACATGGTTGGCGAGGCTGTGGCCACCAGACGCTTGGTGCTGGAAATACACGTGGGCCCGAGCCCAGCAGGAGCTCCAGGCCCCCGCACCAAGTATACTGGCATTCTGGAAAGTTCTGAGAAGACGCTCAGAAATACTCTGAGCAGACTGTTGGCCAAAGTCAGGGAAGGAGTCCTCTGAGGGCTTGCGAGGCCCCGGGGCCCCCTTGTCTGTGCTGTTGACCGCTCACCTGTGGGACTGATTGACACCCCCGGGTGGGGGTGCGGCGCCCGCAAGCTGGGAGAAACAGCCGCAGAGACGGAGCCCGGGAACCTGTCCCCAGGCCATCCTGGTCCCAGGAATTCGGGAAAAGACGCAGTTCTGGCCAGCAGCGGGGAAAGGGGGAGAGAGGAAGTGGTCGAGAGGAGACCTGGACCCCAGAGTCCCTCCCACAGCGGGGCCAGCCTGGGGCAGACGGGGTTTGGCGGCCAAGGCGACATGCGCCCCTCCTGCAGCGGCCTGATCCCACGGGGGCCGCGCGGGAGGCCACTTCTGGTACCTGAATCAGCACCTGGGGCTGCATCCCACCCGGGCTCTGGAGGGCCTGGCGGGGATCTAGCCCTGCCGTGTGTATAGACAGGGCTGTGGGAGAAAACACGGAATTTGCAGCCGGAAGTTGAGAGGCGAGAGCCGCAACGCACGGGCTTTCCGGGCAGAAGCGCGGGGCGCCGTCTCCGCAGGCAGCATGACCGGCGCAGGGGGTCTCAGCAAACTGGGTAGCTCTGCAGAGGTGGGGGGGCCCACGGAGACCAGGCCAGGGGCTCCCGCGGGCCAAGTGGGTGCCGCTTANGGCGGACATCAAGTGTGAAACTAACCCAAGCTGACTGTAAGTTCAAGGAATCCCAGAAAGAAAGAACTTGGTGTGAGGGGTGGTTTCGGCAAGGACTCAAAGCGGAGTGGTGTTCCTTTCACTTCCAGAAGGACCCCCGAGTTAAGCAAGGAGGGAAAGAGCCCCCCAAACACACACACAGCTCAGGGACAGTGAGTGGAGGGTCCCTGGGGAGCAAGGAGTCACTACCGACTAGAAGACATGGGGCCGTGGGGCGCCTGGGGGGCTCAGTCGGTTGAGCGTCCGACTTCAGCTCAGGTCATGATCTTGCGGTTCGTGGGTTCGAGCCCCCCGTCGGGCTCTGTGCTGACAGCTCAGAGCCTGGAGCCTGCTTCGGATTCTGAATCTTCCTCTCTCTCTTTCTCTCAGAAATAAAACACATTAAAAAATTTAAAAAAAGAAAAAAGAAGACATGGGGCTGAGAGCTCAGGTCGGGGAGCAATAGAGATTCTCCCAAAGAGCTCCTGTGAGTGCTTCATGACCAGCCCACCACGGCCACTCTGCGTCGTGGGCCTGGGTTCCAGTCTGTTCTGTGAAGCCAGACTTCCTGTGTGTTCAGGGCCCCAGGCACGCCCACTCTGGGCCTCACAGTTGAGACCACCTACGTTCTGTATATTTGGACTCATTTTGGACTAATTTCTCCCTTTAACTGAATTTAGATATATTTTACTAAGTTTATCTTCCTCCGTGGGCTACATTTGGCATTTCAGAGTGACCCCATGGATACTCCTTGCGGAATACAATCTAGAATAATCTTCCGTCTCTTGGAATGAGCTACCAGGTGTCTGCTGGAAGGTACAGGTTGCAACTGTCCAGCACAGGGACTTAGCGCCACCTGGTGGCCGTCGTGATTACGCTCTGGAGCTGTAACCTCGCGCCGCCAGCAACCCGTAAGAGGGTTTTGGCTTCCGGCCTGAACGATGGCAGTTTCCCAAATTCACCAAGTTCCACCAGTTCAAACAAAATGATCTAGCCCCAAACAAACGGAGAACTGATACGCAGAGAGCCCTGTGGCATTTAATTCATTTTTACATGTATTCATTGGAATGTTCATGCATTTCCTTGAGCCTCTGCTAGGAGCCGAGAATGTAGAGGTGACCAAATCGTGATCTTTGTCTTCAGGTTGCTCAAAGTGCCATTCTCCGCATCGTGGTAAGAAGTCAGCCGCACATGATGCAGGCCCAGCTGGGAAGAGGAGTCCCTCTTCCTCCGTAGGGGTAGATGTGGGGACACTCCTAAGAGTGTCTTAGACATGGTCTTAGACATTGGAGAGTGAATGGGATTCAACCAAGGGCAGGATGGGGGTCAAGTCAGAGTGTGAAGTGCACTTTCAAGACCTGAAGCACCCACGCAGGGTGGGGCAGGCGGCCGGGACAAGGCATTTGGACTTCACAGAGCAGCCCCCCGAGTCACCGGAATTTGATTTGTGCCACAGTGGGTGGCCCGAAGGTCCAGCTTCTTCTTCTTTTTTGTTTTTTAATGTTTATTTATTCTTGAGAGAGAGGGCAGAGCGTGAGCAGGGGAGGGGCAGAGAGAGAGGGAGACACAGAATCCGAAGCAGGTTCCAGGCTCTGAGCTGTCAGCACAGAGCCCCACATGGGGCTCGAACTCACAAACAGTGAGATCATGACCTGAGCTGAAGTCAGATGCTTAACCGACTGAGCCACCCAGGCGCCCCGGGAAAGCCCAGCTTCTAATTCTCAAAGAAATCTACAGTCGGACTTCCAAGGCTATATCTTCAAATAAGATTCAACATTCAGTTGCAAGGACATAGTGGCAGAATTTTTTTTAAAAAGTGGTATTTGTGAAAGGACTCTGGACCTGTGCCTATGAGCAGGTCACATGATTTGGAATGTACTCTATTAACTTTTTTTAAATTCTACAACTATCTTGTGGCTAACACAACTGGACAGCATTACATTTTTTTAATTTAAAGCATGAATTCTGTGAAAAGTGAACATGTATAATGCACTGTAACCTTGCAACCCTGCTTTGACACGTCTTTGGTTCCTAGTATGTCAAAAAATAAAATAAGGAAGGGGCCCGGGCCTCTCTCAACCTCTGGAATGTTCTAGAAAGTTCTGGGGAGAAGGATGGAATGGAAGAGAACCAAAAGAAGGTGAAGCAGGGGGGCTGTTGTAATAACTGAGGCCTGAAATGCTGAAACCCTGGCCAGATCAGGATCTGTGTGGAAGGAGAAAAGAAATGCTAGTGACACTTCAAGTTTGGCAAGATTTGGTGATGATTCTGTGCAGAGAAAAAAAATGGTTAATAATCCCGTGCACCTGCTAACGAGGACGGATCCTGGTAGCCACAGGATCTTGTGTTTGGAGAGCAGAAAGTCAACATCCTTGGTCTGATGGCTTTCGGCCAAGTCACAGGCAGTATCAGGCATGGGAGGCAGGGGACTGACAGCTGGCAGAAGCGAGATGGAACCGAACTGCTCAACCAGGAAGAGAGAAGGGATATGGGACATTCCTGAGGCTGCAGGAGCCGGTGATCCTGGGGGCTGCTGGGGCAGGTTCCCACCACAAAGGGTTCTGGGTTGTAGGCGGCCCAAAAGGGACCTGGGAGACATCTGGTGAAGCCAGCCAAGAAGCCCCTTAGATTCCTTTTAGCATCAAACATTTAACCTCAGAAACCCAAGAAAAACTAAACAAGGTGACTTGTCCAGACCCCCTCTACTCTGGAGAAAGCCGTCCCAGCGTGTCATCCACTGCAGTCTCCTCCCAGACCGGATGAGTGTAAGCCACGCCAAGACGCTGGAGTATTCTAAGATCGGCCCCAGACAAGTCATGGGGTGCAGGGCATAAAATATTTCCACAGCCTATAGTAAAGGTCCAGCTATGGGGAGACTGGGAAAGGGGATCCCCTGACCCCCATCTATGCTCAGGAAGTTCAGCTCACCGTCAGTCTCCCGAGACTTATTATGAGAGCAACGTCTAAAAAGGAAGGCTCACTTGAGCACTTGAACAGTGACCTTGAGCCCCCACGGCTCAAGAAGCAGGGCCCGGGGCTTTGTAAAGTGGCTGTACCTTTGGCTTTAGCTTTGTCTAGGAGCCTTGCGAACTGTTTAGCAATGTAGAGCCAGTCCAGTAGATGTCACCAAAAGCCACCGGGTCAACACCTGAGCCTCCTGTTTGACTTGTTAGGTGGAGTCGAGGGTGGGGAGAGCATTGCTCTGTGAAATGCCTCTTTAGGAAGGATTGTCAGATAAGGCACATAAGCCCCGTTATCTCTGTTTGCTGAACCACACTAAATATCATTTATTATTGCCCTCAGCTAGGACCTTTGAGGCCACAGAAATACTTATGAACCTGCAGAGGGAGAAGCGCCAAGTTATCCAATAATGCTTCCGTTTTTCTGGATGTCTTGTTCACATCGATGCAGATATTGCTGCGTAAGAGGCTACACCCAACTGCACGGCCAGAGGAACCCTCCCCCCATTTGGCGACCTGGCCTTCCCTGCACCCTCTTCCTCCTCTCTCTACCCCTTTAGCTTCTCAGCTAGCATTCACTTGTCCAACCCTCATTTATTGGGGTACTTGCTTTGTGGGAGCATTCTGTCTGGCCGCAGGAGCAGTGACTATCAATGGACTAAATCTTGCCCTCCACTCGCCCACAGGGTAGAGCCAGAGAAAGCAAGAGAAGTTCAGCCGAGAGGAAGCAGGGGTGGGGGGTGGAGGTAAGGCAGATTTCGGCAGGAATGTGAAGGATGAGCCGTGCTTCACCAGAAGAAACATGAGAAAAGAGCAACTCCAATCTGTGAATAAATTTCCAGCTCCTTAATGAAATAAATCTCTGAAGTCACTTTCAAAACATGCCCATAAGGGGCGCCCGAGTGGCTCAGTCTGTTAAGTATCCGACTTCTACTCGGATCATGATCTCATGGTTCATGAGTTCGAGCGAGCCTGCTTGGGATTCTGTCTCCCTTGCTCTCTGCCCCTCCCTCCTCTCAAAAATAAATAAACATTTTAAAAAATGAGAAAACATGGCCATAAAATTCTTTGATACTCTACTCATTGAAAGGTAGGTCGTGAGAGGTGGGTCTATGCCCTCTTCCCCCTGAGTGTGGGTTCTACCACTGCTCAGCCAATGGCACCTTCAGTCTCTACTGAATATTAGGGTGCTCATTGTTGAACCCAGCTTCCAGATCTGAAAGGGACCCCCACCCCCAACTAGGTCATGCAGAGACCACACGGCAAGGTAGGTATTCCAACCAACAAGTCCAGCTGAGGTCCCTGCCAAGAGTCAGCATCAACTTCCAGATACAAGTGAGCGAGACTGTAGGTGCTACCCGGGCCATGGCCAAGGTCAAAAATCCCCACACTTGGAAATACATTCCTTGGAGAACCTTAAAAATGAACTGTTGTGAGCACTTTCAAACGCTGTTGATCAAACTGTAAACTGACATAGATATCTGGAAGAGAGGGGCGCTGGGTGGCTCTGTTGGTTAAGTGTCCAACTTCAGCTTAAGTCCTGATCTTGCCGTTTGTGAGTTCAAGCCCCGCGTCACTCTGTGCTGACAGCTCAGAGCCTGGAGCCTGCTTCGATTCTGTGTCTCCCTCTCTCTCTGCCCCTCCCCCGCTCACACTCTGTCTCCCTCTCTCTCAAAAATAAATAAACATTAAAAAAAATAAAATTACAAAATATATCTGGAAGATAACTGGGAAATATAAATCAAAAGCCTTAAAATGATCGTGGATAGGTGAGCAGTTATAAAATGCAGCAAATACAATAAAACATTATTGTAGGATTTGGGTGGTAGGTTTCTGAACGTTCACTGAAAAATTCTTTCGATATTTCTATGTTTGAAGTTTTTAATAATAACGCACGAGCAAGTAGATGACCTTGTGAGTCACTAAGAGTGAAACCTAGGGAAATAGTCAAGAGATGCGATTTTTAAAAATCAATATTCCCTTGTACTGTTGGAAAGAATGCAAACTGGTGCAGCCACTGTGGAAATCAGTGTAGAGGGTCCTCAAAAAGTTAAAAATAGAGGGGCGCCTGGGTGGCTTAGCCGGTTAAGCGTCCGACTTTCGCTTAGGTCATGATCTCGCGGTTGGTGGGTTCGAGCCCCACGTCGGGCTCTGTGCTGACTGCCAGCTCAGAGCCTGGAGCCTGTTTCGGAGTCTGTGACTCCCTCTCTCTCTGATCCTCCCCTGCTCACGCTGTCTCTCTCTCTCCTAGAAATAAATAAAACATTTTAAAAAAAAAGTTAAAAATAGAACTACCCTACAATCTGGTAATTGCACTAGTGAGTGTTTATCAAAAAATACAAAAGCCCTATTTCGAAGGGATACATGCACCCCTGCGTTGATAGCAGCCTTATTTACAAAGGCCAAGATACAACAGAAACAGTCCAGTGTCCATCGATGGATGAATGGCTAAAGATGTTGCAGCGTGCATACAATGGAATATTACTCAGCCATAAGAAAGAATGAAATCTTGCCATTTGCAATGAGATGGATGGGGCTAGGGAGTATAATTGTAAGTCAAATAAGTCAGTTGGAGACAGACAAATACCATATGATTGCACTCATGTGGACTTCAAGGAACAAAACAAAGCTGGAGTGCCTGGGTGGCTTAGTCGGTTAAGTGTCCGACTTTCGTTTAGGTCATGATCTCGCGGTTCATGGGTTCGAGCCCCGCGTCGGGCTCTGTGCTGACTGCCAGCTCAGAGCCTGGAGCCTGTTTCGTATTCTGTGTCTCCCTCTCTCTCTGACCCTCCCCTGCTCACGCTGTCTCTCTCTCTCTCCTAGAAATAAATAAAACATTTTTAAAAAATTAAAAAAAAAAGGAACAAAACAAAGGGAATAAGAGGTGGGGGTGGGGGGGAGGAGACAAGCCAAAAAACAGACTCTTAACTATTAAGAACAAACAGATGGTTATGAGAGGGGAGGTGGGTGGGCAGATGGGGGATATGGGTGACAGGGGACAGTGGTGATGAGCACCGAGTAATGAACAGAACTGTTGAATCACTATACTGTACACCTGAAACGAACATCACACTGTATTGGAACTAAAATTAAAAATAACTAACTAAATTTTAAAAATAAAGTAAACCAGTATTCCAGGATGTCCGTGGGAAACACTGATGGCCTCTCTTATTGGCCTGGACATTGTCCTTCTCTCTCTGTCCCCAGGGTGGCAATCCAGTCATGCTCCCGCAGTGCAGCTCCAGCCCCCAGGCATGGCGGACGGGACTGGACACATAATCTGCCCCGATCAGGATTCTGTCCCCAGGAAGTTGGAATTTGACTTCTAAATTTGAGTTTATTCTCAGCTGGTCCCTTAAGTGGAAACACGTCAGAACTTGAGAGCTGTGCTCTGGCTTGAGTTGTGTCCCCCAGAAAGATGATGTTGAAACTCAAACACCCAACTGCCTAAAACGTGACCTTATTTAGGAACAGGGTCTTTGCAGATGTAATGGGTTAAGGCGGGGTCACGCTCGAGTAGGGTGGGCCCTTAATGCGATACAAGGGGAGTCCTTTGAAGAAGAGGAGGTACCCAGACACGGGGAGGAGGCCGTGTGGGTCACAGGGGCAGAGATGGGGGTGAGCGCCTACAAGGAGCTGCAGAAAACCACCAAGAGCCAGAAAAGGCAAGAGAGGACTCGACTCCCCTGCTGTCTCAGAGGGAGCGCTGCCCTGGGGGTTCTGGATTCAGACTTCTGGCCCCCAGGACTGTGAGACCACGCGTTTTTATTGTCGTATCCGTGGCGCTTGTTAGGGCAGCCCCAGCCCCAGCGCCTATCATAGTAGCCGTCACCTCCCACTGTGGGAACCAGCAGAAGAAAGAGCAAGGAAGATGCTCGGAGAGTTAGGGGTGGGGGGAGCCATGGTTCTCTGCCTCCAGTCCCCCCCTCTCCCTGAAGGCGGGCACACAGTTCCTGCCCCCATGGACAGCTCCCTCCTCCATTTAAGTCAGATGTTACCTAGAACCAGGTGCTAATAAGGAGAACCGTGGTCAGCACAGCCTCACTCACAGAAGCAAAAATAAAAGGGAAACCAATAAAATGGCCGCCAAAGAGGACCAGGGAGATAAACAGTGGTACATTCTTAAGAGAGGCCATTAAGCAGTCCATCCAGAATCGCGGCAGGGAAGCCTCTGGACTCCTATGCTTAAGACACTCCCCCTTCGATAGGCAGCTGTCGTGATTTGATCCCTGTCGCCTGCAGGGGGCGCCCTCATGTCCCCGCCCTCCAGGTTCCGGGGCGTTGTCTCACTTCGCCGCCAGGGGGCACCTGCGGCCAGCACAGCCACCCGGCTGCAAGGCGGACCCCAGCCTCTCCGCGCCCAGGGTCCGGGCAGCCGTCCCGCTCAGACGCTCTTGGGGGAAAGGTGGCCTTCCGCGACCTGTGTGCAATCTGTCCCAAAGTGCCTGAGGCTCTCGGAGAAGCAGAGGCGAGATCGGCACTCCCTGCTGACGGTTCCGGAGCGCTGGCTGTTCTCCGGGGCTGCTCCCCGGAGGTGCTCAGCTTCACGGAACATGCTGTATATGTGCAAACTTCCAGGAATGCACCAGAAAAAGGGTCACTCGCTTCTTTTACCGCTAATATAAAACACATATTAGCAGCCTGATTATGTGAGCCAGGCACCGTCGCTGACCTCAGGGGGGCCCTTGGCCCGCAGAAAAGCCGAGAACAAAATACTACATTATACTGATCCAGAGACACGCCCCCCTCAACTCACACACCCCAGCAGCCTAGCAGAATACCTTCTCTCTGTGTGTGACTCTGGTAGTAAAACTCACATACAAGAAAATTTACCACTTTAGCTATTTTTCAGTACACAATTCAGTGGTGGAAAGCACATTCACATTGTTGTGCAGCCATGACCACCCATCTGCGAACAAAAACTCTGTCCCCGTTAAACAACGATTCCCCATGATTCCCTCCTCCGGGCTCTGGAAGCTTCTTTTCTACTTTCTGTCTTTATGGATTTGACTAATCTAGGTATTTTATAGACGTGGAAGTATATACTATTTGTCCTTTGGGGTCTGGTGTATTTAACACACAGAACATATTGCATATACGTTAGCATGTAAGTTTTCGAGATTCATCCATAGTACAGCATGTGTCAGAATTTCACTCGTTTGTAAGGCTGAATAATATTCCAATGTATGCATGTACCACATTTCGTTTATCCATTCATCCGTCCATGGACACAGGTAGTTTTCACCTTTTGAGTCCCAAGAAAAATTCTGCAGTGAACATGGAATTGTCTGTTTGAGCCCCAGCTTTTGATTCTTTCTTTTTCAACGTCTATTTATGTTTGAGAGAGAGAGAGAGACTGTGGGCAGAGAATGGCAGAGAGAGAGAGGGAGACAGAGGATCCGAAGCAGGTTCTGCACTGACAGCAGGGAGCCCAATCCAACGTGAGGCTCGAACTCACGAACCGTAAGATCATGACCTGAGCCGAAGTCTAACACTTAACTCACTGGGCCACCCAGGTGTCCCTCCATTTTTTAAATCATAGCCATCCCAACAGGTGTGAAGTGAAGAACAATCTCGGAGCTGAGTTAGTTTGGAGGAATGCGTAGAATAGTCAGGCAGCCGTGCAGGAAGGACATCCCCAGCGGAGCCAGCAGTACCTAGAACGTCAGGAAGGAGTGAGAGTTCTGGAAGCCAGGAATGAGGCTGGGGCACCAGGGAGGAGAAGACATGGGGGCCACGGAGGGGGTCCCGAGGCGCCCAGACTGTCCTAGAGCAGTGGCGGCCCCGAGAGGAGAGGCCGGGTAACACGGAGCGCGGCTCGTGGCCTGGAGGCGGACCGACTTGGGGGGAATCTTCTACTGCTCTTATCGCCCGTGTGTCCTTCACACACGTCACTCGACCTTTCTGATTCTGCCTCCTGACTGAGAACGGGGACCCAACTGCCCCACGTCACAGGATTGCTGCCAGACCGCAGTGACACGATCCGTGTAAACACGCCACACAGCATCCACTCAGGGTGTGCGTTCCCGGGGTGTCATCAAGGGGCTTAATTATCATCCTAATAAAATGGCAACCGTGCGCTCATCTGAGGAAGACGCTGTGCGGTGTGAGGCGGCTCTGAGGACACAAAGAGGAGTGAGCGAGCCTGTCCCCTCAATGAGCTCCTGGTCCGTCGCAGGAGAGCCCTGAGCAGGGGCTCCGGGTTGGACGTCGGCATCGGAGAGGCTGGGTTAGGATCTGCCACGGATAATATGTATTTTCTGCCAAAGGCTCCACTTTTCCCTCCCCACGATGTTCTTCCATAAGGGAAAGTGACACATCACTGTCACCGACTAGTCACCAACCAATTGAATTGGTCACCAACCAATTCAAAATTCACATGTTGAAGCCCTGCCCACCCCCTCCCCTACCCCGTGGGACTATATTTGGAGGTAGGGCTTTTATGGAGATAGTTAAGCTTAAACAAGGTCAAGGTTAAGCGGCCCCATCTGTGGCGTTTGTTATGGCCGCCTGAGCAGGCTAGGACAGTCCCTGTTACTTGAACTCCTGAGTTCCGGTTGGTTCAATAAATGTGAGTAGAAGTGAGTGAGGTGTGCCTCGTCCAAGCAGAAGACTGAAGAGCCTGTGTGTGGTTGTACCAAAGGCTCCTTTCCCCTCTGCCATGACCCCTGGGTCCCAGAGCGAAGGTGACATGGAGCAGAGCTATAGCCAGCCCACGAGAGACAGGTAGCATGGAAGGAGGAACCCTTTGTTGACAGTAAGGCATGGAGATGAGGCACTGTGTCCTACGGCAGATAACCTAGCCCATCCTGACTATCACAGAGGCCAACATCCAGGGCTCCGGAGCCTGGGTGAGTTTGTTCACCTCTCTGAGCCCTGCCGTACATATGAGTCATGGTAATACCTGCTGTGTAGGGTCATTCATTCCTTCACTCAACACACATTCCCTGAGTGCCTCTTGGGTGTTAGCACTGGATACTGAGCCCCAGAAGTCATCCGTGTCCCAACCCCCAGAACCGGTGAATAGGCCACATTATACGGCAAAGGAGAATTCAGTTCACAGAAGGAATTAAGGGTGCTGATTGGGTTGCGACCTTAAAATAGGGAGACTATCCTGAATTATTTGGATCGGCCCTTGTGATCAACAAGGGTCCTTAAAAGTGAAGAAGGGAAGCAGGAGGGAGAGCACAGAGAGACGGGTCATGAGAAGGGCTCATCTGGACATCATCAGTGGCTTTGCCGATTTGAGGATGGGCCACGAGGCAAGGAACGCAGGAAGTTCTAGAAGCTGGAAAGCCAAGGAAGCAGATTCTGTTCTGGAGCCTCCAGGAAGGAGCCCAGCCCGGACAGCCCCTCAGCTACAGCCCAGTGAGACGTGTTGCACCTCTAACCTCAGCACCATGAGCTAATCAATTTTGAATCGTGTAAGCCACTAAAGTAGCGGTAATTTGTGACAACAGCCATGAGAAACCAACACAATTTCCGAGAAGGGGAAAAGCAAGGGGCGGCAATAGGAAATCACAGTGGCCGGAATGTGGTGCCGACCTCCCCAGGTGCGGTGGAGAAAGAGCTCAGAAGACCTGAAATTTAAGCAGAGCCATAAAGGATGAAAGGGACCGGTAGACTCTTGTGTGCAGATTTCCTAAGTCAATAAAGGTCATGAGCTTAGCATCATGCCTGACACACGGGAAGCCACCGGCACATAGTAGCTGTGATTATAAGATATGTGCCCAGTTTTAAGAAAAAATCCAGCAGCCGAGAGATAAGGCCATGCGCTTTCATGCCTCCTTTGCTTATGCCAGGCTCTCTGCCCAAAATACCTTCCTCCTTTTTCTCCACCTGGTAAAATCCTTCGCGGGTGGCAGGCAGGCAGAGCAGGTGATAATCCAGTTTCTTCCTCAGGGTTTTAATTTCATTCACTTCTTTAAAAATTTTTTTTAATCTTTATTTATTTTTGAGAGAGACAGAGCATGAGCAGGGGAGGGGCAGAGAGAGAGGGAGACACAGAATCTGAAGGAGGCTCCAGGCTCTGAGCTGTCAGCACAGAGCCCAGACACAGGGCTTAAACTCATGAACCCTAAGATCATGCCCTGAGCTGAAGTCAGCTGCTTAACTGACTGAGCCATCCAGGCGCCCTGCACTTCTTTCACTTCTAAGTAAATATCATGACCATGAGAATGCCCCCCGCCCCCTCACCGAGGTGCTTCTAATCCAGCCCCATCTGCCTTTGTCTCCTCTCCTTTCTAAATGGAAGGGGTGCTTTAGGAAGTCAGGGCAAGGGAGAAGGGGAGGTAAGCAGCAACCAGAGTAACCCAGCTGGGGAGGGCAGAAGCCATAGGGAAATAGAAGAAAAAGAAATTTCTGGTTTATTCATCAACATCCCATGCCCCATCCTGCTTAAAAATATCTGGGGGAAGTAGGCATCTGGGTGGCTCAGTCAGGTAAGCCTCCCTAACTCCTGAATTCGGCTCAGAGCACGATCTCAGGATTTGTGGGTTCAAGCCCCTCATCAGGCTCTGCGCTGTCTGCTTAGGATTCTCCCTCTCTCTCTTTCTCTCTGCTTCCTCCTGCTCACGTGCTCTCTTTCTCTCTCTCGAAATTAAAAAAAATTTTTTTTAAATAGTGGAGAAGCATATACAAAGTTATCATATGTTATTTATTATCATTATTAACTATATGAAGTGTGGTGGGAATGTGAGTTACTAATTCTGTTCATTTTCCTAGGGGAAAAAAAATCAAGGTTTCTGGACTGTCGTTTCCTTTGAATCCTCTGGTTTATGCTTTACTGGTTGATGATCAAGACATTGAAGGCAGAACAGGAAGAGGAGCCTGTAGCCTTTCAGAAAATAGTTATCATTCCTTCTGTCTTTCCCGGGAACTGGGGCCCAGAGCTGGGGCTTAATTGGCTTACCTTCTGGCCAAGGCTAATGAGACTTTCTGGAATTGTCTCAAATCTTGGTCGCCCAACTCTGGAACATTAAGTTTACTGAGCACCCAAAGAGCAATACTGAATAGGCACCCAAAGTTCTAGAACGCAGGTTCTAGAAGACTCAAGAAGTTCTAAAGTTCAAGAAGTTTAGTCACGTAAAATGTGACACTGTGACTGGTCTCGATGGCCTGCTGTAGAGGGCTGTCCCAAGATTCACGGCGCCCTGCACACTTCTCTACTTCTGTGCCTTTGTTGACCAGCTGCCCTTGCCTGGAGCGCCCCTCCAGCCTCGCTGACACCCCAGGAAGTCTCTTCAACATCAGACTCCTCAACCAGAGCAAACTGCTTGCCTACGTTGTGAACTCATAGAACTTTCTGTATATACTTTCACTGTAGCTCTTTATTGACCGGCGTCCTCTAGTGGACCATGGGCTTCTACCAGTCTTCTAATCATCCTAGTCACCCCCCCCCCCAAAAGCTCCTCCCTCGACCTAGCGCCATACCTGAAATAAACAGACAGTCAGTAAATACTTGTCAAATGAATGAGTGAAGGACAGAATGAGTGAATGAATGAGCAAACAGCAAACACATTTCAGATTTGTTTCAGCAGAGACAGAATATTCTAGATTATAACAAAATGTACTGATCAACCCACCTTTTGATGGCTGAAATGGTGTTTTCCAGATTTCTTCTGTTCTCCCTACAGCATCCAGGACCCACTAGGCCTTCAGCGCACAGCCGTTCAGGGAAGTATCCACACACCTAATTCCATAGACTCCTGATTCTTTTTGTCATAACATAATTCTTCTGTACTATGTAGCACTAGTCAAGTGATCTCGGGTCTACTAAACAGTTTGTGGTTATGAGATATTTGCTGGAGCTGAGTTTAAAAAAAAACACACACACTTATTATTTATTTATTTTTAATGTTTTTAAAAGAATTTTTTATGTCTTTATTTTATTTTGAGTTTCAGAGACAGAGAGCGAGCAGGGGAGGGGCAGAGAGAGAGAGAGAGGGAGACACAGGATCTGAAGCAGGTTGCAGGCTCTGAGCTGTCAGCACAGAGCCCAGTGCGAGGCTCGAACCCATGAACTGCAAGATCTTGACCTGAGCCAAAGTCAGACGCTTAACTGGCTGAGCCACCCAGGCGCCCCACTGTTTATTTATTTTTGAGAGAGAGAGAGAGAGACAGAATAGAAGTGGGGGAGGGGCAGAGAGAGAGAGAGAGGGAGACACAGAATTGAAACAGGGTCCAGGCTCTGAGCTGTCAGCACAGAGCCCAGTGCGAGGCTCGAACCCATGAACTGCAAGATCTTGACCTGAGCCAAAGTCAGACACTTAACTGACTGAGCCACCCAGGTGCCCCATATTGGAGCTGAGTTTGAAACTCCAACAGCCCATCACTGGCCATGCCTTGAAAATGCCCGGTAGCATTGACAGGCAGGTGTGTGTCTGGCCTTTGGCCGGGGGTGCAAGGTCAAATGGGATATTCGCTTCATGGAAATGTCCTCAAGGGACTTTTACCCTTAAAGAACTGTGCTCTAGTTTAAGGGGTGTGTTTGTATTAGCCGTCTCCAGCTGCCCTAAGTATCACAGATTGGGGAATTTCAACAGAAATGCATTGTTTCACAGCTCTGGAGGCTGGAAGTCCGAGGTCAAGGTGCAACAGGGTTAGTGTCTGGGGAGACCTCTCTCCTTGGCTTGCAGATGACTGCTTCTAGCTGTCCTCACCGGGGAGACACAATTCAATCAATAACAATGTCATACTTCATTTTATTTTTAAAGTTTATTTATTTTTAGAGAGAGAGAAGGAGGGGCAAAGAGAGAAGGAGACAGAGAATCCCAAGCAGGCTCCAGGCTATGAGCACAGACCCTTCCCACCCTGATGTGGTGCTCGATCTCACCACCCTGGGATCCCGACCCGAGCTGAAATCAAGAGCCAGATGTGTAAATGACTGAACCACCTAGGTGTCCCAACAATATTATGTTTTAATAAAAAGTTCACTTAAAGCAAAACAAATGGCAAAACACAAAGCCAAAAATGCCCTTGGAGAGGCGCCTGGGTGGCTCAGTTGGTTGAGTGTCCTACTCTTGATCTCAGCCCCAGTCTTGATCTCAGGGTCGTGAGTTCAAGCCTGCATAGGGCTCCGCACTGGGCGGGTGTGCAAGCCTACTTAAAAACAAAACAAAACCCTTTGACCCCCAATCTTTCCCAGGCAAGAGACAGGTTTTGATGGCTAGAGGATCCCCCACCATCCTCGACCAAGGAGAGATGGGTAGGAGACTAATCACTAGGGGACGCCTCCCAGAGGGTGAAGCAGACCACAGAATCCCCTTCAGAGAACAGAATCAGAACCTAATAGAGGGACTGTCTTTCCTCGGTCTGGGAGCCTTGCAATGTCCACCCATCACGGATTTCAGAATTGCCCTGAATCATGGACTGCGGTGTATCTACTATGTTTCTCCATTTATTATGATCCTCCTGCCCTGTCCCAATATCATATATTCCCAGTTTGATGGTGGTGGAATAGCTCTTCTTTGTTCATGAGCCCTACACCATGTGGACTCACACCCTGACCTGGTGGTGGGGAGTCAACGCTTCACCCAGACACCCAGGACTTTGAGCTGGCCACAGGGACACACATTGGGTTGATTCCTTTGGGGAGAGACTAAATGTGTTCCATGTGTGCAGGAGAAGGAACCATAGATATTTGGAGGCCAGAGCACGTACTACGGCAGCGATTGTCATGATCCCAACCAATGTGATTTCTCTTCTTGGAGACAGAAGGCGATTTCCCAGCCTCCCTTGCAGTTAAGCTGGGGCCATCGGCTGGCTCTGGCCAATGGAATGCGAGTGGAAGGATGTCAGCAGGCCTGGCCAGAGCTGCCTGTGTCCTTAGCCCCACCTTCCTCCTCAGTCACTC
Organism: Crocuta crocuta; assembly: GCF_008692635.1. Taxonomy (NCBI): domain Eukaryota; kingdom Metazoa; phylum Chordata; class Mammalia; order Carnivora; family Hyaenidae; genus Crocuta; species Crocuta crocuta. The sequence goes on along the minus strand of NW_027551571.1, from coordinate 6,603,945 downwards.
ATGCAGAAGAACCAATCAAGGACCCTAAGGAAGTTCTAGAACTGTGCTGTCCAATAGAGTAGCCACTAGCTGCATGTGGCTATTGACCACTTGAAATGTGGCCAGTCTAACCCTCCTACACTGTTGGTGGGAATGTAAGCTGGTGCAGCCCCTCTGGAAAACAGTGTGGTGATTCCTCAAAAAATGAACACTAGAACTCCCCTATGACCCAGCAATAGCACTGCTAGGGATTTACCCAATGATACAGGAGTGCTGATGCACAGGGGCACATGCACCCCAATGTTCATAGCAGCCCTCTCCACAATAGCCAAATCATGGAAAGAGCCTCAGTGTCCATCAACAGACGGATGGCTCAAGAAGATGTGGTTTATCTATACGATGGAATACTACACGGCAATGAGAAAGAATAAAATCTGGCCGTGTGTAGCGACGTGGATGGACCTTGAGGGTGTTATGCTGAGTGAAATAAGTCAGGCAGAGAAGGACAGCTACCATGTGATTGCGGATATAGGCGGATTAGAAGGAATTTAACGTGGGGGAGAAGAAGGGGAAAAATAGTTGGGGAGAGGGAGGGAGGCAAACCATGAGAGACTCTTGAATGCTGAGAACAAACTGAGGGCTGATGGGGGTGGGGGAGGGGAAGGGGATGAGGGGCATGGAGGAGGGCACTTGTGGGGATGAGCACTGGGTGTTATATGGAAACCAACTTGACAATAAACTATTTAAGAAAAAAAAAAAAAGAAAAGAAATGTGGCCAGTCTAACTTGGATACACTGTTAAGTATAAAACAAACTCTGGGTTTCAAAGACTTGGCATGGGTGAAAAAAAGGTAAAATAGCTCATTAGCCATTTTTATATAATTACATGTTGAAATGGTAACATTTGGAATATTTTGGGTTAAACTATATTATTAAATTTAATCTCTTTGGGTTTACTTTTGCTTTCACTTTTAAAAACCTTTTCATTTTAATTCCAGGATAGCTAACATGCAGTGTTGTATGAGATTAGGGTGTTTTTACTTTTTTAATGTGGCTATTAGAAATTTGCAAATTTCGTATATGGTTGTGGCTGACATTATATTTCCATTGAACAGTCCTGTTCTAGAACAGCATTTCTCCACCTTTCTGTTGTTGTTGTTTATTCCTTATCGTTCCCCTAGGGAGACTTTTAGACATATCTTTTCCTAAATTTCTCTCTCCCATGAAATTTAGAAAACACAGATATACTGTATCCCCGTTGACGTGTTGTGGCCCTTGTAATGTCTAAGGTTTTCTCCACCACCTTCCCCCAAGAACCAATTTTGCCCTCTTAGGGGTAACCTCTCCCATGCGGAGGGTGCATGTTTTAGATGATGGTGGCATTGTAAGGCGGGAGAAGCCAGAATCCGGGAGTCACCAATGGAAAGCTTTCCAGTGAGAGCAAGAAATAAAGCACCATGGTGTAAGCCCCGCAGATTTGAGGGCTGTTTGCTGCCACGGATTACCCTGACACACCAAATCCTAGATTTTACATTGTCATCAGTAAATCCAAAGAGATCTCGCAGAGAAAAACACGAGGGATCCACAGGGTCCAGTCCACAACTGGTCTGGGTGTCTCACAATTTTTCCACACAGCCCCCCAACACCACCCCATCATCTGACATTTGCTGCCAGCTTCCTCCTCTGGGTGTCAGTTCACCCTGCGGGTATCTCCTTCGCTCCCTTTGCTTCCTGTGCCTGGATGGCTTTCTCCGGTTTGCCTAGCAAATCTTTCAGACGCGGCTTTAGTGCCACTTCCTCCAGGAAGCGCTCCCTACAGGCCATCACCACTCCTGGATTCCCCTGTACTCCTAAATCCTTTGGCCAGAATCAGAGCTGTGTTACGCGTGAAGCACTACAGAGAAATAAACCATTAACGAACACAGAAACAAAATTCTCAAGGCCAAGGCAAACACCGGAGGGGAAACCAGAGGGGAAAGATGCCTTATCTTAGCCTGTTATGCTTAAAATAATTCGCTTTTGCAAATTTTACAGAACACGTGACACCGATCACGCGGCAAAGCCCTCTCCCAGAGTGAGGAAGGGAACCCTGTAACTCAGGAGCTCTGAAGCCTAAGCCCCAAGGGCTCCTACGCAGAACAAGGTCTTATCACTGAAAAAAAGTTTTGGAGTCAGACGCCTGGACGTGGGAACTTCTAACGAAAGTAATTCGACCCAACCAAGAAGTGTTGAATAATGGTACACACAGTATGTGATTGGCAAGCGTGTGGTTGAGTACCCATCCAGGCACAGGAAAAATTAAAATGTGATTTAATCAGGACTTAGATGTACTGAGCGCCCAAAGTTACCCTCCCTGGGGACAAAGAGGGTGGGGCGTGGAGGGGGCGGGGGATGAGTAAGGGATGCGAAGGGGCTCGTTAGAGGCGAGGGAGGGAAAGAGAGAATAAAGACCCTTGAGATAAGAAGAACCGATCACTGGGTTCTACGAGAGGGAAAAGTACCGAAAGCCCAGTTCGGGGTGGAGAAATCGGAAGGCCACGGAGGAAGGAGAGGTGGGTCCGCCCCGCCCCCAGCAAGCCCCTCCTTCCGCC
>NW_027551571.1:6584416-6601293 GCF_008692635.1 Crocuta crocuta | reverse complement strand
GATCCCCGGCGGAGCTGGGGCCGGGGGCGACCTGAGAGGGTCAGGGTCCGGCTTCGCTGGTTCTGGGCCCGCCCTCTTCTCCGTCGCGTGCGGACGGCACGGCCACGGGGTCCTCACCCCGCAGCCCGTCCTCGCCACCTGTCTAATGCCATTCCCACTCAGGAGAAAACCTGAAATCCCCAAACCCGGCCCCGGAAAACGGCCAAAGAGTCGCCTGAGGAAGGGAACGATGCCTTCCGAACGCACTTTAAATGTGACCGAACTTCTAGAAACTAAATGGAAGGCGGACTACCATGAATTACGTAAATTCCTGTTTTAGAAGCTATAGTGAGTGAGGTTGAGGATCCCCAGCCTTTTCTGGCTCGCCTTGGTGGTCCCAGCCGAGGCGCTCTTCCCTTCCTCCCCTGAACGCTCCGGATCCAGGCCCGCAGAGTTTAGCCCAGCCCTCCCTCCCCCGCATTTCCTAGCTGGGTGACTGCGAGCTGGTGACTTAACCACGCTGGGCCGGTCCTCCCGCCCTGGCTTGTTCTAGGGATGCACGCGTTCATGTAGCTCTCACGAGAGTAAGCAAGATGTAAATATTTGCGGTACTAATATAGGATATAGAGGAGGGGGAAAAGTCTAGTCTCTGTTCCGTTTCCCCCGGGTGAATTCACACTGGGCTCCGAAGAGTCCGTGATTGTGATGCTATCGGTTAACTCATTATTTGAATAAAGGTGGTCAGACCTTTGTGGGAGCCCTCCTGGTTTCTAGCTGAGTGCTTTGGGATCCCGCACTCTTCCTAGCCGGTGTGGGACGGGGATGTTGCTGTGGATTTATAACGTCCTTAGCTACCGTGGAGGAATAATGGGGAGCCACAGATGGCAAAACCGTCTGCTCACATAGATTCTAGACCCTCGGATGTTCCAGTTTCCCACTGGTGCTCGTTATCAGTGAGCGGAGCCGCGATGTGAATTTTAGAAACAGAAGACTATTAGTCGGCATTGACCTAGTTTATCATCTTAAGTGGCCCAGAGTTTTTTTGCTTGTCTTCTTGAGGGTTTTCATAGGGGATAGTTAACATCGTTCAGTCTGTTTTTCTAAGCAGCATCGTTTGATTTCTTTCCAGCCTTAGGATGTCATACTGCCGCCTAAGGAATGCAGGTCTCCAGTCTTTATCAAGACATTTCCATTGGAGAGCCGTTGATAAGGGAGGGGAGGCTCTTGTGAGAAATCGGCAAAACTTAAAGACAAAAGTCAGGGCGCTTGGGTGTCTCGGTTGGTTAAGTGTCCAGACTTCGGCTCAGGTGATGCTCTCACGGTTCGTGGGTTCGAGCCCTGCGTCGGGCTCTGTGCTGACAGCTCGGAGCCCAGAGCCTCCTTCGGATGCTGTGTCTTGCTCTCTCTTTATCTGCCCCTCCCCCACTCATGCTCGCTCGCGCGCGCGCGCGCTCTCAAAAATGAATAAAAACATTTAAAAAAATTTAAAGACAAAAAGTCTAGCACATTACTAGGGAAAAAAGCAGCCCAGGTCTCTGTTACACTGAGTGCAGGTAGAGTCACCACCATCTTTGTATGTAAAGGAAGCACATTCCTGAAGATAAAGTCACTGTCCAGGTCCATCCCTTGGTGACTTCACCCTGCAGTCCCTGATTGGCAAGAGAATGCAGTGAACCTGATTCTCCTGCACAATCTACCTAATGACCCTCCTTGGGATTATACTAATGCGGGCTCCAGCCCTTTGGTTAAAAATGTGGGTTGCATAACCGTGTTCTATCTCTTTCTAATTCTGTGGCCTTAGGCAACTTACCCTTTCTGTGGCTCCATTTCCAGGTCTAAAAATGGGCACGATGATACATACCACGTAGAGCTCTTAAAATGAGTTACTATATCTTAAGTGTTTACAACAGGGCCTGGTGTGTAATATCATTTAAGTGTTATTCTTAGTTAACGTGTCAGTTTCTGGAGGGTGGTTGGATAGATAGATGGATCAAAATGTTAGCTGTACTAGACCTCCAACCCCTTTGTAAAATTGTCCCTGAAAGAGATACTCATATTTATCCGTGGGGGAGGGGGTAGCGTAAGAATTTTCAACATTGGCGTGTTAGTAGTGAAAAATTGGAAAGAAATTCTGTCAGTGATGGATCGGCAGTGTGAAATAGCCATTATATGGTTATATGAGGCTAATAAGTAATCCTTAAGTATGTAGAAAACTTATTTTGAGTGGGGAAAAAAGGCTACAGAAAAGAATGTATAGTAAGATCACTTGCATATAAATCTATTAATAAAGTTTTAGACTTCCGAATAGCAAGAGATGTCCCTAAGAATATCACCAAAATATTAATCAACCCTACTGTTGATGGGGTTTCATTTGCTTTTCCATTTTTGAAAATTTCACAGTGAGCTCAGGGTATTGAACAGGTATTGACTCATGTTGATATGACAGGAAATAAACTTGAGAAAGCAGATCTCTGCGGAGGAGTTTCCAGGTCCAGTCTTAACTTGAAAGCGTATTTAGAATTAGTATGGTCTCTGCTTGGGTTCTTAATTTACTTGATTTGTTAACTCTGTCAAACTCCCTTTAACCTTTATTGCAGCAGCAAAAAGATTATCAAGCAGCACAAGCCAGTAGAGATATGCAAATTATATATCTAATTTTAAATATTCTCATAGCTGCTTTTAAAAAGGCAAGAAGAAACAGGTGAAATTAATTTTAATATATTTATTCCCTCAGTGTATCTAAAATATTAATTTAGTATGTAATCAATGTCAAAAATATTAACGGGTACCTCTTATTTCCCCCCTACCAAGTCGTTAAAATTTAGCACTTTTTATACGGTCACTACATGTTGGGGTGCCCGTGCATGGTGAGTGGCCGCCATATGGGACAGCAGCACAGTTGCGAAGAGCACCCCAGTGTGGTTGGCCTGACCCCCACCACAGGCGCATTTCCCACCTCTCAACGGGGAAAGGAGATCACCCTGCCCCGGGCTACCCCTGCCCTGACTCCGGGTTCCCTCCCTTCCCGATTCCAGGCCTTTTGTTTCATTATTCCTCTACTTTATCTTTAGCCTCTCCCACTCCACAGACTTTTTTCCCTTCGTGCTCAGATCACTCTCATCTTTAAAAAGAACGCTTCCTTCTGCCCCACATTTGCTTGCTGTCTGTGCTCTTGGTAGTGAACTTGTTAAAGAGCTCCCTTTTCACGAACTTGTTCCCTCCTACCCTCCCCGGTCTTTTGCAGGTTGGCCGCCGCCTGTTGTCACGACCCCGCACGGCACGGCCGCCCCAGCCCTGGGGCGCTCTCTGTCGCNGCTTGCTGTCTGTGCTCTTGGTAGTGAACTTGTTAAAGAGCTCCCTTTTCACGAACTTGTTCCCCTCCTACCCTCCCCGGTCTTTTGCAGGTTGGCCGCGCCTGTTGTCACGACCCCGCACGGCCGCCCCAGCCCTGGGGCGCTCTCTGTCATGAACTCCAAGGAAGTCCGCCTCCTGCTTGGCCTCCCAGGGCCGTGTGTTCCCGTTGGCCATTCCATCGCTCCCTCAGCTTAGGTGGCACCCCACTCTCCTGAGATCCCCCATCCGCTGCCCACATTGCAGCCGGAGTGCTCTTTCTAGAAAGCAAATCTGGTCCTACCCCCCGTGTGGTAGCCATTTACTGGCTTCACGTCCCCCTTATCAAAGTCCACAGTTCTGTTTCAGAAGTTCCTGCAACATTAGCCGTATCTGTAAATCGAATGCAGTGTTCTTGAACAGCAGAATTACGTTGTTTATTCATGCCCATGACATACTGAACCATTTTGTCCTGAGCACTAAAAACACAACATAGTTTAATGGGAAGAGCCTGGAAACAGACATTAGAGACAGCAGATGGGCCACTCGGAAGTGCCTTTGTTTCCTTATTTACAAAGAGGGGCGAGTCCTGCTCTTAGTAATGCTGTGGAAACCCAAGTGGTCTAGTATAGTTGGAGTGGTTTGAAAATTGAAAGTCCATAAGCATAAGGTGGAAAGAAGATTTAGCATCAGAATAGATTTAACACTGGTTACATTCCTTCCAGAAGAAATTTGCCATTGGGTTATTCAAAAAGGTTCCATTTGAAATCTTCCAGATTCCCTCTCCAGGGTAAGCATGTGACCACAGCAGCGCACATGCACACTGCCTTAGGGGACAGGCCAGCCTCACAGTTTGCTATATCAGTAGATTAAAAGAAAGTATAGGATCATCTTCACAGATGCTAAAAAGAAATAGGTGGAAATTTCTTTAATATCCTAAAGTTTATCTCTTTCAACCCAAAAGCCAGCAAATGAGAAAGTATTAAAGTCCAGAACAGCCCATTCCTTAGCATCGTGCTGGAGGTGTTAGACAGTGCAGTTAGAAAACACAAAGAAATCATATGTTTACAGGGAGGAGGTGGAATTTTGATAGTACCACCACTTCAAAAACGTTTGGGTTTTTAAGATCTTTCTAAGTCCATTCGGAACTTGTTTTCCTGTATATTTGTTAACAATTCTGTTTTAAGTTCCTAGAGTAGCCACCACAAAGGCATCTGGTCCACAGTGTGGCCTAGCTATGCTATTAATAAGGCGTTATCCCTCTATCCTTGTTCTGTAACATTTAGATGAAAATTCTTTGTAAGCTCACCCAGCAGCATTGCAAGTGTCTGGTGACAGCCATAAACAGTGTGAGTAGAAGTAAAAATATTTATAAAAACAGTTATTGCCCTTGATAGAGTCCCAGTTCAGTAGATGAGACAAATAATTACTTTTTCCTTCAGAGGAAATTTAATAAGGATACTGTACTGGGGAGCCTGGCGGTTGGGCGTCTGACTTAGTTCGCGCCATGGTCTTCTGGTTCGTGAGTTCAAGCCCCACGTCGGGCTCACTGCTGTCATTGTGGAGCCCGCTTCAGATCCTCTGTTCCCTTCTCTCTCTGCCCCTCCCCTGGCCATGCGCTCTCTCGCTCAAAAACAGACATTAAAAAAAAAGATAGTGTGCTAATATTGCAACTGAATAATACAAAAACTAAAGGCCATGCGGATCGCTCGGGTTCACAGGGTAGCCTCCCAATTTTTCGGTGTCTCCCAATGGTACTAATAGTGTTACTTCACAGGGTGATTGTAAAGAATGAAAATGTCAGTACATAAAAAGCACCTGAGTAAGAAATCTTTTTCCGTTGGTGGATCATGAGATGAGTGCGTGGACTCTTTTCCTGCTTGCTCTGCGCAGCCCCAGTGGGGGTGAAATTCTAGGGGCCGCCGCAGCAGCCAGGGGCAGGGGCACTGGGGGCTGGAAAGGGCCCGACCCGGGTCGTCCACCTGAGTGAAGGACCTTTGGCACAATTGAAGAGGACTCCAGTTGCCTGAGTCTCCTGCCAGAGCGTGGATCCTTTGGTTAATGGTACGCTTTTTGTCTGCAGGTCTGATCAGCTGTATCTTCTTCCTAGCAGTGGATGGTCTCTATTCCTCCGGTGACGATGTAATTGAATTAACTCCATCAAATTTCAACCGAGAAGTTATTCAGAGTGATAGTTTGTGGCTTGTAGAGTTCTATGCTCCGTGGTGAGTATACAGCACTTGTGGATTATTTATGGTACTTTATAAAATTAAGAATATTATGTAAAAATGTGATTCTGTCCAGTCAGCTAGTGTATCTAGTGTACTGCTTGTTTAAAAGATGGAGAGAGGGAACTGGGAGATTCCATGAAGTATCGTCTGTTACAGGCCATGGAAATTGAGTCTATTGGGGGAAGGGGATGGTTGAAGTAAGTAGTTAATTGTTTCAAGAAAGAAGAAAGAAAATTTTTAAAAATTAAAATTCTTATAATTTTAAGAAGCTGTATCTCTGTAATGAGATAAGTAGGGTCTGGATGGAAGGGAAACTCCTTTATGCTGAAAGAATATCGGGCGCGGGAAAGGGAAACACTACTGATTGGTTCCATTCTGTTTCTTGAAGAGAGCGGCTTCCAGAAATATGTAATTTTAAAAACCTAGCTTAATTTAAAAATTCCTCTCTTGCCTTACCTGCGTTGCTGGGAAAAACCCTTGTGGAGTAAAGACAGCATCGTCATTGAAATTAATGGTGCACAATCACATATATAGTCAAAATACAGTATTGCACTAATTGTCTACGTAGTTAAAGGTATAATGCAAACAAAACAAAAACCCAGCAAAGAGGAGTGTAGAGGCAGAGTAATGGAAACTGCAAAATGCACGCGAGGCTGTGGCTTCTGTAAACCGGCCGGCCCGCGGGCACGCTGAGGCCTGGGGAGCCTGAGCCCCAGCCGGCTGTGTCTGCAGGCAAACTGGGTGGTGATCTGAGGTCCAGAACGTCCTTTCAGATGCGAGCTCTGTCCCCTAAGCTCACGTAGGGGGCAGTGAATGAAGTTGTTACAAATTCTTCTTACCCGACTGGCTGCACTTAGAGTATGCCTGATGAGAGGTTTCCTTTTGTTGCTTTAATTATTTTCTCTGCAAGACCATGAAACTGAGTTTTGGAAATTCCAGACTGGTCCTCGTGGACTGTTTCACTTAATGTTGAGTGTAGCAAATGAAGGTAAAACCCTCTGCTTAAAAATTCATGTTACCACCTTGTGAATACTGTTCATCCTAATGCCTTTATCATTTTTTTACAAAAGCTTCCCTTTGTTTTTTGTTTGTTAGACCCAAATGAAAATTCTGTATGGATTTGTTCATTTGTATTAGTAAATGTACAGATTGTAATTGTACGAACTGTTTATACTGCTGAGTGCCTCTGTATGCAGTTTTTGCAAGTTTGCTTTTTTATAATCATTTATGGCATGAGTAATTTACTTTTTAAATTTTTAAAAAAAATTTTTTGACATTTATTCATTTTTGAAAGAGAGAGTGCGAGTAGGGGAGGGGCAGAGAGAGAGAGAGGGGAGACACAGAATCCAAAGCAGGCTCCAGGCTCTGAGCTGTCAGCACAGAGCCCGATGTGGGGCTCAAACACGAGTGGTGAGATCATGATCTGAGCCGAAGTCGGACCCGTAACTGACGGAGCCACCCAGGCGCCCCTATGGCGTGAGTAATTTATATTGTTTTGGGAAGCTTTGATGTGAGAGGATATATCTCATTCCAAAATTGAATCAAACAGCGTAATTGAGAAGACCGGATCTGGATCCCGTAGTTCATTGTCCTCGTTACGTGGCACGTGGGCCTCCTAGCATATTGGGTAAGAGATTAACCTTTTCTTGTGCTCGGACTTGGCAGCTTGGTGAAGGCTTTGAATTCTGTCCAGAATAAAGGTTTTCCGTTTCTATCTACAGAGTAGAGCATATAGGATCACGAAGGAAACGTAAAATATTAAAATAGCATTCACAAAATACTACAACAAATTTTGCTGTGATTATGTGGTCCTCTTTTACTGGGACAGTAAATAAATGCCAAGGTCCAGCCGCAGGTGTAACACCTAGACACCACGGTTCTGAAATAGCGATGGACATAAATGAGGTTAAACTGTAGTAGCGATCTGAAAGTGGCTGAGTTTTCATTTCTGACAAAGTCACAAGTACGAATGGTGTGTTGTTAATGTCTGTAATTGAAGGAAAGTGCATTTCAGTTATAAGTTAGTGAAATGGGGGCGCCTGGGTCAGTCTGGTTGAGTGTCCGATTCTCGATTTCAGGTCGGGTCTTGATCCCGGGGTCATGGGATAGAGCCCGTGTTGGACTCCATGTTGAGCGCAGAGCCTGTTTAAGAATCTCTCTTTCTTCCTCTGCCCCTCCCAGGCTCGCTCTCGCGCGCGCTCTCTCTCTCTCTCAAAAGAAAAAAAAAAAAAGAAGTCAGTGAAATAGAGGTGTTTTTACCCCCACCCACAGTTCCAGAGCCCCTGAATGTGTATGCGGCAGCCTGGGGGGCGGGAGTGCAGAGGTGTGCTGTACCTAGACTCACGTGGCATTTCCGTCCGTCTTAGCTATGCTTAATATTGAAACCGAAGGGAGTGTGTGTGCTCTGACAGTCTCCGCTAGGAGTCCTTTCATAGAATAAACTGCAATTAAGGAGGCACAAAGTCCTGTAAAATTTTGACTCCCAGACTTCTGAGTGGCTCCCCTGAACTGCAAAAGCTATGTTGTGTAAGTATGTAAACCAGCGTCACAGGACATTTCTCAGAAGATGCTGACCTTTAGAGTTGGATTGAGCTTAGGCTCCTGTGGAAGGGGCCACTGCAATATATAGGGATGGAGAATGTGGGACCTGGAGCCACAAAGACGTAGCCAGCAGCTCTGTCACCAGATGACATGTGACACTGGTAGTTTCTTAACTCTCGGCCCCTGTCTCCTCATCCGAAAGATGAAACTAGCAAGGCCTGTCTTCCGTGGTGTGCTGATGGAATGAAATCCGTATGAAGGGCTCCTCGTGGCCCTGGCATTTATTTGCTCATTAGGTTCTTAAAAACTGAATTAGGACACTTGACTTTGTTAAAACAACAACAACTAACCACCTATGGATAAAGAGCTGTGATCCCTTCATTCAGTGGATGTTATTCAGTATTGAAAACGAACAGTATACCGTTGTCCACAACCTCGGTAAATGGTATAAATGTAACAGATTTTTGTATATGTAACTTTTAAAAGCACTGTCTGTATGTGTTAAGTTTCACAATGATTTATTTCAATCACTGTTACCTAAAAGATTCATTTCTGATCTCGCTTGCTCGCTCTTGCCCTTTTATCACCACCTGTGGTGTCAAGTACTTCTCAGCTTGCTAGGTGTACAGGTTTGGGGTTATGTCTACAGCTTTAACCCACATACTGCTGTGGAAGCCAAGAGCACTGAGATTGAGTCTTGATATCAAACCTTAATGGGCTTAGGAATCACTGGTTGAACTTATTAAAGTGTGAGTTCGTGAACCCCTTCTGCAGGTGTTCGGATTTCACGCGGCCCAAGAATCTGCATTGTGCCTCTTCTTACAACTCAGACCACACATTGAGACATGCTTGACCAGATAATATTTATTTTTGAGAGAGAGAGAGAGAGCAAGCAGGGGAAGGGCAGAGCGACGGGGACAGAATCCCAAGCAGGCTCTATACCATCAACACAGAGCCTGATGCGAGGCTTGAACCCACGAACCGTGAGACTATGACCTGAACCGAAACCCAAGAGTCAGACGCTTAACTGACTGAGCCACTCAGGTGCCCCCACACTTGACCAGATAAATACTGAAGTTCCTATGCAGGGATAGAGTTACAAATGATAGTTTGTTTAAACTCTTTAACTATAATTTAATTAAACAGTAGCTTGGGGGGGCTCCTAAGTGGCTCAGTCAGTTAAGCGTCCAGCTTCAGCTGAGGTCATGATCTCATGGTTTGTGAGTTCGAGCCCTGCATCGGTCTCTGTGCTGACAACTCAGAGCCTGCTTCGGATTCTGTGTCTCCCTTTCTCTGTCTGCCCCACCCTCACTTGTGCTCTGTCTCTGTCTCTCAAAATTGGATAAATGTTAAATAGTAGCTTGGAAACTTTTAAAATTAGTATATGAAAAAGAATGATAGTAAAGTCCTAAAATGGCGAGTTCCCTCCCATCACTGATCATGTTTTATTGGCGCATGTACTTCCTGCAGGCACCCACCCCGTGCTCAGTAGAGTGTTGGGGGAGTAGTTCTGAATTGGGGGTCAGAGATTTTAACCGTTGCCTTATTTGTGCTTTCATCTTTTAAAAGGTGTGGTCACTGCCAGAGGTTAACACCAGAATGGAAGAAAGCAGCAACTGCGCTAAAAGTAAGTTTCTGAGAGGCCCCCTCTTGCCTGTGTGCGTATAATAAGTAAGAAGGCACCTGGGCTTCATGTACCACAGGAAGTTAATTTACATATTGAAGCTCAAAAGTTTTGTTCTAGGGCCGAAATCATGCAGGGAGCAGGGAGATAATATACGTGTAATTTTTACGTTGTCTATTTTTACTAATTCCGTTTTCCAGATTAATGACCTAAGTCGTCCTAGTCGCTTTAATTCTTGGTGCTGCGGAGTTCCGCGCGCTTCCCCCGTTGTCCCGTGCAGGCATGACTTCCGGGGCTACAGGCCTCATTGCTCCTGTTTGTAAACCTAACCTTGCCCTTTATTATCTTGGAGTCTACATGAGTCAGAGGATGGCTTTCCGTGGAATCTGCTCCAGTGGAAAGGAAAAGTCGGTAATACTTTTATATTTTCACAGGACATTGTAAAAGTTGGTGCTGTGGATGCAGATAAACACCAGTCCCTAGGAGGTCAATATGGTGTTCAGGGATTCCCCACCATTAAGATTTTTGGATCCAACAAAAACAGACCAGAAGATTATCAGGGTAAGGACTTTTCCTAACTACTCTGTTCCCCTGGTTGGAATGTTAATTTGAGCAAGCAGGTAAAAAATAGGAGCAAGGGCCTGTTTGTTTTTGTAAATAAAATTTTTCAAAACAGTCACACCTATTTGCATACCGTGTGTAGCTGCTGTCGCACCGAAGTGGCAGAGCTGAGCAGCTGTGACAGACAGGGTGGCTTGCACAGCTGAGAGTCGTTACTGTTCAGCCCTTTACAGACAGTTTGCCACCTCTTGGTCTAGCGTGTGAAAGCCCTCTCTTTTCCTAGTACGTTTGTTTTCTTTATTTTGAGAGGGAGAGAGGGTGTGTGCGAGTGGGGAGGGGGCAGAGAGAGAGAGAGAATCCCAGGCAAGGCCCCTCGCTGGCTCATTTCCACAAACAGTGAGATCATGACCTGAGCCAGAATCAGGAGTCGGACACTCAGCCGACTGAGTCCCCCAGGCGCCCTCCCACTACGTGTCTTGATTTGGGACATTTCCGAGGAGACTGGTTGAAGGGCCCTGGTGCGGAGGGAGGAGCCCTTGCCCTTCTGTATTGGGAAGGGACACACACGTGGTGGTGTCAGCCAGGGCTGTGGCCCCACACGATCCGAGCGTGTTCTGAGTGTTGCTGTATTCTGTCTTCTTTGTAATATCAGGTCGGAAAGTGTTCCCAGATGTTTTTCTCTCTTCCTTGGCAGTTTGATAAGAAACTATTTAAAAAGTATGTGGATTTTTCTAGAGAGATTTTATTAGAGCTTTGCCTTTGAATTCTAGAGACAGCTTCGTGGCCCATATTATTCATACATTTCTGAGTCAGTTAATAGCCCCTTGACCTTTTCTCGAGTATATAGTTTTTGGTGAAACCTCCAAAGGCTCTTGTCATTGAGTTTCAGTACAGGGTTTGTTATTTCTTAGATTTCTTAGCTTAGGAGTGGATTCAGCTAAAGAACCTAAAAAAGCCCAAAATACACAGTTTTGTAAGGCCTGGATTACTTTCCAGTTACTCGGCTTCAGACCTGCTTCAGACCTTTCATATCCTACATTTCCCACAGTTTTTTCTGCTCTTCATCATAGAAATAGTTTCCTCTGGGGCGCCTGGGTGGCGTAGTTGGTTCAGCATCCGACTTTGGCTCTGGTCATTGTTTCGCCATCTAGGAGTTTGGGCCCTGCGTCGGGCTCTGTGCTGACAGCTCGGAGCCTGGAACCTGCTTTGGATTCTGTGTCTCCCTCTCAGCCTGTCCCCTGCTCACGCTTTGTTTGTCTGTCTCTTTTTCTCTCTCAAAAATAAGTAGAGCATTTCTTCTATTTTCCTCAATTAGTAATTCAGATTTAGAGGTGCCCCTTACTTTTTTAACTAGATAATAGGCTTCTTACTCATCTGCGTGCATGTTACACGTTCAGTAAACATTGTGAATTACTCTCCTTTGCAGATGGTATTAGGTGAACAGGACATTTGTGTTTAATAACCTAAAACTGAAGGAGAGGATTTGGTTCCCAAGAGAAAAGTCTAGTGCGACACGTATTGGGGGGAGAACTTGACTCCGTGTTAAATACCCATGTTGTTGGGTCTGTTCAGATATCAGCTAAAGCTGACAGATGTGTAAAGGGCCACATCCTTAGGTTGTGACGTATAGGCGCACAATCCCCACCGCCTGCTCACGTGGCTGTCCTTTGTCTTCTGTAGGGGGCAGAACCGGCGAAGCCATTGTAGATGCTGCTCTCAGTGCTCTGCGCCAGCTCGTGAAGGATCGCCTTGGGGGGCGGAGTGGTGGATATGGTTCTGGAAAACAAGTAAGGCTCTGTGATGTCAGCCTTGAGTGTGTGTGATGATTTTGACACCACAGGGTGGACTCTCCGTAGAGGATAGAGCTTTTGTTTTTGTTTTTAGTTACTACTAATGTTTTAAATAAGTGAACTTGCAGTTAAAAAATATTACAAGGTTGCATCAGCTGATGCCAGATGGAATCAGCCACCCAGCCTGTTCATGGGCCTCCTCAGCAGTCACTAGTCCCAGAGCATCTTGCCCACCTCTGCAGGCCAAGAAGCAGGCCACAAGATGGGCCTCCTCTGCCCAGCACTGAAGGGGAAGAGTTCAGGCTGTAGACAGAGAATGCGCCTCAGACAGAGAAGCCAGGCTCTGGGACCCTTGGCTTTTGTAGCTCCCAAGTGGGGAGGGAGAGACAAGGTCAGCTTGGGGCAACAAGAGATGAAGTTTGAACGACCTCTTGGCCTATGTCTGGCAATCAGCTTGAAATTCTGGAGAATTCAATCTCAGTGGACAGGAAAGAAGAGAAAGAAATTCCTGTTCCATGGATTGGGATTTTGGATGCCCACATAATGAAATGTGAGGTTTAACCAAATGTTCTTATGAAAAGGCATAAAATGCTTACACATAAAGGTAAAATAGCCCTTCATCCTTACAGAGACCAGTAAAAGTAGTTTCTCTATACAGATGTAGAATTTACCCCAAGATTCTGTGCACTTGGCTGTGGGCCCAGGCCTCAGAAAGCAGCGTAAGGAAACTGACTGCTTCTTAGGTTTAGTACTCAGGGAAGTTCTTTGAAGATAAAGAACTAAATGTTAGTTTTAACTCTCTTGAATGGTAGAGACTTTTCTGTGGAAAGGTGGTAACTGTGGGCACGTTTAACATCCTGGGATAAACGAGCAGCTGTGCCCAGTCGGAATTAGAGTAGTAGTTTTGGGGGGGAGCCATGTGGAGGGTTCTCTTAACAAAAGAGCAGGTGAGAGAATTCAGGTACGTTCATGGCTTATACTGAAGGTGCTCATAATTGAAAGTAAACCGTGATTGACAAGTCAAAGTAATATTAAAGAATGACCCCAATTGGAGTAAAATAGTTTTCACTAGAAACAAAAACTCCAAACTCCGCTAAGTGTGGAAGAGATTATTGTATATATCTATTTAGAACACGAATAGTGTTCTTTCTGGCCAAGTGTAATTTAATGTTTCGTGTCACATGCGACAGGGTAGAAGTGAAAGTTCGAGTAAGAAGGATGTAATTGAGCTGACGGACGACAGCTTCGATAAGAATGTCCTTGATAGTGAAGACGTTTGGATGGTTGAATTTTATGCTCCTTGGTGTGGACACTGCAAAAAGTAAGGGCTTTTTACCAAGTACTTTGAGTCCCAGTGCTTTGGATGTGCTCACCTGGCTCGCTCTGGAGAAGCCGACCCAGACAGTACGTGATCCCCAAGCCCTCTGGGAAGACTGACGCGGAGTGAATGTGAAACACTGGCCTCGGTGCCGAGTTTCTTCTGTCATAGCTTCAAAGGTTAATAGGGACCTGGCGTCCCGCGTTGGGGAGGGGTGACAGAGACCTGGGAAGTGGATGTGAAAGGACAGCATCGCACTGTAAGTGAAGCTACGCCCTGTGGTTTCCGAGTGCAGTGTAATCGGGTTGGGCAGAAATGCATGTCGGCTAAAGTGTTGGTGCTGAGAGTTAAAACGCGCATTTAAAGTGCAAATGTTTTTCCATAGTCTCGAGCCAGAATGGGCCGCTGCAGCCACGGAGGTGAAGGAGCAAACCAAAGGCAAAGTGAAGCTGGCAGCTGTGGACGCCACGGTGAACCAGGTCCTGGCCGGCCGGTACGGGGTGAGTGCGTCCAGACGGCGGGCGTCTGTGCGGAAGGCACCGTGTCTTTGGCTGTTCCCATATCTGGGCTTCCCTGGGCGGCAGGAGGGCAGACGGTTGGCCCTTTTGTAATGAAACTAAATTACTTCATTGTTAAAACTAACAAGTCTTGAACTCAGGACTATCTCTTTTTTTTTTTTGGTCCTTCTATGTCACTACTTCCGCTGGGTGCTGCGTGTGAATCTTCAGCTTGCTCAGGCCCTTACAAGCCACTAGTAGGGCTTTTGAAGTTGGTCAGTTTGTTCTAGAGCAGATATGTCGTGTTAAGTACGTATGTGAGGTTTGACTAGACTTGGCGAAGCCCAGGAGGCAGGCTGTTAAAACTGCCTGATTAGCAGACCTGTATCATCCCTGATCACTGATGCGGGCTCGGAATAGTGTTCTGTTCAGTTACCTGTAATGCAGCCTTAGAGCCCATAAAGTATCATCTTATTTCTTATTAAATGTTCATTTGATTTTGTGCTCTTGTCTCTTTTAATAGATTAGGGGATTTCCTACAATCAAGATATTTCAGAAGGGGGAGTCCCCTGTGGATTACAATGGGGGGCGGACGCGATCTGACATCGTCTCCCGGGCCCTGGACTTGTTTTCTGACAACGCCCCGCCTCCTGAGCTGCTGGAGGTGAGCCGCTTCGCGCACCCGGGATCCAAACGTCCCGGGTCTGATGGTGGAGGCGCTAACACAGTGATGACACCCCTTCGGTCCTTTCAGATGGACTTTTCCCTTCTCTTTTAAAGTGCTCTCTTTAGAGCGTTATTATACTTGCCAGTGGGGAAAACCTGTCTGATAAACTGGTGCTTTTCATAATTTTAATACTGAAATCATTACACTGAGTACAAGTGCGCCAAACTGTAAAAACAGAATGCGTCCGGCCACTCTCTCACCGTTCTCTAAGCCACAGCTGCTGTGTGCGGGGCACGCGGCCGTGTGACAGTGTGACCGCATCACTCTGCTCCTTTTACGTGTATTTTCCCCTTTCAGTCCTCACGTGAATGCCTAGACGTAAATACTGCTTTTTTCTCATTGCACGTGAGGAGGCAGAGGCATGGAGAGCCTCAAGTTCCTGTAAATACAGAACACACGTCTGCCTGTCTAACTAGGTGATGGTCAGGGCCAGGCTCCGCCGAGGCCGTCTGCCTTCGGAGACCGTGCACGTCGGCAGCTGCCGCGCCAGCACTGGGGACGGGCCCGGGGACAGACCCGGGCGTCAGGGCACGTTGCTCCGTCTTGAAGGGCTTTGCTCTTCATCGAATGTGATGAGGCCGAGAGCAGGCTGTCAGGCTTCCCTCTGGGTTTTGTTTGTGTCAGTGGCTTCCGACCACCCCTTGTGTTCTGGGCCCACAGATCGTCAACGAGGACGTCGCCAGGAGGAGCTGCGAGGAGCACCAGCTGTGCGTCGTGGCGGTGCTGCCCCACATTCTCGACACCGGTACGGCGAGCGCGCCCTTCTCCGTGCTGCCCGGGCGGCCTGCCCTGAGCATGCTCGCAGCTGAGGGGTGTTCCGGGTTCTTTAATTTTTACCTTTAAAACTTTTGTCTGTTTAAATCAGGAGCTGCTGGCAGAAATTCTTATTTAGAAGTTCTCCTTAAGTTGGCAGACAAATACAAAAAGAAAATGTGGGGGTAAGTTACTGAACTTACTTTCTCCGTACGATTTGGAGAGCAGAGCAGAGCACTCTTGAAAGTATCTGGTTCAGGGCACCTCAGTCCATTAAGCATCTGACTTCAGCTCAGGTCATGATCTCATGGTCTGTGGGTTGGAGCCCCGCGTTGGGCTCTGTGCTGACAGCTCAGAGCCTGGATCCTGCTTCAGATTCTGTGTCTCCCTCTCTCTCTGCCCCTCCCCCGCTCATGCTCTGTCTCTTTCTCAAAAATAAACAAACATTAAAAAATAAAATAAAATTTGTTATTAAAAATATCCCACCCTCAAAATCTTCAGGCCGAGACTGTTTGACTAGAGATTTCTACCATGTATTTTAAAAAAGAATTAACATGGGGTGCCTGGGTGACTCAGTCAAACGTCCAACTTCGGGTCAGGTCATGTCTCACAGTTAAGGAGTTCCAGTCCCACTTTGGGGCTCTGTGCTGACTTCTCAGGACCTGGAGCCTGCTTCCGATTCTCTCTCTCTCTCTCTCTCTCTCTCTCTCTCTCTCTCTCTCTCTCTCTCTCTGCCTCTCTCTCTCTCTGCCCCTCCCCAACTCACACTCTGTCTCTCTCTCTCTCTCTCTCTCTCAAAAGAGAGGGACAGAAAACTCCTCAGGTGTAGTGGACAGTGTTTTGGAGGCCGGAAGGAAAACTATGTACAGATCTGGGAGACTTCTGGAGGTAGAGTTTAGGGAACATAAAACAGGAAGTGTCGTTAAGAGCACATCTAGACTACCCTATTTTTGTCTTTTATTTCTGTTCTTACACCCGTTTCATTCCATAAAACTATTGGGAGTGTAGTCTTTGTTTTTCTTGATATCTGCTAATTAGATTCTAACTATTTTGAAAGGGATCTTGACCCTAAAGCCTGTTTTTCTAGGTGGCTGTGGACAGAAGCTGGAGCCCAGTCTGAACTTGAAACGGCGCTGGGGATTGGAGGGTTTGGGTATCCTGCCATGGCGGCCATTAATGCCCGCAAGATGAAATTTGCTCTTCTGAAAGGATCTTTCAGCGAGCAAGGCATTAACGAGTTTCTCAGGTAATCTCCTGCTTTCTTGAGTTGTTTCTGTGTTGTGGCTTGGTTCTGTGTGGTTTCAGTTTGAAACTAGGTTTCTATAGACCAGGCAATACATGGAATTATTTTGCATTTGGCTTTCCGCGGAATTAGGGGTTTGACTTCTAAATCGTCTTTTTGTGATTTTGTTCTCTTTTCTGTGGAAGTATTCTATAGAGGAAGGGCTACCTTGCCATTTTATGAGCTCTTTCTGATTCTCACAGAAGTCTTATCCGGGCTGGTAGCAGCCCCCCCCCCCGCTAGG
>NW_027551571.1:6575335-6583442 GCF_008692635.1 Crocuta crocuta | reverse complement strand
GTGCGGCTTCTTCCATTTCTGGCCATTAGCTGTAGAGAGTGTATGTCTGAAGTGATTCCAGCAACGTGCAAACAACATGATAGGTTCTGAAACTCAAAATCCAATGTATAGAGCTATCTCGCCCGGCTATTCAACTTCTCCGAAAATCGACTTGATCATCTTTCAGGTAAATACGAGGCAGTGACACCATGCTGTTTCTCACATGTGTGGTAATTCGGTTAATACCGCTTCCTCGTAACCGTGAGCGTCACGGAGGTGTATCTCTCTTACGCAGACCTGATCTCCTTACCACTGTAGGGCCTGGCCGACCGTAAGCTCTTGGTAAATAGTGAATACACCTTGTGTGTGTTATATACTGTATGCTTACAGCAGAGCAAGTCCGGGCAAAGAAAATGTTACTGAGAAAACGGTAAGAGAAAAAGCACTCCCATTACCGTGCTGTAAAATCTGCAAGTGGCCTTGTTCAAGTTCACCCCGCGTTCAGGGTCAGCTGTGCTTCTAAAGTGTCCTCTTTGAACAGCTGACTCCCGTGTCACAGTTGTAAGAAATGTTTGAGGGTGACAAGTCCCAGTGAGGCCGAGCCTTTGCACTCGCTCACTGGAAATGACAGGTCTGCCCCCAGCTTCGGTTTTCTAAACGTTTGTTTCAGCTAGTTTCCCTTTCCTGGTTTGTTGTTTTTTGCTTTTTCGTGCAGAGGAGGTAGGGAGTGCGTGGGACAGGTACGGAGCAGCAGCGGAGTGTCAGCTTGAGACCATTGCTTTTGTGCTTGGGATCATTCGGGCCGCTGGTCCTCAAACTGTGTGCCTTAGGGGCGGCAGAAAACCCCCGAACCCAGCGCGTTACCAGCGGAGGAGGGTCCGCGGCAGTGACGGGAAAGGGGGCAGAGGACGGGACAGCGGACTGCGTCTAGTTCCGTGCGCCTGTTGGCGGCGGAGACTGATGCGTGCGGCGCTTGTCACCCGCGAGGAGGCTGCAGCCCCCCCCCCAGCACAGGGACACCACAGGCCTGTGCAGCCTGAGCCAGCGCAGAGCCCGGGAGAGGGCAGCGCCGTCGGGCCGCTTGTTAGTCACGACGAGGCTGAGGCTGAAACTGACGCTTGGAGCGGCCGGCAGCCCCTGCAGGCCCCGCACCGTGTCAGGGGCCCGCGTGCGCTTCCCCGGGAGCTCGTTCCCGGAGTGCCACCGAAAATTCCCGTGTGGCACCGTGCACGCCGCAGCCACAAGTGAAGAAGGGACTGGAGTTTCCCAGGAGTTCATTGTTTGAGGGAGCAGCTCTTCTCGGGCTCTGTGAGAAGAGGGGTTAGCGGTTAGCCCTGCGACGGTGGCTGCGCAGGGGAGGGGCGGCGGCGCAGGGGAGGGGCGGCTCTGAGCCCCGAGAGCGCTTAGGTTTTGGTTTTGTTTTTAACAGGTGAACTGCACCCTTCAGGCACAGTTCCCTTAAAATTTTGTTCCTGTTTGGGCGCCTGGGTGGCTCAGGCGGTTAAGTGTCCGACTTCGGCTCAGGTCATGATCTCACGGTTGGTGGGTTCGAGCCCTGCGTTGGGCCCTGTGTTGACGGCTCAAGGATTTTGTTCCTCTTTAAAGGGGGCTTGGCATCGTCCGTTAGTCCTTCTGTCGCTTCTATGACACTGGGTGGGACAGTGGCTTCTGAGCACCAGCTCCATAGGTCTTGGCTTTTTCCTGAAGAGACTGATGCTCGGGGATGACGAAGAACCTGATTGCGGGTCCCAGACCAGTAGGAAGTACAGCCGCTGGCTTTCCTGCGACGGCGGCCAGAGCTCGGGGTGGCCTGCGCCCCCTCCCGGCAAATGGAGCCGTTCTCGTGTTGCTGTCAGACGAGAGACAGACCCGTGGCTGACTCGCTGCACTCGCCACCTCCTCACCCCGCACACGCGTCCTGCCCTGGGTGACATGCCCGGTTCAGCGAGTGGTGGTAGCAGGCTTTCAGAGCGCGGGGACAGCGGCTTTCTGGACACAACTCCTCTTCACACGTCAGGGTTTCTGGGCGTTGGCACTCGTGACATTCCGGGCCAGAGCTTTGTCCCGCCTTACAGATGCTCAGTACCCGTC
This sequence comes from Crocuta crocuta, assembly GCF_008692635.1. Taxonomy (NCBI): domain Eukaryota; kingdom Metazoa; phylum Chordata; class Mammalia; order Carnivora; family Hyaenidae; genus Crocuta; species Crocuta crocuta. The sequence goes on along the minus strand of NW_027551571.1, from coordinate 6,581,372 downwards.
CTCTGGGTGCCGGTCGCCCGCTCTCCGCACACACACACGGTTGTGGTCATCGAAATGTCTCCAGACATCGTCACATGTGCCCCGGGGAGAAGAATCCTCCCATGTGGGACCTCTGCGAACACATTGTAACAACTGCGGAGTGGCCGATAGGGTTCCCCGGTTTCCCCACCGTGCCGAGTAACGGTCACACCCGCGCGGGACACTGCCACTCCCGGCTGCTTTCCTCTCTTGCCTGTAGTCCGAGCAGCCTTCCCCAGAGGGCATCTGGAGGCTCTTTTTAAAGCAGCCTTGCTCCCCGTCTAGCCATGGCCTCTCGATCTTTCTGGTGAGATGCTGTTTTATCAGAATTGGTCGGAGTCCAGGCCTCACGTGCCGTCACCATAGAGCTCCTCCGTCTTAAAGCTTGCGGCGGGAGGACTGCCACCATCTGCGTGTGGGCTGCTGCGACGCGCTGCGAGTCTGGGGGAGGGAGTTGAGGCTCCGTTTTAAGACACCATCTTTCGTAAAGCGTCCCTGGGGTTACTCCACAGTTCTGTCCACGTAACGTTTTTGCCTGTGTTCTCCATTAATGTTGATACCTTTCGCGTACTTCAATTTGTATTCTAGCAAAATAAGTTTATTTTTCTTAATTATTGGTAGTAACTGGCTTTCTCTGATGCCAAGACCTTAGTCATTTCATGCCTGTTTACGCTGTTGAACAGATAGCACTGTTCAGGCGCAAGAGCTGAGAAATGTGTGTGCATACACTTAGGCAAGTCATTACTTAACACATTGTGTCCTCATCGGTATGTCCTTGCTTTGGTCATTGTCCCCTCAGGGAGCTCTCTTTTGGGCGCGGATCTACAGCACCTGTGGGAGGTGGGGCCTTCCCCGCCATCAGCACCAGGGAGCCTTGGGACGGCAAGGATGGCGAGGTGAGTCCCCAGGCCTGGAGGCCGTGTGCTTGTCCGGCCTCTCTCCACTCTCCCCGGCCCCACGGCCTTTCCATCCTCCGCGTGAGGTCACAAATGTGATAACCTTGAGAGCCTTTCAGGGCTGCGTGACCATGGATAGTCTTGACAGTAACAGTCCAGATAAATTTCAGGAACGAGGTTTCTTTCCTGATTATGACCCCTAAACGGAACATTTCACCCGGCATCCATTTACTTTGAAGCACAGAATTTTAACTAACAGAATTAGTGCGTGTGGGTCCCCGCCCTCCTGCTCCCCCCACACCCACTCCTCCCCCTCCCCCATAGCTGTCGGTGTTGAAGAGGTAGGTGATACTGTAAAGTCATACCTCACCTGAGTTCTTGGCTTTTCTGTCTGTAGAATAATAGGCAAAGCCAAAAGCGGGAGCCGGGGTTAGGGCAGAGCCGGCTGTGACCTGGGGCGGCTCTAGAAACGACCTTGCTCCTCCGCCGTGAGCCCGCGAGCGCCCCCTTGCTGCCCTGCCCGTGGTTGTGCAGCCCAGCCTGCAGGGCCTAACGCACGCCTTCTTTCCCAGCTTCCCGTGGAAGATGACATTGACCTCAGCGACGTGGAGCTGGACGACATTGACCTCAGTGATATGAAGCTGGGCGATTTAGAAAAAGATGAGCTGTGAGAGGCGTGGCACAGACTTCAGTTTTCTTTTCTTGGGAGCAGGTTTCCCCAGCAGTGCAGAAGCATTCTTTACAATCCGATGAATCTGCCAGTGGCCTTTTTCACCAAGAAGTAGCACTTGATTGGTCATTTGAAAACACTGCAACAGTGAACTTTTGCATCTCAAGAAAACAGTGAAAAATTCTATGAATTGTTGTAGCCAGTGAATTGGGTTGTATTCTGTCAAGTAATATCGTGAAGGAAACCGACGGGCTGTTGAAATATTCTTCCCTCCCTCTGATGGCTGCTTGAATGTTCTTGGAGGCTGTTTCTTATATATAAGTTTTTTAATGTGATTCTTTCATTTGAATATTAATGGCTTTTTTCCATTAAAAATAAAATAATATTTTGGACAATGTCAATAAACGTATGAAATTAGTTTCCACATCATAAATTCAGTAAATTTAGCCAGGAAATCACTATCAAGAAGGGCTGCCGCTCGCTATAAACTTGTGATTCGGAGGACGCCATCTGGACGCCCACCACGATACGGCTTGTGTGTGTGTCCCGCGAGGCCAGGTGCGCTCTGTGACATGTGGGACGGAAAGCGAGTTTATAGAAAGGATGAAACACCACGGGTTGTCCGTTGAGAACTGCGTCTCAGGCTCGGTGTTTCGTCTCTGGGCCGTCCCATCCCCGCTGACCGTCAGGCAGTACGGCAGCTTATCCCGCCAGCTCCCGATTTTTAATGTTCTTCCTGAGTCCCCCCCCCCCCAGGAGCTCCATTAAGACACACAGTACAGGAGCAGGTGACCAGCGTCCAGGCAGTCCCCACTTCCGTCAAGTCTGGTCCTGAATTATGTTAGAATACAAAAGGCCATTCAAAGGACTGAGCATTTCTTTATTGTAACTTAAAAAAAATAATAAATACAACTGTAACTAACTTTCGTGAGCAATTTCTCTAAAGATCTAAATCCCATAGGATCCTCCAGCCAAGGGAAGGAGGCGGTGGCAGTCCCCGCGCACGGGAAGGTGGCGTGGCGCCTGCGGCTCCTAGTCGAGCAGGCCGAGGTCGATGTGGAAGTAGACGTAGGGGAAGTAGTCGTGGCTGCTGAGCTGCAGGCCCGGGATCTCCACGGACGCCTATGGAAGAACACGCGGCGCCGCTCTAGACACAAAAGCCAACTCGCTGTCCCGTCTTTAGGCTTGCGAGGAGGCCCTGACAGCATCTCCTGCTCCGCACAGTGCAGCCCCCCACCCCCACACACACGCACACGCACACACACAGCCTCTTGTTACGCTTCCGCATTTGTGAAACGTAGCCCTTCTAACAGGCGGTTTCGGGTCCTGGGCAGTGCCTCCCGCGTCGGGAGGTGACCTCCGTGTAGAAACCCAGCTATTTCTGGATTTTATACCTACATCCAGTACACTTGCCGCTGCCACTTGATCCAGATGTCTGAAGACAGAGTTCAGAACTTCTCTCAAACGTTTGGTGGAGGACTTCTTGTGCGGCTGGAGGAGCACGGCCTGGAAATTCACCGGTAGTCCATACCTTCCCAGACAGACAAAATGTGCACATAAGTTACTCCGGGTGCAAACGGGGCTCAAAGAACCCTAACGTGAAATAGAGGAAGTTCTAGTGAGAAAAAAAAAAGCTTCAGCTGACACGGCTTAAGAAAATAAAAGTTGAATGAAACGTCTAGGGTCAGGTGAGACTAACAACGATTGCTCTGGAGAGGAACGGGCGAGAACAGGCTAACGGGCTGTTACTGGTGCGGCGTGTGCGGCAGCACTGAGGTCTGGTGCATCTGCGGGAAGGAAAGTGTAGGTGAAGGAGGCTGTGACCGCACGTGCTACTTGCTGCCTGCGCTACAAGCCAAGCCTAACACCTACTTAGTCCCGTGTGTTTTAAGGGTGCTGGGCCAGCAGAACCCCGATTTCTGAGCCCTGCCTACATCGTTTTTCCAGGAGGCAAGAGCAGAGCAGCTGGCAGATGCAGACCGGGACAGCAATGTGTGGCCTGGTCACGGCGAGGGGGGTGGCCCAGCTGATGGCCTCATCTCCCGGCTCCCTGGGGAAGTGAGCGGGCGGGGAGCGGTGGGTGGGGGGCATGGCCACCTTACCTGAGCGATCAGGCCCCTCCTGACTCCCTACTGCAACTCCCAGTGATTTCCAGAAACCCACTCCACACCCTCGGCTTCACCAACACCCTTCTCTCCACCCGCTGAGCATCCCCCAGGCCACGCGGATGTTAAGGACGGCATTCCAGCTCCCAGACCACGGGCCACCCCTGCTCCGTCGTCCAACCTGGTCATTCCACCAGTCATTGCCAGGTTGCCCTGGGAGGTCACTTCTCCCGAATGAGGACACCTGTGTCTGAGCTCTCCTGTCTTTCCCAGCCCGTGAGTCCTTTGGGGCAGAGGCATGGGTCTGTTGTGTGCAGGGTCTACTGTGTCCCCAGACCTGGAGAGCAGCGGGCCCTCCCTCAACACTGTGAATGTTGACTGACTGAATGCCCCTCGTACCCCTCATCAAGCTTCCAAGCCCTCGGCCCTGTTTTCAGCCCACTCTCTTGCCTTTGGGGCTTCCCACATTCTTTCCAGATCCTTCCAGCCCTTTCCCTGCTAACCCTCCCTCTGGATCAATGTAAACGAAAGCCGCCTCTGTTTTGCTCAGAAAATGCCCTCTGGGAATAGCTGGGTCATTGCTCATTCTCCCCGAGGCTGCCCCCCACGAGGCTGCCCCCCACGCTGCTCCTTCCTGCACGGCTCAGGAGAGGCCCCTCCTCCTCCCTGACCTCCGAGGTCACCTGGTGGGGAGCTCTCACAGGCGGCCCCCATAACGAGACCCCTATGCTGCAGGGGTGCCTGCATTCTCGGCCGCTGCCACTTCCTGTAGCCTCTCCCCATATTGCCCTGATTTAAAAAACCATCCTCAGCCCCCTAGGGCTCTTGTTCCAAACTTGAGAGTATCCAGTGTCCCATATCACCCAGTCATCCGGCCACCACACTGGAGCTTGTCCCACCAATGACCTCATGACCCATTCCCAGGGACACATGAGTCCTTAAGCTTCTGCTCCCTCTGACTCGTCAGCCACTCCCTCCTCCTGCCCCTGACTTCCTCATGGGCTTCCCTGCCTCCACTCTAAAGGTTGGGGTTCCCCGAGGTGCCCTCTCAGTACTTTCCCTCTGTTGGCCTCTCCCTAAACGAGCACAGCCACACAGCCACCATTAGGATTCCCCAACCCCGGTTCCCCACCACGACTCTCCTGAGATCCAGACTCGCTAGTCTCCCCCACTCTGCATCCCAGCTGACGGCAGCCCCTGGGTCACCGCGCCCCGAGGTCAGCCAGCTCTCCCTCAACCTACGGCTGAGTCCACTTCCCTTTGATTTTATGCAATCCACGAACATTTTGCATCTACTCTGACTCTAGGCTGGGTGATGGAGATAGAGAGCGAGTCAACCCCTCACTCCTGCTGCCCCCACCCCAACCCCAATAGGCTGGAAGTACAAACAAAACAGCTTGGAGAAGAGGAAGGGAGGAAGGCAGCACCCAGGTGCCGACTGGGGGGCGGGGCAAAGCCCAGCAGGGGTCAAAGGAACAGGCAAGCAGGTGAACTTCACCGGCTGTGCGCTCCAACAAACGTGTTCGTTCAACATCGACTTCCCTGGATCATGATCTGTCCTCAGGATAGAATATGAAAAAGTGATTAAAAAAGGATCAGGTAGCTTCACAGGCACAGAAGAGACTGTGATTCACAGCAGATGAAAACAGCTGCAGAACCTTAAAGGATCCCATTTGGGGGGAAGAGAAGAGTCTTGAAACCATTAACCGTGATTATCTATAGGCAGTGGGGGCTGGGAACTTCTTCCACAGTATATATTTCTGAACTTGAATTTTTTAAACAGTGTTCATATGTACAACTGTATCAGGAAACATACACAGTAAAAAAATAAAAAGTCATACACTGATAGTCTTGTAAAGAATTATTTTCACATACACTTTTAGGAGAAATACCCAGTTTTGTCCAGCTTAGGGACATCCATCTCTAGCTCTCCAGCAAATGGGCGTCTACACCGTAGTGGGCCTGAGGACCACTGACTTTCAAGGCAAGCAGGGTCAGTCTTGGACCCGTCTACACTACACATGGCTGGAACACTCCAGGCTAGCTTGACTAGGCCCTACAACCAGTGCCACAACCCATACCATTCCAGGCCTCTGAGATGGGGGGGTGGGGGGGAAGGCCCACAGGAGGAGCCACGGTCAGATCTCCTCTGTGTTTGGACAAAACCACAGCTGACAGCCACGTGGAGGATGAATGGGAGGCAGAGACCCAGGTGAGAGCCTGTGGCAGGAGCCAGCGAGGTGGGAGAGGGCGGGAAGGGGGGCACAGGAAGTGAAGATGAGGGAGCAGAGGCATCTGAGCCCACCTGGAGGTTTGGGGTCTGGTAACAGGAAGGACGTGAGGCCACT
>NW_027551571.1:6533423-6575297 GCF_008692635.1 Crocuta crocuta | reverse complement strand
CGGGGGGGGGGGGGGGGGGGGGGGGGGGGGGGGGGGGGGGGCCAGGGGCGGGGAAGATGAGCCAGACGTCCAGGAAAGGCCAGGGTTAGGTGAGAGGCAGACAGGAAGAGGTAGGAGGCACAGACAGGAAAGGGGACGTAGGGGACAGGCCTCCAGGTGGATGGCTGGGAAGGGATCTGGGGACCACCTGCCTTGCAGGCAGGGAAGGGGCAGGGGAGAGCACTTCAGAGGGTTGGAGGGCCAGAGCCGGCCAAGAAGCAGGGATGGAAGCTTCCAGAAAAAAAGGGTACAGCCAGCTGTGTGTGATGCTACCAAGATCCCCACCCCTCATAGCTCATGACACTTGACATATTCAAAAGGCGGTGGAAAAGCAGGTCTCAAAAAATACTCTATTCCATTTTGACAAAAATGCAGTCAAAAAATAGGTAGATCTGTAAACTAGAATGAAAAAAAGGCAAAACACAAAGGAAAAAAAAGCTCCTCAAGGAGTTCACACCTGCACGCCAGCCAGCAGTGTTTTCTCCGGGCGTTAAAATGACAGGTGATTTTTATTCCCTGTTTGTGCTTACCTGTACTTCCCGAACTTTCCACAGTGACTTTTTTTTCACTTTTGTTAAGAAACAAAGAAGGCAAAATTCTTGTGATTAGTTCGGTTTGGGTCAGGTTTTCGTTTTTGTGCCGCCTTGGGCCTCGGAGGTCAAGGACTGAGACTGTGCTATGCTCCCTCCAGGGGTCGCCAGGCCCGCGGGGCAGAGGGAAGGCTCACGTGACCGGGAAATCCTTAGCAGGTGCAGGAGGAGCTGGGGAGAGGGCGGGAGGGCCTAGCCATGTCCCAGAAGAGACCAGGGGGGCTGGAAGGGGCCCCCGGAGCTGGCTGCCCCCGCCCCCCGGGGCCAGGCGTCTCCTCCACGCACCTGAGCACGGACTCCACAAACACCCGCAGAGCCTTGATGTGGATCCAGGCAATGAAGGCTTCGCTGAAGTTCACCTTGAGCCAGCGCAGCAGCGGGCCCTGCGGAGACAGGGGCGCAGGTGACGGCTGCCGGCCGCTCCGCCCGACGCCGGGCCCAGGAGGACACGCGTTTTAGGAAGCAAGCCCTGAGCTGAGAAGAAACGCCCGGCGGCCAGCAGAAGCAGCGAGTCGGGGGGCAAGACCCAGGCGAGGCCCAGGACGGGGACCTCCGGGGCTCCCGGGGCCGGGGAAGCGCAGCGGGCCTGCCACCTGGCACATGCGTGGGGCCACCGTGGACCGGGCTGCGGGGGGCTGGGCAGCCCCTGACCTCAGGGCCGTCAGCTGGCAGCTCCCAGGCTTCCCTCGGACGCGGGGCCGCCAAGGAGCCCACCGCCCAGGGAGGCGCTGTCCCGGGTCCTGGCGTCATCCACGTGCCACTGCTGGGGGGGGGGCTCTCCGGGGAGCCCACCTCACGCGGCCACAACAGCAGCCACTGGTGCTGCGGTGGCCACTCCTCCGGGGGAGCCTGGAGTCCTAGAGCAAAGGCTCTGAGCTCCCACTGACCCCCTCCAAGTGCCCAAGGTCAAGAGGGGGGGGTCCAGCCAGGACAGCCGGGGAGGAGAGCCGAGCTGCCCGACCACCAGCAGGGCCTGTCCCCGTCACCAGCTCCAGCCACCTCCAGACAGGGCGGGGGCACCCTGGCCAGCAAGCACCATCCACTGCCGGGGCCGGGGGGCAGCTCGAAGGAGGCCGTCCCGAGGAGGAGGAGGAAGCCGTTTGATTCCGGGCTCCTTGATTTAAGCCCTCGAAAGCCACACTCGAAACCAGAAGACGCGAGGCTCTGTTTTCTCAGAGGGTGCCTGCACTGGCGAGGGCATGCGAGCGGGGGAAGCCCAGGGCTCCTGGGTGCTGCTTACCTCTCCCTCGCCCTCACTCTCTCTCTCTCTGTCCGTCTGCCCCGCAGCGGGCCTATCGGGGTTCCCTAGCGGGGTTACCTTAACCTTGTGGTCCGGGAAGGTGGATGATCCCTTTTTAAGAGCAACACAGGAAGTTTGCTAAAGGCACAGAAATGATTTATTAATCTTTCAGCAAGCACGCATCACAACAAACAAATCATTCGCATCGCCTGAGGGGCGCAGGGACGCCAGCGCCGGGCTGCCGGGCCGCCCTCTGGGATTGCATGCTGGTCGGACTGGAGATGGGACCGGGCTGTCAAAGTCTTCAGGTCCCATATTCCAGGGACAGAGCCAGTCGCTGGCAGCGGCGTCGGGGCCCACATCCCTCCCTCTGCCTGGCCTCGGTCAGGACCTCCCTTCCAGGGGCGGACAGGACAGGGACAGCTCCGGGCGGCGTGAGCGGAAACGGCTCTGCCTGAGGGGTGTGTCTCCCCCGGGTGCAGCCACAGTGGGAACAGTGGCGATCGGGGTGCACTTAACCATGCAGACAGTTAGCCAGGTGTGCTGTTAGGACACATCCCCCTTTATCTTCTCTGCAGACAGCTAGAAAGCACAGGAAAACCCCACCCTGTGCTCTCAAAGGGCTGAAACCCCAGGCCCCAGCCTGTCCCCTCTGGTTGACGAGTAATCAAAATGGCTGAGGGTGCTGGTCATACCCTCCGCCCAACGAGCTAAGGGGGGAAGGGTCTTACGTAGCCAGGGCGGGGCCGCCCCCGGCTGACCCCTGCCGCTGCCACGCAGGGAGCCCAGTGTTTCCGAGCTAGTGTGTCTCCTCCGCATCTCCCCTCCCCCTGCACAGAGAGACCCTGGAAGAGTTCCCACCGCAGCACCGGGGCGCGGAACCCTCCAGCGGGTAAGAAAACGCCGGCTGGTAACCGGAGACCCAGGCGGCAGGTGTCGAGCTCCTGGGTGTCACCTCCATCCTCGGGTCTGTGCCAGCGCGGAGCGGGGTGCCAAAGGCGCGACCTGACCACCCGTGCTGCGGGCCGGGCCTCCCGCCTGGGCCCTTGTGACAGCTGCCACAGTCCAGCCTCCACCCAGAGCCCCAGGTAGGGGCCGCGGGGCCAGGGCTGGGGCCAGCAGGGCTGCTCAGCTACAGAGACCGCCGAGCGCCCCGGCTGATGAGGGTTTGGGGCGAGCTGAGGTCAAGGAGGAAAACCCTTTGGTTTTCCAGCCCATTGGTGACCACCCTTCCCGCCTGGGCGCGTCGGGTCTGAGACCTCGGGGCCCGGGGCCACCTCAGCCCTTTGTCTCGGGGGAAGGGGCCTGGACCCAAAGCCTGGCAGATTTGGGATCTGAAAAGCGTGTGTTCAATCAGCGTGCGCACACGCATCCGCACACATACAAGGGGCTGAAACTGCGCACATGGGCACAATTCTATGACCAGCTCTCAGCTCCTCCCCAAAGGGGATGGGCCAGGCCGGCGGGGCTTAGAGAACCCCAGTGTGGGAACCCCCGAGCTGCGGCTCACTTCTGAGGGGTGACTTGTCCGGAGTCCCTGTGAAAAGGCCACAGACCCTGAGAGGTCAAGCCGGACGTGCGGATTCCCGCGGCCTGACATCAGAGAAGGCTTGGGGCAAACACTTGGCCACACGGGAGGTACATCTTGCTCTTCACCCAAGCACATAGTTACAGCCTTATGTTTACACACCAGGTTTCCTCCAAAAGGCCTACTCATTCTTCCCCTCCTCTCTACTCTGGAGGTTGATTTGGAAGCTTCTCAGAGAACCCGCCCTGAGGGGGATGGGCGAGAAGGGACCCAGAGACATTCCACAGAGGCAGGGAGTCGCCTGGCTCAGGCCAGCCCTGCGGGCGGGAGGATGCCACATGTGGAATGCGCCCATCTTATGGAGCAATAGAGTGACTTTCCCAAGGCCACACCGTTCACACTTCCAGACTGAAAGCCTGGTTTTCTCCCTCCTGAGCTCTGCTGCCCTTGCACACGGGAGGTTTCTGAGTGGCTCTTGTCAGAAGTCTCTGCAATAAACACCCACTCTTTGCTAAAAGCATAGGGGACATAAATACAGGTGCTGGTGACAGAGGGCGTCACATCACGCCTGGGGCGCTGCGCTGCTGAGAACAGCAAGGTGACGGAGGGGACAGAGCCACCTACTTTCCACTCAGGGAACCCCACCTGCCCTGCCCGACCTTGGGGCGGAGAAGGGTCAGGTGGGGTCCTCTTCCTGGGGGCGGGGTGCTCACTGACTTCCCAGAGCCTCAGTTTCTCAGCTGCAGAGCGGAGCTGGGAGTCCCTTCCTGGAAGGGCAGCACCAGGACTCAGGAGCTCAGAGGAAAGCTCCCAGCTCACATGCCACCTGGGGGCCCCTCTCTTTTCCCCCAGACACACCATGTGCCCCCAGGGAGGAGCCGCCCTTGACCTTGACCGGAGCCGCTCGCCCTGCCGTGGTCTACTCACATACTGTTGCTTCTTATCAGACAGCAGCCGGCTCAGCTCTTCCCTTTCCCTCTTTATTTCTTTCTCATCATAGTAAAATTCACGGACAGTGAACCTTAAAACAAGCAAACGAGAGGCCTTCGCCAAGAAGCTTCCAGTTGGAGCAATGGCTCCTGCAGTGGAGATGGCCCAAACCCGGAGGAAGCTGCCACGGCCAGCCCTTACTTGTTCTCTTTGGCTTTGGTTTTGAAATCATCGATCACTTTTCGAAACAGGGTCACGGTGAAGAGACCGCCCTCGTTGTCCTCAGCGATCAGTCTGGTGGAGAGAAGCGTTTGTTCACGGGACTCATCAGCTGGGCCAGGAGAGCCCTGTCCTCACCCCTCGGGGAGACGGGTCACCGCAGAGGTGACACTCTGTCCCCATCAGCCCATGTACAGGGGCCCAGCCAGCGGCCGAGGGCCGGGAACCGAACGTCCCTTATGATTTCCTGACCCCTGGCCGTGAGGGCTCAGCCACCTGCCATGGCCGGCCCTATACGTCCCTCTGGGCTTGGTGGCCAGGCGCCAGGCTGGGGTCTCACTTACTTAGTCGACCGCGGGACCACCATGTCCGAGAGGGATTCGTAGGTTTTTTGCCATTGTGTGTAGCTTGGTCTGCGAGGATACACGATCATTCAGTGATTTCTGCTCAAAACTTCGGGGTGTTCCACGTATTTAGGGCAATGTACACCCCTCTTCCCGAAGGGCTGGAGTGAGCAGACTTGGGCTAGAGTGCCCCCTGCACCCCAAAGCCCTGCCATGGGCACTGAGAATCCCCTGCCCGGACCCAGCCCGGACCCAGCCTCCCCATGAGGGCCTGGGACCCCGCAGAGGACCCATGTGATGTGTGTTGGAACTTTCTAGTCCTGGCCCTGTGTGGCCTTGGGCAAGCCGGCTGACCTCTCTGGCCTCAGGACAAGGGAATACCAGCAGCCCCAGGTTTGCTGTGAGGGAAGTGGGCTCCTGTCTAAGGCACAGGGCTGGCACCCAGCAGGCGCTTCTGTCACCGTGTGCCCCTGCTCCCGTGCACGCCCACGCGTGCCCACGCGACTCCCAGTTAGTGCCGCCGGGGGCCGGGCCGTGGACGGCTCTCCTTCCTCTCCATCGGGCGGGCCAGTTTCCTTCCATGATCACCAGCACACGCCGACACACCCACCTCCCCAGGCCACTTACTTGGGGACAATGACCAGAAGCGTGATGAGATACTCGGAGTCCAACACAAAGTCTTCTTTGCTCACAATATCGCTCAGCGTCCGGGTGAAGAGGTTTCCCCTAAATCCATGTGGGACAAAGTGGGGGAGGGGTGGTGATCAGGAGCAAGGCGGAGGGAGGAGGCGTGGGCCGGGGCCTCAGGGACGCACGGACCCTCTCCCCCACCCCCCTGCACACACGCACACCACGAGGCCCCGGGGACCGGAGGGCAGGCAGGAAACAGGAAGGGCTCAGATGCTCCCCGGGAGTGCCAGGGCCCTGGGCTGAGTGTGTCCCTGTCCCCTCCCCCCAGTTCTGGGTGGCCAGAGCTGCTGGGACGGAAGGGCCAGAGGCCCCATCGCCGAGGGGTGGCTGAATTCAACACCTCCGTCACCCGCGGTCACCCGCGCTGGCCCGGTGCAAGGCACAGGCTGCTGGGAGGGGACCGCGGGGGGCAGGCAGCTTGAGTTACTCCAGTGTCGGGCTGTCCTGAGCAGAGACAGGCCCAGAGAGAGCTCCGTGTCACTTTTCACGCCTCACAGGCCCAGCTGCCAGGGGATCTTCACCTGAAATAGCTTTCATCGTGCCCAGTGGGACCTGGTCGAAATTGAGGTCGTGGTATTTTTAGCACATGGTTCTAGGCTATTGTATCAGCAAGCGAGCCAAGGTAGAGGTCCGGAGTCTGTCTACACCCTCAGCACCCAGGCCAGGATTCCAGCACACGACGCCTCCCTAGGGTATGGCTCTCAAGCACTCAGCCAAGGCCAAAGCTGTAGGTAAAATGCCTCTCCCCTCCCGCCTGTGCATTCACTGTAAGTCCCTGAGGACTCCCTCCAAGGGCACAGGGCCCGTACCTCCGCCATGGCACTTTCACGTCACCATCCCACTGCTGCGTCCCACCTGTCTGGTTTCTGCCTGTACTCCCCACACAAAGCAGATTTTCTATAAATGTTTGTCGAGTGAATAATTGCAAGCCCTCCAAGTGCAGAAATTACATTTTATTCTGCTTTGCATCTTCAGGGCCTGGCATACAGCCTGAGAATATAGTAGGTGCTTACTAAACGTTTATCAAAAGAAGATAAAGGGAGCGCCTGGGGGGCTCAGTTGGTTGAGCATCAGACTCTTGATCTCTTGATCTCACAGTTGGTGAGTTCGAGCCCTGCACTGGGCTCTGTGCTGATAGTGTGGAGGCCGCTTGGGATCCTTTCCCCCTCTGCCCCTCCCCCACTTGGATTATCTCTCTCAAAATAAATAAACATTAAAAAAAAAAAAAAGAAAGGAATAACAGACGAGGAGGTAGAGAACAGCTTTACCCTCCCCTTGCCTCGCCTTCACTCAGCAAATACTCTCAACAGACCAACGCTGCTGTGACTCAGTGGACGACTTCTTCACCTGTCGACTGAAGGGACCGGACCCGAGGTTTGCTCCCCCCAAACAATCCTCAGGAGCCCACAGTGCGGCGATGCAATGAGCCGGCGGATGGTCAGTGCCGTGACTGATCTATGCCAACGTCTCCATTTAGGGCTCTCTGCCATGGGCACCCTGCCCTGCACCCACCCTCACCCCTCCGTAGAGCCAAGGAGGAGGCAAAACACAGGTGAGGCCCATTTAGCTCTGAAACAAAGTCAGGCCACCAACAGCGACCATTTCTAGTCAACGTGCATCTCTCTCTCTTCTGTTTTCCACTGTCCACTAAGGTGCTATTTGCTTCGTTCACAAGAGGGCGGCTGGCCCAGTGGCCATCCGAAGAGGGAACGAGAGGCTGAGCTACCCGGCGGCACGGCCGTAGGAGACGACAGCCGGCCGTGACCGCCCCTGGGCACGTCCCTTCTCTGGAGTGCCTTCAGAGAACTGCCAGCAGGATCCGATCCCGAATCTGGGGAGACTGGGAGGGTCCTCAAGCCAACTCAGCCCTATTCAGGAGCAACTTCCACACTCCCTGGCAGGAGCTCATCTGGCTTCTTCTTACATGCCTCCAATAACAGGGCGCTCACCACCTTACAAAGTCATTGCTGCCGTCACATCACTGGGTTTATGCTTTTCTCCAGACACCTCCCGCCATCTTGGTGACTGGTGACTAGTGCCCGCTGGGCCAACCACCCTGCTTCCCCTCTCTCACAGGGTGCTCCTTCAGTTGAGTGGAGAAGGCCCCGGAGTCCCTGGGGTTTCTCTGCTCTGGGCTGCACAGCCCACTGCCCTTGGGGGGCCTCACAAAGGGCCAGGCTCTGACAATCCGGTCCCCCACTGCCTCGGCGGGGAAGGCCCCCTGTAAACAAAGGCCTTGGGCACAGCCTAGGTATTCTCAGTAGCCTGGGGAGGGTGGGAGAGGGAGGGGAGGCAGGGGAGGGCCAGCATCGTACTCCTCTCTGGGCACAAGCGCCCCTGCTCGGGCCTCTCCTCCCGGTGATGTGCACCAGGGCCCTCCTCCCCTCCCCTCTCCTCTCCCAGCACACGGTTCCAGGAGAGGCTGGCGCGCGCTGTGTCTGCCTGCCTGGCTTGTCTGCTCTCTGTCTCAGACGAGGACACAGACCCTGGCTCACCGGGTGATCTGATCGGCACACTCCTGCCCTGCCCGGGCCCGGCTCCCACCCCTGCCCGGTTCCCGTCCAGCCCGGCTCCCGCCCTGGCCCGGCTCCGGCAGCGCAGACGCTCACATGGATTTCTTCTCCAGGTTCTCCAGGTTTGTCTTCAGGGTGTTGTAGGCGGCTGTTCGGGACTTCAGGTCAGTCTCGATTTGTGCCAGTTGCTATTTAGAAAAGCAAAAGAGTTTCAAGAGTCGGTCAAACTTTTCAAAATGGCCATAAACTCTTCGTGGCGCACTTAGGAATCCGTGTCAGGAATTTCAAGCCCTTCGTGTACCGCCAGGCCAGCCTGGGGGACCCCCATCCAGGCTTCTATGGGGACCCACCGTGATGGCTCAGCCCCGACCGGCACCAGGTCCCCAGCTCAGCTGGGCCTGGCAGCCCCTTCCATTCTGTGTAGGCAAGAAGGTTCCACTCAGCCTGGATGCGGTCACCCGTCGGGCACTAACGCGATTCCCTGATCTCGAGTTTCGGGGGGGAGTCCCGGACCCCATCCTGCAGCAGGTGGGCAGAGGGGCCGTGGAAAGGGGGAAACAGAATGAGCCTTGCTCTCCTGCTCTCTGGCTGCCTGGCCTCAGATGCTCCACGTGCCCGGCCAGAGTGACAACGACCTCCCCACGGGGTCCAAACACTGCAAGGCAAATGGCCGCCAAGGCGCACCTCCCCGGAAGCCCTCAGAACACAGCAGCTGTTAAGATGCCCACAGCCACCTACCCGCCCCGGCCCTCCAAGGCTCAGTGGGGTGCATGACTACAGAGTTGGTTCAATAAAACATGGCACCTCCACATTATGGAGAAGTGAGCGGCCATCAAAATGATGGTGGTAGATTCCTACACACAGGCACGCGGTGGGGTGCAGGGTGAACCCCCAAAGACCTCCGGATTCTCTTCTCAGCCCCACGTTCTGTGACACCCCCCTGGTGGCGTGCAACTGCCCATGTGGGCACCACGCCAACAAATGGGACACGTCAGCACTCGCCATGACCCAGAAGACCCACGGAGTCATTGCTCGAGAAAATGGAGACGATCTAGAGGGCACGAACAATTTTGAGTTGAAATATAAACATTCTGTATATAGATGGAAGGATCCACTGTCAAATGTTCAACTCTGGTCACCTTTAGGGGGTTTCAGAGGGAGAGGGGCACCCGGCTGGCTCAGTCAGTTAAGTGTCCCACTCTTGATTCCAGCTCAGGTCATGATCTTCCGGTTTCGTGAGTTCAAGCCCCTGCGTCGGACTCTGCGTGGACAGCTCAGAGCCTGCTTGGGGTTCTCTCTCTCTCTCTCTCTCTCTCTCTCTCTCTCTCTCTCCCCCTCTCTCTCTCTCTGACCCTCCCCCACTCACTCGTGCTCTCTTGCTCTCAAAATAAATAAATAAACTTAAAATTTTTAATGGGAGAGGAAATGGAGGGGTGGTGTCATGGGAAGCCTTTAATGTCTTTATCTTTACATCTGGATGTGTTTGATTTTTAAGGTAAGATTTATAAATTTTTTATAATTTTTAAAAAATGTTTTCCTTTGAAATGATGACAGAAGCATGGGAAATAAAAAGAGAACACGGGGGGCGAGGGGGTGGCGCCCAGCTGGCTCAGTCGTTGGGGCATGAGGTCATGAGTTCGAGCCCCGTATTCAATGCAGACTTACTTAAAATAAATAAATNGTTGGTTGAGCCTCTGACTCTTGATTTCAGCTCAGATCATGATTCCAGGGTCATGGGATTGAGCCCCAAGTCGGGCTCCAAGCTGAGCATGAAGCCTACTTAAGATTCTCTCTCTCCCTCTCCTTCTGCCCCTCGCCACCCTGTCCCCCATGCTCTCTGAATAAAAACAAATAAATTAATTAAATGATACATATATTTTTTAAAGGGAAAAAAAGCGAACACAAAAATCCTACATCTTCCTTCCTTTTCTGGCTTCACCACAAGCCAAGGAAATGCTGCAGAAGGGAGTTTGGAAACCATGGACGGTGAGAGGAGCCAGGGCTTGGGACCATCAGGCCCAAACCAGAGGCCAGTCCCCTCTGTGTCTGCCTGTGGGTGCACCGGGGTCGGTTCGGAACCTCTCTGAGCTCAGGGCCACGGAATGACAGGTGGGCTCACAGAGACCGCAGAGCAGGCCGGCCCGCAAGGTGAGGCCCACCTGCACCTGACCGAGCGGCTCCAGGGGGCCAGGTCTCCCCCTTCTCTGCAACCCCCCGGGCGGGCAGGGCTCGGGACACGGCATCGGCACAACCAGATGTGCCCAGCGGGCTCCCGGGTGTGTGGCTGGCTGGCACTGCCCACCGCTTAAGGTCAAGGCAGCCATGCTGGGCCCAAGCCCTGGGGGACTGCCCCGCAGAACCCGGGGCTGCTCCAGGGGGTGCAGACACCAGCCAGCAGCGCCCCGAGGGGGTCAGCGTGAAGCCGCCCCGACCCTCGGCTGGACACGAGCGCAGAAGAGGAACACATGCTTTGCTGTGTTGCACGGGTGACACCTCAGGGCTTTTCTGAAACTGCGGCATGACCCAGCCTGCGGAGACCGGCAGGGCACTGGGCTGGGTCCCTCCGCCCAGACACGACAGGCTGCCACATGCCGTGGGCAGGGCCGGAAGGGGGCAGAGCCCTCCGCACCCTTAGGCCTCTTCCTCTAAGGGAAGCAGGTGGGCTCAGTTCCCGGCTGTTGGGCGGGTCTGGAGGCCTGGCCCTGACCGCGTGGCCCAGGCCTCCCGCCCGGCCGGGAGACCTGATACTGGGTACAGATACCCAGTAAGTGCTTCTCGCTGCCCGTGGGACCAGCGGCTTTCGTCTCCCCGAGGGGCTCCCTGAACGGGAAGCTCCTTTGACCAGGGCATCTTCAGGTGACACATTTAGGCCCCCGTCGGAGGGACAGACCTGAACCAGGGCTACGGGCATCGCACACATGGTCCTGGGGCAGGATCACCCCACGGAGCCAATTCTCAGAGCCTCTGCCCAGCCAGCCTCAAAGAGCCGGCCCCCTGCAGTGGAGACAGCCCCGGGGGCCCTTGTGAAGCCGAGTCTCACTCACACACACACACACACACACACACGGCCCACCCAGAACCTGCACGCGCACCCCAGGTCCGGCAGCAAGCCACCTGACCTCTCAGCCAGCTTCCCCTCTGAGACCAGAGGAAGGGGATCCAACCTCACAGGGGTGAGGCGGGGAGGAAGAGCCTCGGGAGGTCCGGGGCCCGCGGGCAGTGCTGCCACAACCGGCACCCTCCTCGCACCGCCTGCTCCCCTCCCAAGTCCCTCTTCGGGCGTCTGGGCCAGAGAGAAGCCGAGGCCTGTGTCCTCCACACCTGCTCTGCTCCCCCACTCAGGTGAGGCCCCGATGTGTTCCCGGGGCCTCGTCACCGCGCCGCGTCCCTGGGACCCCCACGCCCGCGAGCACCGTCCCGAGGGGACTCCGAGAACGGCCTGAGTGTCCTGCCCGGCTCAGCCCGGCCTCGTGAGCGCAGCGCAGGGCGCGGCGGGCCCCACGAACTGCAGGGGTGCTTCCCGGGCGGGTGACAGCGGCGCCCACACCGCCGGGAAGCCACGCCTGCACAGGTGCTCTCTGGGCAGCCCCGCCTCGGAGGGCCTTCGAGAGCGGGGACGTCAGTGATGTAAGCAGTGGCCGAGGGACCCCTCCCATTCCGGAAACTTCTGGCCTCACCCGAGTTCCCAGAGACACAGGCTGGGCACCGGTGGCGGGGTCCCAGGGGCCCGGCTCCTCCGCCTGGCCCGCCCAGACACACCCGGGTGGCGCTGTGCTCCGAGGAGACAACAGGAAGGCTTTGTTCCCGGCCTGAGACTCTGCGTCCCGGCCACCCCAGGCCGAGACAGGACATACTGGGGGCTCAGTATATGGTGGACGCTGGGGGACAGGCAGTCGCAGACAATCAGCGCCCACCCTCAGTGAGGCAGGCAGGAGTCGCCAAGGCTGCGAGACCCCCCCTCGACGGCCCCCAGAGCCGTGTGCCCACCGTGCTCTTATTTATGAGGTAAGAGCTAGAGGCCATCGCTCACCGACGGTGGAATGGGGGACACGGCACCACCTGGCTCGCTACTGTCACAGGCTCCTCAAGGCAGGAGCGTGGGCGCCCCGGGGACGCCTTCCATAGACGCCTCCCGGGAGTTCGGGCTGCCAGGCCGGACTCTCCGCTGGAGCAGGTGGTTTGGGTGAGGCGAGCACCCTGGGCTGTGCTGGGGGCTGAGGTTCTTATTAGCAGGGCAGGTTGGGGCCGGGCTAGTCCATCAGCACCTTTCAGACAGAAAGGAGCCGGAGGGGATGCGCCGAAGGGGCACCAGGGTCTGGTCACCAGTGGAACAAGAGCACGTCAGGGGAATGTCCCTGAGAGGCAGCCGCCTGCCAGGTAACAGGGCCAGCAGAGGTACAGGGAAGGGCAGGTGCCCGCCTTGAAACCCAAAAGTCCCTGTCCTTGCCCAGGCCACAGAAGGCCACACCTCAGAAAGGCACCGGGCCTGGTCAGGGCTGGCGGGAGGCAGACCGGAAGGGGACCCCACCCCGGGGCCCTCGGCGGAGCCAGAACCCCGCCGGGCCTCCCGCCTCCGGCCTCCCAGAAAGTTCCCCTTTGCAGCGCCAGGGACCGAACACCAACGTAGATCCACCCCAGCTGCTCACATGTCCCTGGTCACCGACATGAAACTGTCCCCGTGAGAAGGCCCTTCTCTTACCTTCTCTAGAGTGTCCACCACGCTGGCCAGGGGCTGCTTTGCCGGATACTTGGCCATGTCCCATTCAAAGTGGGTCACGAAGGACGTCAGGTCAACTGGAAGAAGCACGTGGCAACAAATGAGGGCGACCCTCCCCGTCTCGTGAGACCAAGGTTGCCAACCCCATGCCGAGCGTCCCCCACTCACACCAAGGAAGGGGTCAGAGACTCTGGCGGGCAGGCGGGGGGCTCTGGGAAAGCGCCCCCCTCACCCCCCGTGGAAGCGGGGCACTGAGCCTTCGGTAAGAACCCTCAGCAGCGCCCACAGCCCGTGAAAAGCCCACCACCAGCCCCAGGCCGCTGGACCCTCCTGTACCCCAGACCCTCTCCCAGAGATCCGCACCGGGGAGAACCCGCTTCCCCACGAGGTAGATGCAGACTCGGGAGGTACTCTGAGGGCCGGGCTAACTCCCTGTCCTTTCCTGCTGCGTCAGCCACACACCCCTGCAGGGGTGTTACTGTTCTGTGCTGAGGTACCTCGAAGACACTCCAGAGAGCCGGGAGCCAACCCTCGAAGACCACAGAGCCAGTTACAGGGGCGCCCCCTGCTCTCTGGGTGAGCTGCCTCCCCACCTCCCGCATCCAAGCACCGGACAGAGTGGATTTCAACGCACACGGCCTGTTTTAAAGAAAGCATTTCGAACCCTGGCTCAACACTAGAGGCTGCGACGGTGGCTGTTACCAGCCGGGGACAGTGCGGGGGGCACTGGTCAGCGTCTGCCCTTTATACAACGTCTACGGTGAGGACACCGAGTCAGGGCCTTCTCAACACGCTGCCCTTACTCTCTCGGCAGACAAACCGGAACCTGCCGCCCCTGGGGTGTTGCTAGTTCCCTGATCAGCCGCGGGTCTGGAGTTGAGGTCAGACAAGCCACAATGGGTGACCCTGGGCGGATCTAGACCCTGGGCCTCCAGCATGTTAGCACCTAACCCCCTTTGCACCCCAGTCTCCTGACCTGAGAAATGGGGCAGGGAGAGGAGGCCACACCCCCTCCGAGTCCCCCCTCCTCAGATCCTAGGGGCCCAGCTGCTGGCTACACCCCACCCATTCCCCTCCCAATAAGTCAGGTCAGCATATGGGATGCTGAGGCGGCCACCCAGGATCCCTCAAACATGTGCAAGACCAGCTTCCGATACCGGATCCTCACCCCAGCATACGCGCCCGCCCACCCTTCCCAGTGTGTCCTTGTGCAGATAAAAGGGACCAGTCATTGCTCCCTCAAAGGTCAGTCCCCTGCACGAAATGCCAGTCTCTACCCTGAGGGGAAGGATGGGCCACACCCCCTCCATCTCAAGGCGCTCGGCTTCCTAGGGAGACGACCCGGCCCCCGTCACACCGCAGCGAGTGGCGACAGCGTGGCAGGGTGTCAAGGGCGGGAGAGATGGCGTCTGGCTCCATGGGGCACGCGGGGTGGCGCCCGGGAGCCGGAGTTCGCTGTGTGGCCGGCGGGGGAGGGTGCTGGATGGTAGCCGAGGGCGCCTGGAGGTCGTCCTGCGCGGCACATGGGAATCTCTGGGGGACGGGAGGGCCAGCGATGGATCGTGGAAGGCCACCTCTGCACTTCCCCCTGTGGCGCCAAAGATACTGGGGCACATCTCCGGAGCCCCCTCCCCCCATTATGTGCCAGAAATCAGCTACACGTCAACTCCAACAGCAGGGCTGAGGAGGTCACTGAGCAGGTTAGGACACCAAGAGTCCAGGGGCCGCGCAGCCAGCCAAGGACACTCATGTGCTGAGATTTCTGAGGGCTCTGCGGGAGAGAAGCCGGTGCAGGGGTGTGGGGGGGAGGGGCCGCGAAGAGGGGCCAGAGGGATGCAGAGAAGGGAGGGCAGGCCCAGCAGGGTGCAGAGACCACTGGCCGCGAAGGAGGCTCAGGGGACACCTGCATTTGCAGGCTGGGTGACCGGGTGGGGGGAGGGGACACGCACTAAGTGGGCGTCAGGGGACGGGGCAGAGGGAGAAGAGGTGAGCTCAACCAGGGGCAAGTTCAAGTCCTTGTGAGGGTAGACAACTTCCCAGGAAGCACGTGGAAATGAGACGGGGCTCAGAGGAGCGAGGCAGCCTGCTGGCGGAGGTGTGGGCACCCAGGAAGTTCAAAGTGCCTTACATAAGGACGCCATCACCGCCCATGACAGCCCTCAGGGTGGGTGACGCTGACTGCCCGCCCACCTTGGCCAGGACACAGGAACGATTTCACCTAGCTGACCATTCAACCCTAGTAAGTACTATTACTTTCTCCCGTTTAGAGAGGAGACCACCCGGCACAGACCGGTTACCTAACTAACACGGACTATGAGAGGAGGCAGTGACCACGAAGCACATGGACGAGCACACTTCCCCCGCTGCCTGCCAGGCATCAGGTCACGGCTACCGTGGGGGGAGCAAGGGAGCCCATCGCTGCACGAGAACCACCTGCTGATACCTCTGGGCCACTTAGAAGACGGCCTTCCGATTCCACAGGAATTGGAATGAACAAGAGGCGCCAAGGCGGAGCCCTGACCTGATTGGATGAGCGTCCTTTTAAGGAAAGACCCCAGAGATAGATGGAGCAATCTCTGTCTCTCCCTTCCCGTGTGCTCACACCAAGAAGAAGGCCCCTGTGAGGACACAGCGCAGGAACCAACCTCCTGGCACCTTGACCTTGGACTTCCAGCTTCCAGAGCTGCAAGAGATCAATGGCTGTTGCGTAAGCGTCCCGCCGCCCCGGCCTGCAGTATTGTGTCACAACCCCTCGAGCTCGTACAGATGTGGGGATAAATCTGGTATCAATCGGGATTTGGGGACTGCCACACTCTGGCAGGGAAGATTTGGGCAAGGGTGTGGGCCAGGGAGGAACAGAACAGACATCTGAACGATGCGGGTGCGGGGGGAGGGTGCGGTCAGAGGCAGAACCAGAAGGTCGGGAAGGGCGACTCCTGTGGCAGCGGGGCCACTTGCGGAGCCCTGGCGAGGGCCACGGANCCCTCCCACCCGCCGGCCTCAGGCAGGAGACGCCGGGCAGCCGCGTTCTCTGGGATCTGTGCTGTCTCTGCCCTGCGCTGCCACTTCCAGCACCCTGTGGGGGACCCACCACCCCAGCCGAGCCACCTCCCACCGCTCCCTCTCTCTCACTGCTGCCTTCAGCCTTCAACATTGGGACAGAGGTCGGCTCCTGAAAGCCTGGCGACCAGGCCTCCTCCTCCTGGCCTCGGACACGCACCTGTTCCCTTGCGCGCGTGATGCTGCATGGCCAGCCTGATTCTCTCGTGCCTTCAGGCTCCTTGAGGGGCAGGCGACAGTCTCTGTGTCCCCAGGGCCTGTCACAGCACCCAGCAGAGTGCAAGCGTTCCCTGTACGAATCTCCCTCCTAACTCTGGTGACTGTGCTAACTTGCACTACCTGGGGGGCTCGGAAGAGATACACCTCGGACCAAGCCCATCATCTCCACGCACTGGCACACACTCTAAGGCCTTTAGGGCACATCAGAGAGAACGAGTTGCCTCTTTCCTCTAGGAGCGCCCCTACAATGCCTACAAGACACTGCCCGTCTCCTTGACTGGGTCCTAAGTACTCAGCCTCCATTCCCATCACAGCACGTGTGGGACTGCTGTGCCCTTGGCCCTGAGCTCTCGGACGGCAATCGTCTCCGCATGCCCTGCAACCAGCACAGCGCCTGGGACCTGAGAGCCGTGCAGGAGTGTCCGCGAATGAAGAGGAGGTCAGATAAGGGGGCTGTGCAGACCTCACCGCAGAGGCCCGGTGAAACCTCTGGAATGTGACCGTGACCTCCCGTCCTCAGACACCTCCCTCCCCGCGTCGGAGCACCAGCTCCAGCTCCAGACGCCGGCCCTTGCCCTGGGCCACACACCCAGGGGCAGCGTTGCCCTGTCCACACCCATCGCCTCTGGTGACAACATGGTCTGAGGACGGTCCTCCGTCTTAGAAAGCCACAGCCACCCCGGGCCTTCCTGTCCATCCGGTACTGCAGCCTTCTCTGTCTCCCCTCCCCTGGTGGAAGTCAGAGAGGCCTGGCCTCCCACGGAGCAACTCGGGGCTAGGGCTGTTGGCCAAGGTTGAGGTCAGACCATGACCCAGGCGGGCTCATGCGGAACCAAAACACACTGTATGTAGACAGCAGCTCGTGAGCCACCGTGACGTCATCTCAGAACCGGAACAAGCCCTTCCCGGCAGCAGCAGAACCAGAGGCCTGTGACCACAGGAGCTGCCGGTCAGCCAGCCACATCTCCGGGTGTTTGTGACTTCTGTCACGTTGTAGGGGCTGCGCCAGGCAGTGGCGCGCTTGCCCGGCTTCTGCTACAATCCAAAGCATCTATGTCCTTCCAGACTCAAAGCTCAGTTGGGCGCGGAGAACAAGCAGAAACAAAGGGTGCCTCAGTAAGGCCAAGAGCCTGTTAAAGATGAAGTCCATTGGCAGGTGAGAACACCAAGGCCCGGAGAGGTGGCCTGCCAAGGTCTAGGACCAGGTCTGACCGCTCCAGCGCTGCTGCTGCTGGCTGTCCGGACAGCACTTCCCCTCCCGGGGAGATGGGGGGGGTGGGGGGGAGACACTGAGCTTTCCAGTTAATTCCGTCAATAGCTAGTTTCGTGGGTGTTCTGCAGAAGAAAAAGAAAAAGATTTCCCAACCCAAACAATATCAGGAAAACCTGAGCCAAAGTCAGTCTGAACAGGTGTCTTGACTGCAGTACTTTTCAGAGCCTTTACTATGCTGACAGACATTGTGGATGTCAGGAGTCCTTGGCAGGAACGCTGCCATAGAGCTCTTGACCTTTATTTGCACAGGGTTGGTTCTAGAACAAGCCTTAGAAGCTCTAGTCTCAGAAGTCAAGGGGACCCGATTCTCTGGGGGGCCTAGAGATAATCAAGCAGATGACAGAAGCCAATAGAGCCAAATTTCCTCCTCCCGAGATGAGAGGCGGCCGGCCCTCAGAGTAGCTGCCGTCTGCCCGGGGGATGGAGATGGTGGAATGACAGCCTCTTTTTTTAAGTAATATGAATTTTGAGTAAAACGGAAGCATCCTGGTTGCTATTTTAATGTGAGCTCGAATCCTTGTGCCTTAAAGACCAGGTTTTTACACAGAAAGGCAGCTCTCCACCTTAAGTCAGCTCTCCGATCTAGGACCCTACAAGTTACCTGCTGGGAAATAAGATCGGCTGATCGATTAAACAAAATAATTTTTTATTAGCACCAGCAAGGAATTTCCATGTAACAAACAGATTGCACGTGGAAAGGGTATTTTGAGAAGTTCCAATCTGTAAAGATTCGTGTTCGTCCTGCAAGGTTTTGCAGGCCTTAATTCCACCAGTTTGGAGAAAACCTGAAGCAAAGGGCTCCTTCTAATGCTGAAGCCGGGAACGGCCCGTTCAGGCTTGAGGGGCGCCCCCCCTCCCCCAGGAGGCTCATGGAGAAGAAGGCTCCTTGGCTGAGTGGACCCCCCTCGGGGCCACAAGCCAACTCTGACATGTAAGGTGCCAGGGTCCACAAAGCAGCCAGCCTCCAAGAGCGGGCAGGAGAGGGGACACTGAGGACCGACATCCAAGCAAGCCGCAGACCAAAGGCCAAAAGATGCAGAGGTCCACCTTGAACTTGAGAGCCAGGGCACTCCCCATTCCTGGAGGCATGCAGTGCTCGAGGGGCAAGGCAAGGCAGGCATGAGAGAGAGTCAGGAGGACATGTGACGGGTCGTACGGACATGGTGACCAAGGTGCCCGGTTGTTACTGGAGCGAACCCTGTGACCCCATCACCGCACCCCTACGACCAGCCGGGGAGAATCCACCTTCCCGGGGACATGCAGCCATCACACCAAGCACACTCACAGCAAACCACGCATAACCTACTCTTCAAATATTTCATTTTTTCCTTCAAACCTGCAATGTAATAAAGGGGGTGGGTTATTATACTGCGTTAACACACGAGGCCAAGTTCAGGTTGGGGAGTGCGAGCCTTTCCATTTGTCAAGTGAAGCCAGCAAATACAAAGGCCTTTTACGGGGTTCCCAAGAGGGGGAAATAAACATGAACTGCTGTAACGAGTGACCGAGGTGTTAAATGGAGTCACACGCTCTGGTTTGCGGCATCCGCACACGCGAACAGCCGCAGGTTTCGCGAGCTCCGCGGGGGTGAAGCACTGAATTCTCAAGCTTCCAGAGTCTCAGTTTCTGTCCTGCACGTTGTTGAGAGCGCGCAGATTGTACGCACACGGTTAACGGGCCCGAATGTCTCTGGAACTTGAAGGTCCCCCACAGCACAGGGGGGAGGGACGTTCCAAATGCGAACACACAACACAGAGCAGTTTTGGTCTCTGGTATTTACTGGGCACAATGAAGCCTGAAGTTTGAGGCTTTCCTCAGCCCCTGAGGGCATTTTCCAGTGTGGAGAAAGGGATCAAGGTTGGGCGGGGGTGCGGGTGGAGGTGGGGGAAGGGGTGGAATTTTCCATGCAGGATAGAGCAGAGACTGATAGAGATGGTGGGCAGGCCAAAGAACCATCAGACCCCCCCGACCCCGTTCTCCCCTTCAGAGTTCTGCAGGGTAAGAAACGCCAGCTTCTGTGGCTTTAGAAATACCGCAGCAAGACCACGAACACGGCAAGGGACATGCCTTCAGCCTGGTGGTGCTGCTGGGCTCAAAAGAGCATGGACTGCTCAGCCCGACGTGTGGACTCAGCCCTTCCGTGGGGGCTCGTAACATTTCGGCACGGCCAGGGCCACCGATGGGCTAACACCGGCCGGGAGAGCCCCGGCGAAGAACATTCCAGTGACCTACCTCCATTGGCCAGGAGGTTCTCCGGAACTTTCCCCTTAGCATCTTCCAT
The DNA here is from genome assembly GCF_008692635.1 of Crocuta crocuta. Taxonomy (NCBI): domain Eukaryota; kingdom Metazoa; phylum Chordata; class Mammalia; order Carnivora; family Hyaenidae; genus Crocuta; species Crocuta crocuta. Next base: position 6,555,654 of record NW_027551571.1, on the reverse strand, counting down.
GACTTCTACCACGCTCTGGGCCATCCTCTTGATGAGGCTTTGGGAAAGAAGAAGAGGCCATTAGAGAAGGAACGAGCCCGTCCTCGGAATATACTCACGCTGGGTGCCGCCTCCGGGGAATCTGCCACGGTAGGCAGCCGCTTAAAATGCGAACCGTCTTTGAACCAGTATTTCCACTTCGGAGAAACTATCTTCAGGAAATAGGGCAAGCAGGAAAACAAAAAACAAAAAAAACCTTTCTGCATAAAAAGATGTTCTTCTGCAGCATGGAGCTGACAGCAAAGAACTAGAAACCACTGGTAGGTTCAACAATAGGGGATTGTTTGCGTAAAGGATGACATATCCCAACTGAAGGGTTATTAGGCATCCGCTGGAAATAAGGTTTACAAAGAATTTCTAACATGTAGAACAAGGGATGTATTATAATGTTGCGTGGAAAAAAAAAAAAACACCCAAGATCCAAATTTATGGAGACGGCGCGGCCATGACTATGTGAGAATGTTCTTCTGACTTTAATGTATTTCCGACCATCAACCGTGATGACAATTTGGCATTGAATACTGAGTATAGTTCAGGATTGCTTTTATTATTTTATTTTTCATGTCTTTTTGATGTTTATTTTTGAGACAGAGAGACAGAGACAGAGCGTGAGCAGGGGAGGGGCAGAGAGAGAGGGAGACACAGAATCTGAAGGAGGCTCCAGGCTCTGAGCTGTCAGCAGAGAGCCCAAAGCGGGGCTTAAACCCATGAACCGTGAGATCATGACCTGAGCTGAAGTCGGACACTTAACTGACTGAGCCACCCAGGTGCCCCTGTTTTGTTCTTAATTTTTATTTTAAGTAGGCTTCATGTCCAACATGGGGTTCAAACTCACAACCCTGAGATCAAGAGTCACATGCCCTACCAACTGAGCCAGCCAGGTGCCCCATGCAGGGTTTTTTTGTTTTTTGTTTTTTTCCTTTTTCTTTTTAGTAATCTTTACACCCAAGGTGGGTTTCAAACCCATGACCCTGAGATCAAGACTCACATACTCTTCCGACTGAGCCAGCCAGATGCTCCCAAATGCATGATTTTGACCAAATTCATTTCATCTCTTTGTGCCTCAGTTCTTTTATCTGGAAGATGCAGATTACACCCATTTTGTAGGATTATTATACATATTAATACAATGAATCAGACACCGAGCATCTAGGAGCAGAGGGTCGGCTCCTGGAGGCTGAGCAGTGAGAAGTCCGATTGGAAAACAAGCCAAACTAGAACCGAAGTCTAAAAGCCCTGAAGATCCAAATCTTTGCCTTAGGCCCTCTCTCTGCCTTCTCCCGGCTTCCATGAGGGCAGGCAACGGGGAACATGGTCCTTCTGCTGTTGCAGACACTGGCTGTGTTGGCCACTCAGAGCACGAGGCCAGGGGGCTGGGGACCGACACAGGAAACTGAGGCAGGAGGGCCCTGAAAGGCCCCAGATGAAATGGAGAGAGGGAGGGGGAAGGAACTTGGTTTCCTGGCAGAGTAATATGTGTTCATGGTCAAAATTGGAAACCTATCAGAAAAAAAACCACCATTCTCCACCACTCAAGAGAGGACACACGCTTTCATTCTGGTGGGTTTGCAAAGCCTTAACACGTCCACGGTTTCTGTGAGTTGAGGCTTTCTTTCGAGAACACCTACTATTTAGTGGAGCTACCAGGCACCACATTTTCCAACCATTGCCTCCTTTAATCCCCACAAACATTCTAAAGACAGGTATTATCCTGTTTTACAGATGAGGCCCAGAGAAGTACATTGACCCCCACACCCCCAGACCAGCTGAGGACCCCCAGGCTCTCAGCCACCAGGCCACGTGGCCATCTCTACACCTGAGCTCAAATCTCAACAAATGTGTTACCATTTGAAAAAAAAAAATGGGGAGGGAGGCAAGATGGCGAAGTAGGGAGCTCCGTACATTTCACCCGCCCCCATCTCTCAAACGGAGAAGGCCTGAAGCTATAGGAACCCTTACAGAATCCAGGAGTTTAGGAGGAAAAGGAGGCAGAGTCCCGTGAGAAAACCTCACAGTGGCTACCTCAAGAAACAAGCCAAAGTACACATGGTAGAGAGTCCTAAATACCACTACGAGTAGGGAAATAAAATAACCAAAGTCTCAATAAAAGAGACCAAGAGACACCATTCAAAGAACACTTCCTGAACGGACAGGCCCTGGACAGTCAAAAAGAGTCTTCTTTAATACAGCAACAATCAATAAACCTAATAGGCAATGNTATGGAAACCAACTTGACGATAAACTATTTAAGAAAAATAAATAAAGAAAAAGGGAAAAAGAAAAAAATGTGTGTTGTCACTTCTTAGAATAGTAGTTCTGCATGTTACGGACTATAACTAATGAGAATTATGTTACTAATTCGTTACCCAACTAATCTCATTCTGTTTCCTTGGCTATAAAGCGGAAATGGTGCTGTGCCTTTTGCGGGATTATTTGCAGAGTTTGACGCAACGCATGTGACGTTCCAGGCGTGGGGAGTTTGTGGAAATGTCTCCAGTTGTATTATGGGCAGCCTGGTGGACTGGGATCTCTGACCCCGGCTCCCGGGTACGTAGGGAAGGGTGGGGGAGGGTGAGTCAGGAGCCTCTCTCCTCTCTTCCCCTGCAGCCTAGGGCTGTGACAATGCCTCCCCATCTGCCTGGGTTCATACACCATCCCTTGTGGGTCACCCGTAGCCCACACATGAGTGTCTGTCCCTTTATAAACAAACTTTCCTCAAATTCTCGTAATTTGAATGTGTCTTATTATCCGTTAAGACTCTGATTCAACATATTCATTCATTCCTTTGCTAACTCATTTAGCAAATTCCACATATTAAGCAACTATGTGCCCAGCACTTTCATAACGCTATGAACCAAACGAAGTCCCTGCTCTCTGGAAACTTCTATTCTAATGCCGTCAACAGCTCCTCTGCGTCATTACTATAGTGACACTGCCTCCACATCCTCTGGAATGCTTTGAGTAATTACCTGTTTAGGTGAAGACAGTAGTAACTCTCACCCCGACCACAATGCCTGAGGCACGGCCGCTGCTCAGGAAATGTTTGTTGAGTGAATAAATGAACTCCTTTAAAAAGAGAAACAAACCAGCAAAAAACAAAACAAAACAAAACTAGCAAAGGGCACGAACGTGCTATTCACAGAAGATGAAATGAGGCCACGGTAGGGTCCATGAGTCTATGAAAACGTGTCCTTTACTCCTCAGCGCCTAAATAACATGCATGCTTTCTTCCCGGTGAACCTAAAACGAGAACTCACTCATCATTCTGGTAATGACTTTGTGCTGCTCCTGATTCTCGCCTGTACGAAGTTTTTACCAATAACAAGTATGGCCGCATGCCTGCCCTGGGGCGTGTACATCACCTCGGACCGTCTCAGAATAACATGGTCCAGTGAAGCTTAACTGCTGGAAAAATCACTTCCTGCACATGACAAAAAGGGCCCTGACTTGGCTGTGATGATTAACTCCAGGCATCAGCACATTGTGGCCTTTACCGAATCAGAACACTTTTCTTATTAGAAGGAGCCTGCGAGTCTATACGGTGTTTCACTTGTGTGACTCCACGGTTTGCTGTGAACACGTTTTCAGGAACAGAGCTTCCCCGTTCCTGATATCTCTTGTGTGCCATTTTGCCGCATGACTATATCCTAACTACTTCTAGTGGACATGGGGGGTTGTGTCCCTGTGATCGGATATTGCAATGACACACATCCATCGCACGCTTGTGTAGGTAGAATCAGTTGTTAAACAATAACTCCTGTAATGGAGGGTATAAGTGTTTCCGATTTTAACAAACAGGCCAAGCGACTCTCCAGATAGAGCCAGTCTACACTCCCGCCAGCAAGAGTGCTTGCTTCCCCGAACTCCCACCGACGTCGGGGGCCATGAATGTTCCAGGTCTGCCAATCTGACAGCTGAAAACGATTATCTCATTGCTGCTGTGTTTGCATCGCTTTGATCATCAGCGAGGCTGGAAATCTTTTCAGGGATTCACGGACTCTACAAATGGCCTGCTTTCTTCTCCTGTGAATAGTATGTTCGTGCCCTTTGCCGGTTTTTCTGCTGCCTTGTTCCTCTTTAAAAAAAAAAACACAAAAACAAAAACAAAAAAACAACCATGGACTTGTAAGGGCTCTTAAGGCTCTCGGGATCTCAGTTGCAGAGAGAGTGCTTTGAGCTGGGTAACATCCTCACTTCGAAGGTGAAAACACAAAGACTTGCATGGCTGACAGTCGCCCTACACAGGGTGACAGGTGGCAAAGCAGAAACCGATCCTGAATCTACATGACTCCGAAGTCCGTGCTCTTCGACGCTAGTTCCAATTACACTCTGGCACCTTCCTCTAAAGCACCTGACAAAAGTGTGCACGAATCCAGAAGGGAAGATGTACGGATCGTATTGTTAATTAAAAAAGCAAACTGCAAACACTGTGTAATCTCGACTGGGGTGTCGGGTACATCAGCTTCTGTTGTCTGTGACGTAACCGTTGGGAACTCCGGCGTCCACGGAAGGCTTAGACCATAGATTGCGGTTCATTTGGGTCAGTTTCGGCTCGTAGCACAGTAGCAGCGCCCCCTTCCCGCCCCTCAGCCGCGTGGCAGGCAGCTGTGTGTTCCTGGGGCGACTTATTCACTGTTTGCAGGAGCCAGGTGGCCATAAACGACCCTGTCCTCCAGACACTGAGATCTGTGCTCTGATGGCCGCTTGAGATCGCAGAGGTACAGAGAGGGGGTAATCGTCGTTCCGCCTCCCCCACTGTGCAAGCTCCTCCCCCTTCAGTACAGACACTTCCAAAGGACTTGAAGAGCCTGGGTCCTTCTCCTCCCTTCATTCTTCTTTTTCTCATTTGGGAGTCAGACACGAAGACCAGGGCATTCAAAACCAAGTGTGTGTATGGGGAACATTAGAAAGTGAGTGCTTAAGGGGCGCCTGGGGGGCTCAGTTGGTTGAGCGTCTGGCTTCAGCCCAGGTCCTGATCTCCCGGTTCGTGGGTTCGAGTCCCACATCGGGCTCTGTGCTGACAGCTCAGAGCCTGGAGCCTGTCTTCGGATTCTGTGTCTCCCTCTCTCTCTGACCCTCCCCTGCTCATGCTGTCTCTCTCTTTCTCAAAAATAAATAAAAACATCAAAAAAATTAAAATAAACACAAGCAGGAATGCTTGTGTTTATTTTAAAGTATTATGGGTGGCTCAGTTGGTTAAGCATCTGACTTTGGCTTGGGTCATGACCTCATGGTTTGTGAGTTCGAGCCCCATGTCGGGCTCTGTGCTGACAGCTCAGAGCCTGGAGCCTGCTTTGGCTCTCTCTCTCTTTCCCTCTCTCTCTCTGTCTTCCCCCATTCACACTGTTTCTGTCTCTCAAAAATTGAATAAATGTTAAAAAAGTGTTTTAAATAAACATAAGCAAAACTTATGTTTAATAACAAAAAACAGCAAATCCAGGGATGGAGGAGGATATGATTTCCAGAGTCACCACATCATTAGATTCAAATGTCCAGTGTTCAGGAAAAAACTCACAGGGCATACAAAGAAGCAGGAAAGTACTGCCCATTCAGAGGAAAGAAATGAATGGATGTAAACAGTCTCTGAAAAAGACGTGATGGCAGATCTACCAGACAACAACTTTAAAAAAACTCTTTCAAAGATGCTCAAAGAACTAAAAGAAGATGAGATGAACCTTAAGGAAGCAAGCTCTGAACACAATGGAAATATCCCTAAAATGACAGAAAATCCAAAACAAAGAAAAATACCAAAAAAGAAAAAATTCTGGAGCTGAAAAATACAGTACCTGAAATGAAAAACCCACTAGAGGGACTCCAAGGCAGGTTTGAACAGAAAGACTCACTCATCAAACTGGAAGACAGGATATGGAGATTATCGAGTCTGAGGAATAGAAAGACAAAAGACTGAAGAAAAGTGAACAGAGCTTAAGGGACCCATGGGGGGTGCCTGGGTGGCTTAGTCGGTTAAGTGTCTGACTTCCGCTTAGGTCATGATCTCGCGGTTCGTGAGTTTGAGCCCCGCGTCGGGCTCTGTGCTGACAGCTCAGAGCCTGGAGCCTGTTTCGGAGTCTGTGTCTCCCTCTCTCTCTGACCCTCCCCTGCTCACACTCTCTCTCTCTCTCTCTCTCTCCTAGAAATGAATAAAAATAAAAAAAATTAAAAAAAAAAGGACCCATGGGACCCATCCAGCATGCCAACATATGCATTGTGGAGTTCCAAAAGAAGGAGAGAGAGAAAGGGGCAGGAAAACATTTGAAAAAATAAGAACAAAGCTGAAGGACTTACACTTCCTGATTTTCAGTAATGAAAATAGTGTGGTACTGTCATAAAGATAGGCCAATGGATTAGAATAGAGACCCCAGAAATAAACCCTCATATACATCCTCAAATGATTTTTTTAAATGTTTATTTATTTAAGGGTGGGAAGGGGCAGAGAGAGAGAGGGAGACACAGAATCTGAAGCAGGCTCCAGGCTCTGAGCTGTCAGCACAGAGCCCAATGCGGGGCTCAAACTCACAAACTGTGAGATCATGACCTGAGCTGAAGTCGGACGCTCAACCGACTGAGCCCCCAGGTGCCCCCCGTCCTCAAATGATTTTTGACAAAGATATCCACACCATTCAATGGGGGAAAGGACAGCTGTTGCAACCCAGGGTGCTGGGAAAGCTGGAGACCCACACATAAAAGAATGAAGCTTCACCCCTACCTCACCCCACATATAAAAATTAACTCAAAGTAGATCAAAGACCTAAATGAAAGACCTGAAACTATAAAACTGTACAATAAAACACAAGGCCAAATCTTTGTGATACAGGATTAGGCAATGATTTCTTGGATAGGACACCAAAAGCACAGGCAACAAAAGGAAACACAGACAAAACGGATTTGATGAAAACTTAAACATTTTCTGGCTTGAAAACATCAGCAGAATACAAAGGCATCCCACAGAATGGGAGAAAATATGTGTTAGCCATAGATCTGCTAAGGGATTGATATTCATAATATACAGAGAACCCCTAAAACTCAACAACACAAAAACAAACAACTCTATCCAAAAATGGGCGTAGGGCTTAACCACACATTTCTCCAGAGGAAATAAATAAACGGTCAACGAGCACATGACAAGATCCTCAAAATCACCAAACAGCACTAATGGCATGGAGGGAACAACAAATGGCTCAAAAACATTCAGGATAGGGGCGCCTGGGTGCCTATCTCGGTTAAGCGTCCGACTTTCGCTTAGGTCATGATCTCGCGGTTCGTGGGTTCGAGCCCCGCGTCGGGCTCTGTGCTGACTGCCAGCTCAGAGCCTGGAGCCTGTTTCAGTCTGTGACTCCCTCTCTCTCTGACCCTCCCCTGCTCACGCTGTCTCTCTCTCTCTCTCTCTCCTAGAAATAAATTAAAAAAAAAAAAAACATTCAGGATAAATGTTAGAATCCGTATCTCTCTCTTTCTCTCTCTGTCTCTGCTCCTCCCTCTCTCTCTGCTCCCCCCTCTCTCTCGGCTCTTCCTCACCCATGCAATCTCTCTCTCTCTCTCAAAAATAAATAACATAAAAGAAATTTTTAAGGGGGAAAAGAATAAATAATACCTATAGATATGGTCACATTTTTGTAAAAACAAAAACGGAAGACATAAAATTGCACACTTGTATTATGCCTCGAAAAGTCCATGAAGATTGGCACTATATTGTTAAAATGGTTTCCTTTGGGGAACAGAATTGCAGAGGTGGGATCCGGAATTTAAAATCACCAGGATGTATTAATTAAAAAAAAAAATAATGGTAGTGCAAATAAGCAGAGCAATAAGTAGATAAAGGAATAAGTTCAAGAGCATGCTACCTGGGCTCCGCTGGTTTAGATTTCTTCCAAATTTAACCTTGCCAGTCAAATGGAGAGGCAAGGGGAGAAAGTGAGAAAGACGGGGGCGGGGAGGTGGGGACATCGCCCAGGTGTGAGGCTGGGCAGGTAGGGCACTGATGGGTGGGGGGCTTCAAGAGCTGGGCAGGCAGATTCCAGATGCTGGAAACCCGAGGGGAGGGGGGGTCAGGAAAGAAGGGCTGCCTTGGCCAGGTGTGCCATGAAGATGCTCTGTTCTTTCTGAGGACACCGTGCGGCACCTCTCCGCGCTGCTCATTTCCGGATCCTGAGATCCAACGGGGCTGTTCCTTCTGGCCCTTGGGGACCCAGGACTACTCAAGCACTGAGAGCACAGTAGGACACGGACCCCTGAAGTCTCTGGCCACCTCCTCTCCTCCGGCAATCCTGGCTGTCATGCAAGGCCCCAGGGCTCTTCCAGACCCTTCCGGGATGGACAACGACACCAGCAGAGCGCTGACCGCCACTCACCGCAGGGGCCCTGTCCCAGGACCCAAGCACGGGGGGGCAATCTTCCTGAAGGGTAGCCCCCCTGCAACCACGCACAGCAAAGCTCTGAGTTTCCTGCTTCCAGAGCGCCCCTGCGGGCCCAGCTTTCATCATGGCGCCCCCTTCGGCAGGAGGTCCGCTCCCACCGACCTCACCCCTCACCCTGTGGGAAGGAGGGCTGAGTCTCGCACACCCAGTTCTCTGCAGCGGGAGTGTGGTTATCGGGTTCCGAGGCCCTGAGTGCATCCCTGGAAAGCAGAACAGAGGGCTTTCCCCTTCCCGGGGGTTTTCTGGATAATTCAGGCAAAGGCAGACTGAGGTTGGTGTGGTTTTCGGGATCACTGCAGCCTGGGAGTTGAAGGCCAACAGGTGGCTGGGAGCGGCAGAGGGAGCTTCCACAGGGTTTGGAAGCAAGGGTGACGGTCGCTTTTATCTAGTGAGGGGTCCTCTGGCCTCCGGCACTTCGTGCACATAGATGTATCCATACATGAAAGACAAAGGAGGCGAGGCAGCGTGAGCTCAGGGAACTGAGGTTCAGAGAGACCAAGAGACACTTGCCCAAGAGCCCTCTGCTGGTGGCCTCGGCATCAACTACGACCGCCGCAGACCCTGCCCCTACAGAGCTGCACTCCGCTCCAGCCGCTAACACGCCCCTCTCTGGATAATCAAAACCCCAAGCAGAGGAGGGGCTCTGACAGGTCCAGCCTCCCTTTGTGGCCACACAGAAGCCCTGAGACAGGAGATCCAGAAGCTTCCGCAAAGCTGGTGACTCACAGAGCCCCTGGGCACCTCACCCCACTCCTTTGTCTCCCTCTGCTTCCTCCTCGCAGCCAAAGGACAATGAAATCAACATGCCTTGCAGCAATGATCCAGGAACAGGTGCCTGGACTGTGGGTCTGTGACTTTCTTTTCATAAAAATAAAGATCCAGTGAGGCCTCTGAGAAGATTCCCCACTCTGGGGGATTCTGGAGGGTTCTGGCCACAGAGATACCGTGCTTTGAATTCTGACCTTGCCTCTTAGAGACTGGAAGTTGCAATAACCGACTGATATCTCCCTCCTTAAGGGGATCCCCCCTGATACTGTTTGTAAAGCCATTCAGCGAAATTACCAGTCACTCAAAACAGAATCTGCTTTGGCCAAGTTGGCATTACGCAGCTCGATTTACCCACACGGTGGTTGATGATTCGGTGGTTGATGGTTCTTGGTCCGCTCCAAAGCCCAGTCAGTCTACCCTCGGAGAAAATCCGCTCCCTAAGGGGCTGTGGCCAAGGAAGGCCCCTTGTTCTGAAGCGTTACTGAAATGAAATGCTCTGGGGTCCCACAGTCTTTAACGGGGAACCAGGCAAATCCCCTAAGCATCCGGCTTAGAAGGGAGACTGTAATTTAAGTTCTGGAGAATTTTCTAGAAAGTCAATCCACCCAGCAGCTGGGAGCACCGTGCGCAACTGCAGGGGCCCCACTCCCCCGGGGCCGGGCCCAGCACACACAATGCGAAGGGCGCCCCCAGCGTTGTCCAACCCGCAGGCCCCCCCAGGGGGTGAAGGCACAGAGGTCAGAGAACGCAGCCCCCAAAACCAGAATCCCAAATGGCTGACACGTGACTGAAAGCACGCTTCCTCTGGTGGGTTGCCCCAGAAATGCGCGTTCAAACAGTCACACATCGTTTTCATTTTTCCGGGTAGACAAGCAAGGCAGTAAATCAATGAGGGTGTGATGAAACAGCACTTCCGGCAGCCTCACTGGAGAACATCTTAGCCATATGGACAAACAGCTTTAAATACGCCCATATCCTTTGAACCAGTAATTCCGCCTTTGGAAATGCAACTGTAGACACTGGCCAAAAATGCAGCTAAAGATTTCTGTGAAGAAGCTAATCAGGGTATTACTAGAACAGAATGAAGGGTTTTATCACCATGAGAACTAAAATGAAAGAAGTGCTCCCTCCATTAAAACTTCTTGACATTAGAGTCACGCCTGGGTGGGGTGACGAGAATATGGTCACACACACCCCTCCCCCCAGGGCCATTGTGTGGGGTCCCGGTTGGAAGGGCCGTTAGAGACCCCGGAGAGGTGGAGACCTATTTGAGGTCACACAGCCCGTACGTAGCCGACACGGGCAAGAATGAGACCTGAATTTTAGAGTAACATTGGATTTAATAACAGTGTTCTTTCATAAAATCTCCTCATGTACATTCCTCGTCTCTTTGTACTACGAGAATTTTTTCTTTAAATGAAAAGAAAGCAATGGACTGCTCAGGCAAATATTTTCTCAGGGCCTCAGNCCACGGTCCATCATCTTCAGGTCCCTGTCAATGCACATTTCACCATAAATCTGCAGAGAAGGTGGTACTTCTCTTGGTTTATCAGAAAACATCCAGGTAGGGGCGCCTGGGGGACTCAGTTAAGTGTCCGATTTTGGCTCAGGTCATGATCTCACAGTCTGTGGGTTCGAGCCCTGCATCGGGCTCTGCGCTGACAGATAGCTCGGAGCCTGGAGCCTGTTTCAGATTCTGTATCTCCCTCTCTCTCCGACCCTCCCCTGTTCACGCTGTCTCTCTCTCTCTCAGAAATAAATAAAACATTAAAAAAATTTTTTTAAAAAGAAAAAGAAAAGAAAACATCCAGGCTTTCTGTTTGCATGAACCGCCCAGAGCAGGCAAATCCACACAGCAAGTGGCCAAAATCCAGGGGCTGGGGGAGTGGAGGGGGGAGTGGATGCTGACTATAGGCACAAGGCTTCCTTCTGAGACGATGAACATGATGGACACATTCTAGAGTCAGATGGTGGTGATGGTTGTGTTACTTTGCAAATATACCACAGACCAGTGAACAGTGTACATCAAAGGGGTGCATATTACGGTGTGTGAATTACACCTTAATCTTTCAAAACATGCCCCAGCCTTTCTCTTGGCTTTGAAGGTGAAGACCCAGTCTGGAGGAGAATGTCACGGACGGCTTTGGCCCTTTAGGATGGACGTCATCACCTTCTCCTACGCTCCTTGGCCCTGCTCCCTTCTTTTCCATCACCTCTATAATTTTATAATTACCACAAATCTGCCTGAGCCCTGCCCTGGGCCACTGTCCTCAGCGGGCCACGTCATCTTTCTCTGAGTTTCCTTCCGTGGCTTTCTCTCTGGCTGTCTTGCCTCGCCCAATCTGGCCCCCTCCTGTCTATCCCGCCCACGGTAACCAGAGGGATCTCAAAAAATACACAGCTTAGCGCGCCACTGCGCCGTTTCAACTAGGTCCACGGTTTTCCAAGAAGTTCAAATATTGATGTTCGAGCTTCTGAGCAGAGTTGACAAAGAACGCCCTGCCTGTCTGGCCTTCTCCTTCTCCACCCACTCACTGCTGCCCTTCCCACGCCAGCCTTCTCTGGAGGCACCAGGGACATCCTGAGCCACCTGGATGCTACTCACCCTTTATCACAACAGCCCAAGCGCCCCTCCGTGTGGCAAGCCACCCCTAACAAATACAATACGGCATCGGATACCGCCCCCACCCAGTGCGTGTCGCTTCTTGCCCTCAGTGGAAACACATCGTCCATTCTGTCCCAAGCAATATAATGGGGAGGCGCTAGTGAACAAAGCAACCATAGTTGTTGTGCCCGTGGGGCTTACTAGAAACTTCCCTCCACCATATTGGTTATCATATCATCAGGAGTGTTGGTTTCCTCATCTGTGTACTCCATCAAAACAAACAGAGCTCTGAAAATTTATGCCACCTGCTCCGACAGAAACACAGCGCGTCCTGGAAAATATACAGACGCCCAGCAGATGCTGGTGGACTGGCTGGCTGGACAAGTGCCTCGAGACATGAAGCAAGATGCTGGACAAGTGCTCCTCAGAGCCACCAGGGTCCTCCGTCATTTCTGTTTTGTCCATGTGTCACACAGGATTGAAATGATCTCTATATTCACCTACCTCATCTCCCAGAATGCAATCTTTTCAAAGAATGGCCATTTCCTTAAACAAAAACAACAACTCAGCATTCCCTCTGTCTACAAAATTCTAAGTACTCAATGCAATTAAAATAGTAGGCTTAGCCCATGACAAGGGGGCCATGTCCTGGCACCACATGGGACCCCATGCTCTAGAAGGTTCCCATGTGGCCTTCCTCCAAGCCACATCCATCCCATAGGGTCAGGAAGCAATCCAAAAGTTTGAGGGTCAAAGGGGATGTGGGTACCCACACTTTCTGTACCCAGGACCCCAGTTCCTCAATGGGTAGGTATTTACCTAAGAGAAACTAAAACGTATGTCAATACAAAGATTTTACATGAATGTTCATGACAGCTTTCTTTTTAATAGTCCCAAACTGGAAGGCATCTAAATGTCCTCCAACAGGTGAATGGATAAATAAATTGGGGCTTACCCATAAAATAGAATATTCCTCAGTAGTTAAAAATGACAGTTAATAGACACACAACAACATGGATTTAATCTCAAATAATGATGTGGAATGGAAAACCCCGACCAAAAAAAAAAAAAAGAGTATATACTATATCATTCTATTCATACAAAAGTTCTAAAAAGATGCAAATGGTCTTATAGTGACAGAAAGCATATCAGCATTGAAATTACCAAGAGAGAAACTGATCACAAAGGGACACAAAGAAACTTTGGGGGGGAATGGATATGCTCATTACCTTGATCGCGGTGATGGCTTCACAGATGGGCATATCTCAAAGCTCATCAAATTGTACACTTTGAAAACTTGCTATCTATGGCTTATCATTTATGTCTGAATAGAGCCTCTAAAAATAAAAAAGCTACTATTCCCAGGCAGCATTACTTAACTGTCGAGTTCATAAAAACCCAACACTTGACAACATACTTTATGAGAACGGTTTAGGGAAATGTGGACTCTCTTTCATTGCGGGTAGAAATGCAAAATGGTCAGCCCAGAGACATCTGGCAACATCTGTCAAAATTACAAGAGCATACGACCCTCGGACCCAGCAGTCTGTCTCTGAGAATTCACCCTGCACGTACAGTCGCACTCTCTCCCATGCACAGTAACGGTAGAGGTATAAGATTATATACCGCGCGCGGCACTGCCACTAAAACCCCCCTCCCCATCAGAGTAAATAAGCCAGTGCCCATCTTGGGGCTGGTTAATAAACTGTAGTACTGTCCCCACGTGGAACAATACCAAGCTTAAAAAGAGAGAAAGCTCTTTATGGACCAACAGCAGAAATCTCCCGGGATATAATACTAAGTGAGAAATAGGCAAGATACAAAACAGCACGTGTAGATTACTTCTTTGTGTTTAAAAAGGGAAACAATAAAATATATACTGGAACTTTCTTGTGTTTGCACTAGAAAATGTGTCAAAGCAACTGATAAAATTGGCTTTCTTCAGCAGAGGTCAGGGAAGGGGTCCCATGGGGGGACAGTGAAAAGGAGACTTCTCATTGTTTTTATCTTTGATGCATGTGAATGTATTACCTGCGCAGAAAAAAAAAATTATTGTAAACTATTTATTTAATATTCATTTAGAGTCCCTGGCCTTGAGATCAACTCCCTAGAAATGCATTAAAATTAAACAGGATTGGGGCCCCTGGGGAGCTCAGCCGGTTAAGCATCCAGTTTTGGCTCAGGTCATGACCTGNGAGAAGAAGGGGGGAAATAGTTGGGGAGAGGGAGGGAGGCAAACTGTGAGAGACTCTTGAGTGCTGAGAACAAACTGAGGGCAGATGGATGTGGAAGGGGGGTGATGGGCATGGAGGAGGGCACTTGTGGGGATGAGCACTGGGTGTTATAGGGAAACCAACTTGACAATATCTAATAGAAAAAAAATTTTAAATAAAACAAACATTTAAAAAATTAATAAGTAAATAATTTAAAAATTAGGGAAAAAAAACAGGGTGACCTGGCGGGACTAAGTTAGCAGCTAGTCTGGAGGGAGAAGGTCTCGGAAGAAGGTGACATTTAGACTGAGATGGGGATGACAGGAAGGGGGTGCTGTGTACAACACAGGGCAGGATGGAGCCGGGGTAGGCGGTGCATGGACAGCTCCAGGGGCCGACCGGTTAGGCACCTGGAAGCCGGGGCCAAGAGTATGGAGTCTACACCGAGGACCCTGGAAAGGCACAGGGAGGTTTCAAGCACGAAAGTCCCATGATGGAGCGTTTTGAAAAAAGAGGACCCTGGCTGCCACGTAGAGAAGGGTTGAGGGGGGTGTAGGGGTGGNGACAGTTCATGGGTTCAAGCTCTGCATCGGGCTCTGTGCTGACAGCTCAGAGCCTGGAGCCTGCTTCGGATTCTGTGTCTCCATCTCTCTCTGCCCCTCCCCTGCACACACTCTGTCTCTCTCTCAAAAATAAATAAAACAAAAAAAATAATTAAACAGGTAAAGCGATCACTGAACAGTAGCAACGTTCCTCAACATCTCCAACCTACCTGCCTGAGAATCACGCTCGGCCCCCAATTAAAATACAGGTTCAGAGACCCCACCCCAGATGTGCCCAATCAGAATCCCCCGGGGGTGGTGCCCAAGGAGCGGAATTTTTTTTGTTTTTAATTCCCAGGAGATCCTAGGGGCTGCTAGGGGAGGCCACGACTTCCTGATGGGGTAGATGAGGGACATGTACCTGATGGGGTAGATGACGGCAAAGACAAACAAGAGAGGTATTAAACAGCGGCATAGGGAATGCAAGAATTAAAAGAGGGTGACCAGAGGGGCGCCTGGGTGGCTCGGTCAGTTAAGCGTCCAACTCTTGATTTTGGCTCAGGCCGTGACCCAAGGGTGTCAGGCTCTGCACTGAGCGTGGAGCCTGCTTAAGATTCCCTCCCTCTCTCCTTCTCTCTCTCTCTCTCTCTCTCTCTCCCCCGGCCCTCCACCCCTCTCCCCTGCCCAGGCTCNCGCTGACAAGTGGATGGATCCGGGACAAGTCCCGAAGGTGGAGACCGTGGGGCCCGGTCCTTACCGGAGCCGGGCAGGAAGGCGCTGCTTGAGCGCCTGGTGCTTAGGCCCACGAGCCTGCGGCGGAGACGGGGAGGGCCTCGCGGAGGACGATCTACGCACATACGCCGTCTGTTGACACTGAGCCAATTCAGAAAAGGACCATTTAAAGTTGCCCCTCAAGCCCTTGAACGTAAGGGAGGTGTCGGTGGCTGTCATCCACGTAAGGCGTGAGGAGCGCGGTGCAGAGTGAACGTGGTTGGGGCGTGAGGTCAGGAGAACAGCGGGGTCCTGGGGCCCCAGGATCAGTAAGGATCTACTCGATTTAGCCTCCGAAGGATTATTTTGTGGATTTCACAATGTTGCCTCGGGCTGAAACTGACCCTACGCCCTGTTTCACACAAAGCGGCCGGCCGGCATTCCTTCCTTCCCTGCTGACCCGACTTCGGGTTTGGTGAGAGCTGCTAGGAGCTGGGGGGTGGGGGTAGGGACCGTCAGGTACGGGGCCACCTCAGGCAAAGCCGGGACTGTCCCGGCAGGGCCCGGAGGAAGGGATGAAGGCAGGACGGGGTCGGGGAGGGGGGGGAGTGGAGGGTGGGGGTCACTGCCATGTGCCAAGGCCAATGGCCGGGCCAGGCCGAGAAGCAGGTGCACCGGGCTCGAGCCTGACACTCGTCAGCCACGTGATGTCGCACAAACAACTCACTCTGTGCGCGTCAATATTCTCATCTATAACAGGCGAATAGTCACCCCGTCCACAGGGCTGCGATGAAGACTTTATGAGACACAGAGAACTGAGAAGCGCCCGATACGGTGCCTGGCACACAGTGAGTGATCCATGAAAGGCAGCGGGCAGAACAGGGCAGAGAACTCAAGACAGAAAACACTACAGACAGAGGCACACACGAGTCAAGTGCAGCCCCCAATGGACGGTCCAGTGTCCCGGCCCGGAAGGGCGGCAGAAAGGGCAAAGCGCAGCATGAAGGATCGCGTGGACAGGGCAGATGTGAAAATCATGATAACCGGTGTTTCTCTACACGTATACGCTGACCCTCAATCCCAGACCCAGCGCAGTCCACTCCACACATGAACATGAGAATTTTCCTCTCCCAGCAACTGTGGAAGGCTCAGAAAAAGCAGCAATATGAGGTCACGAGAAAACTTTGAATATTAGTTTTCAATATTCAGGACAGACGCAGCACTTACTTCATACTGAAAATGCAGATTTTCGGACCCCACCTCAGGCCTGCTGACTCAGAAATTCTGGAGGTGGAGTCAGTAATTTATTTCTTTTGTTTTATGTTTATGTTTGAGAGAGGGAGAGAGCACAAGCAGGGGAGGGGCAGAGAGAGGGAGACACAGAATGAGGCTGGCTCCAAGCTCTGAGCTGTCAGCACAGAGCCCAATGTGGGGCTCGAACCCACAAACCATGAGATCATGACTTGAACTGAAGGAGGATGCTTAACTGACTGAGCAGCCCAGGCGCCCCCCGAAATCTATTTCTTAGCCAACCTTCCGGATGAGTCTGATGCGCATTACAGTTTAGAAACCACTGGTTTAAGTGTCTGCAGGTGACATGCCAAGTGTGGTCTGCGGCCCAGCACAGGGTGACTGCGGAGCTTGTAAGAAATGTTGGATCCCATGGGCACCTGGGTGCCTCAGGCAGTTAACTGTCTGACTTCAGCTCAGGTCATGATCTCGTGGTTTGTGAGTTCGAGCCCCACGTCAGGCTCTGTGCTGACAGCTTGGAGCCTGAAGTCTGTTTCAGATTCTGTGTCTCTCTCTCTGTGTGCCCCTCCCCTGCTTGTACACTGTCTCTCTCTCTCTCTCTCTCTCTGATAAATAAATAAACGTTAAAAAAAAAAAAAGAAGAAGAAAGAAATGTTGAATCCCAGGCTCAGCCCAGACCCACTGAGTCAGAATCTTCATTATCCTCAGACGCCCCAGGGCATTCACCTGTGTGTTTGAGAAGCCCTGAGTGCTAGCCCAGTGCTGTCTCACAGAAATATAATGGAGCCACATATATAATCTAAAACTTCCTAGCAGCCATGTTAAAAAACAGTAAAATTAATTTTAATAATATATTTCATGTACCCAATATCCCAAACATGATTGTTTCAATAGGCAACCAGCATAAAAACATTTAATGAGATTTTCCTTCTTTTTTGGGGGCAGGGGGTCCCAAGTCTTTGAAATCTGAGGTTTTATACTTTACACACCTCATTTCAAACCAGCCACCTCTCAAGCGCCCAGGGCCCCATGTGGCTAGTGGACGCCATATGAACAGTGGAGACAGGATGGAGAACAGAGACAACTTTAAACACTTTTTACCAAGCCATCCTCATTCTGAAACTAAGGTGGCTTTGTAATTCTGTGCTTTCACACATCAGACCAATCTCAATATTGTGTTGAAAATGAGGACTCAGCGAGGGTCATCAACTGAGCATCTGACTCTTGATTTTGGCTCAGGTCATGATCCCAGGGTCGTGGGTTTGGGCCCCACGTCCGGTTCTTCACTGGCAGCGTGGAGCCAGCTTGGGATTCTCTCTCTGCCTCTCTCTCTCTGTGCCTTTCTCTCCCTCTCTCAAAAATAAAATAAACTTTTTTTTTTTAATGAGGATTCTGGAGCCAGATTCCCTTGCATCTGACCTTAGCTTTCAATAAGGTAATTCAGGGCATTTGTGGGCCATAAAATTAATATGTGAAAATCCCTATTTATAAATTATAAACATTTAGAGAAAAGATCTCATTTCTTTTTTTTTTTTTTTACAAATAGTTTATTGAAAAGATCTCATTTCTAATAGGAACTAAATAAAAAACAAAATTTGGAGGAAGGTAATCAATGAGATACTGTGCAGGAACTTTATCCAATGAAACAAAAAAGCTCTCTACCAGAGGAACAAAGCAAAAGAATTAAGTCAGTTGAAAGATGTACTGCATTTATAGAAATATGCAAAGTAAGAATGTTAATCTCCCCTAATTTTAATGCAATATTTTTTTTATCATTTAAAAAAATGTTTAATGTTTATTTATTTTTGAGAGAGAAAAAGAGCGCAAGCAGGGGAGGGGCAGAGAGAGGGAGACACAGAATCTGAAGCAGGCTCTGAGCTGTCAGCACAGAGTCCAATGCAGGGCTCGAACCCACAGACCATGAGATCATGACCTGAGCTGAAGTCAGAGGTTTAACTGACTGAGCCACCCAGGAGCCCCTCAGGATAATCGTAAATAAATTACCATTAGGGTTGTTACACTAACCGTGTAACAGGTTTTGTCCTAAATGTTTGGGTCATACCTAAATAAAAACAACCTGTACTCAAAAGATACCTCAAAATAAGGTCTTCAGGGTTTATAAATATTAATGCTGGAGCATGAATGTACGTGTATTTTTTGTTTTGTTTTACCAAGTGACGAGCTATACAAAACCCTCATAATGATTGCCTCTGGAGAGATGGACGGGGTAAACTGGAACTTTCTATTTCTTTGTACCTTTTTATGCCATTTGATTAAAAAAATTTTTTTAATGTTTATTTATTTTTGAGAGTGAGAGAGAGAGAGAGAGAGAGACAGAGCAAGAGTGGGGGAGGGGCAGAGAAAGAGGAAGACACAGAATGGGAAGCAGGCTCCAGGCTCCGAGCTGTCAGCACAGAGCCCGACACGGGGCTTGAATTCACAAACCATGAGATCATGACCTGACCCGAAGTCAGATGCTTAACCAACTAAGCCACCCAGGCGCTCCACCATTTAATTTTTTAAATGTGTAAATATATTACTTTGAGAAATGTCAGTGTTAATTATCCGAGCAATGAATAAGACATGAGTAAGACATTTTTAAATGTTTGTAGTTAAAAAAAAATAGCGATGATTGACTGGTAAATCTGGGTCAAGGCTCTCTATTCCTCTGCTGCCCGGGGCCTATCCGGCTCTTTCTAGAAGCATCTTCTGGGCATGTTTCCTCATCTGGGACACGAGGGGGGTAGATTAGATCTCCAAGGGCCTGTGCGGCTCTAATATTTCAGGATTCTTTCTTCCATTCATTCATTCAGCCGGGTTTTAAGGCCTCCAATGTTACAGGTGCAGGGATCTGCGTGTGCCGGTGCCCAGCCTCAGAGGTCTCACAGGCTAGCTGGAAGGCTGCTACCAACCAAACGATCCCACAAGAGAATATACAAATGCACTGTGGCGAGCGCGTGAAGGAGGGGTGTGCCTGGTTGAGTAACACAGGGTAGATCAGAAAGCAGGGGTGGGGAGGGGAGCCTGGGTTGGGGAGCAGCATGAGCAGGCACTATGGGGGGTTTACAAGGAAGGGGAGGTTGGAAATAGTCATTCAAAGCAGAACAGAGACGAGCTGGTAGGACCGTCAGGCAGTCTAGAAAGTGCACGTCATTAAAAGGTGTTCAATTAATCTTTGTCTAATGAACTGAAGAAATGTCACATGGCCAAGGTAATTTTTTAAATTATATTTTGTCTCTCTTTATTTAAAAAAACATTTACGTTTATTTATTCTGAGAGAGAGAGAGAGAGAGAGAGCATGAGTGGGGAGGGGCAGAGAGAGAGAGACAGAAACCCAAGTAGGGTTCACAGCTGTCAGCGCAAAGCCCGACGTGGGGCTCAAACTCACAAACCGTGAGATCATGACCCGAGCTAAAATCAAGAGCCTCCGACTGAGCCACCCAGGCGCCCCTTGCTTCTCTTTCGACTGCACTTAGAAGAACCCACTCCCCACGATGCCTCCCTCAGCAGACATCCACACTCAGATCCATGACCTCCCATCCACATCCTCGAGCTAACCCTCAGTCAACGTCACCCAACCACAGGGTAACGAAAAGCTAGTCCACAAGGCAGGCACTGGGCTCAGGGGCGCGTGACAGCCACCAGGGGAGCACAGAGACCCAGGTCTGTCTGGCTGTCTCAGCACCTGTGAAATGCAATATTTCAATCAGCATCGCAAAGCAAGCTAAGACACCGGGCAGAGCTCAAACACCTGATAACGGGGGAGGGGGAGGGGTGCGCCTCTTCCAAGATCAAATCATTTGGTTTCTCAAGCGTTCGTGAATCACCCGGTAAATGCAGGGTAAATGAACAAAGTCAACATGGAGGAATAAATCAAAAAAGAAAAGAGAGAGAGAGAAGCGCCAGTAAGCAAAACCTGCCTTCCAGCTACATGGAAAAAGACTCTAGTGTCCCCAGTAAATAAATAATAAAAGGATATGGAAACAATACACCCTGAAAACTCCTGTCCCTCCTCCCTTCTCCTGACCAGAGGCAGCGCTGACAGATTTGTGCCGCCCGAGCTACATACCCAGCTAGCATTTATTTATCTAACAACACTCGAGGACTCTTTAAAGAGTTTGGTAGGGCATTTCAAAGACCTGAAGCCCGGCCTTTAGTGTACCCCATTATTTGGGTACCCCATTATTTGACTCTGAGCTCCAGTATTAACTCCCGAAACAAAGTACCCTGGCCGCTGGACCAGATAAATGCTGGAAATAAGGGCTGCTCAGATCACACCACGTTCCTTTTTCCCTGGGAGAAAGGCTCCTGAGAACATAGAGCCACGAAGAAAAGGAAAAAAACGCGCACTGACTGTCGGCTCTCACCACACCCAGCCCTGTTTTTTGAAAGCACCTTAATTCGTGTGGCTTCTATCCGTTTCCCGACTATAGCCGCAACCTCGCCTGCTCACATACTTTCACGTTATTTCTTATACACGTGCTATGCCACCAGCACAAACAAGCCGTGCAACCACTGGGTGTGGAAAAGAACACAAATAAAAACAAAGCAAAACAAAACAAGAAGGAAATGAAGGTGGAAATAATAATCCAGGGTCACAGAAGTTTGGAGCTAGAGGAGGCTTTGGGGGAGTAAGAAACAGGCTCAAGGACCCGCACCAGGGCAGATCATTGGTAGCGAAGAAAGATCTAGAAGGATCTAGAAAATTCTAGAAAGCTAAAAATGCTGACTAGCTGTCACTTCTGCAGGAGGCGTGGAAACGATTCACTTCTGAAGGCAATATGGCCGCTCCTCACTGCAGGACCTCATGAAGCAAGCGGTCAGGGCTGCTGAGGAAATTGAAAGCAACGGCCAGCCTAGGGCAGTGGGCTGTCAGACCCTCCTCCCTGTGGAGAAGAGCCTAAGAAAGGGGTTGATATTTAGGGGTCAAGCCACTTTTGGGGGTGTTCTTTTTTCATGGAACCAGTCCTCGGATTTGATAATGGTTGACTTCCTTCATTCTTCTGTGAAAGCACAGAGATGTTCAGAACTATCCCATTTTACAGATGAGAAAACCAAAATTTTCTTTTTCAGAGACCCTGTGCTGCAAACTACTTGGGGACTAGGGCCACCTTTATGAGGTCAGAGCAACATCGCACATGTAGCAAAATGTCACCAACAAAGGATGCTGTGCATTCTCAGGCAAGGGGCAGGTGAGCAGCAACAGAGGCAGAAAACCGGAACTGAACCAGAACAGAACACAGAAAACCTAACTTCTACCTCAGGGCACCAATCGGCAGGTTGGGAATCCTCAAAGTAGGATCACTGTACAACTGTGTGGGGGGCGCCTGAGGGGCTCGGTTGGTTAAGCATCTGACTCAATTTCGGCTCAGGTCAGGATCTCACCATTCATGGGATCGAGCCCCGCGTCGGGCTGTGCGCTGACAGTGTGGAGCCTGCTTGGAATTCTCTCTCTGCCTCTCTTTCTCTCAAAATGAATTAAACATTTTTAAAAAACGTGTTAAGGGGCGCCTGGGTGGCTCAGTCGGTTAAGCGTCCAACTTCGGTTCAGGTCATGATCTCACAGTCTGTGGGTTCGAGCCCCGCGTCGGGCTCTGTGCTGACAGCTCAGAGCCTGGAGCCTGTTTCGGATTCTGTATCTCCCTCTCTCTCTGCCCCTCCCCTGCTCGCACTGTCTCTCTCTCTCTC
>NW_027551571.1:6526701-6532498 GCF_008692635.1 Crocuta crocuta | reverse complement strand
TCTCTCTCTCTCTCAGAAACAAATAAAAACATTTTTAAAAAATGTTTTAAATTAAAAAATAAAACATTAAAAAAAATTTTTTTAAACGTGTAAAAAAAGCAGTGACATGTCACATCACCACTGCACTGAAAAGAAAAAACGGCAATGTCCACAGGCCCTGGGAGTCTGAAACCCTCTGTGGAGGTGGTAAGATCCAGCGGGGGCTCTGGGTCTGTGTCCTGGTCATGACCTGGCCCTCGCGGACTGTTCTCCTCATCGCCTCCAACTGCATTCTTTTTCCTTTCTTCCTTTTTTTTTTTTTTTTTTTCAGAGAGCGAGAGAATGTGCAAGCTGGAGCAGAGGGGGAGAGAGAGATCTTAAGCAGACTCCACGCTCAGCACAGAGCCACACATGGGCTCGAACCCACGACCCTGGGATTATCACCTGAGCCGAAATCAAGAGTTGTTCGCTCAAGCGACTGAGCCCCCAGGCGCCCCTGCGTTCTTTTTCGATCAGATGAGAACATTTGTTAAGCAATAGGTTTTCAGTTTCACCAAAAGTAGGATTATTATTATTTTAAAACACCCAAATATACAAATTCTGTATATCTCAATGGGCTAACACTACAGTGGAAGAGTTAAGATGGGATCCAAAGTATAAGACATGAATGGGGCGCCTGGCTGGCTCAGTCGGTTAAGCGTCCGACTTCAGTTCAGGCCATAGTCTCATGGTTTGTGAGTTCGAGCCTTGCATCAGGCTCCAGGCTGACGGCTCGGAGCCTGGAGCCTGCTTCGGATTCTGTGTGTCTGTGTGTGTCTCTCTGTCCCTCCCCCACTCACACTGTCTCTCTCTCAAAAATAAAGATTAAAAAAAATTTAAAAAACAAAAACAAAGTATAAGATACAAAGAGAAAAGCAAGTTACAAACATATATAACATGATGTCACTGTTATTAATATATGCATGCATATATGCATACATAGATAACACACATGCATAAATAACGTGGGTAGAAAAAACTGGACGTATCTACTGCAAATACGATATAACATCACAGTGGTTTTCTCTGAATGGCATAATTCCTGGGAAAGTGTATTTCCGTTTTCACGCTTTTCTGTGATCCATATGTATTCTCTAATGATTACGTACCAGGTTTGCAACAATTAAAAAATAAATAAATACATGAAGACTTTAAAATATCCTTACATACTTTCGGTGGGAGTGTGGAGAGGAACGGTTCCTTGGAGAGGGGATGGGGGCTTGTCTGTACAACGTTACATGCACATACTCTTTGACCCGGCATTTCAACTCATTGCAATCCGCTCCCACAGGTGCACCGTGAAGGAGAGGAAAGGCTAATCAGGACAGCACTGTTTCTTGTAGCAAAAGACCAGAAAACTTAAATGTCCATCAATAGGGAAATGTAGTAAATTAGGGCACGTCCATTCATGCTAATACAGCTAGTAGAAAAACCAAGCTAAGGAGTGACCTGAAATTGTCTCTAAGTGGGGCACCTGGGGGGCTCAGCCAGTTAAGCGTCCGGCTACAGCTCAGGTCATGATCTCACGGTCCATGAGTTCAAGCTCCGCATGGGGCCCTGTGCTGACAACTCGGAGCCTGGAGCCTGCTTCGGATTCTGTGTCTCCCTCTCTCTCTCTGACCCTCCTGAACTTGCACTCTCTCTGTCTAAAAAAAAAAAAAAAAGCTATCTCTAAGATATGTGATTAAGTGAGAAAAGCAAGGTGCAGGATATATTCTATCATTTGTGTAAAACTGTTCTTCAGAATCTATTTGTACATGTACAGGCTGTCTCCAGGAGGTGCTCCTAGAAATTATAATAATGTTGCCTCAAAAGAAGGAAACGAGGGAAACAGGAAAGAGGAATCCAGATGAGAGGAAAACTTTATGTCACTGGAGTAGCCTTTCTTCTGTACTTTGAATCTTTTACTTGGTGCAAGTATTAACACAAAAACAAAACCAAACAAAAAACTTTAAAACGTAAAAACCTTGGGGGAAACCGCATCAATTAGTTTTCTAAATGCTTCAGCACCGGGGCGCCTGGGTGGCTCAACTGGTTAAGCATCCGACTTCGACTCAGGTCATGATCTCACAGTTTGTGAGTTCAAGCCCCGCATCGGGCTCTGTGCTGACAGCTCAGAGCCTGGAGCCTGCTTGGGATTCTGGGTCTCTCTCTTTCTTTGCCCCTCCCCTGCTCACACTCTGCCTCTCTAGCTCTCAAAAACAAACAAACATTAAAATAAATAAATAAAGCACTTTATGGCATAAGCCTCTTCATTTTGAAGGCAGCCCCCCCAAAAATGCTGCCTCCAAGGGGAAAAAAACCCCACAATGATTCAAGGGCCCCCAAGTGTTGCTGTTGACCTGGTACCTTCATGCAGAACCACTCTGCCTCTTTTTTTTAAGTTTATTTTTATTTATTTTGAGAGAGAAAGACAACAAGTAGGGGAGGGGCAGAGAGAATGGGAGACAGAATCCCAAGCAGGCTCCGCGCTGCCGGCACAGAGCCCATCGCGGGTCTTCAGCTCACAGACCGTCAGATCGTGACCTGGGCCGAAATCAAGTCAGATGCTTCACCGACGGAGCCCCCCGGGCGCCCCAACACTAGTTCTTAATGTGACTTCTAGGATCGGGTTTGGACAAGTATGGGTTCAGCCAAAACAAGAGGACTGTGTCCTTTGACAACAACATCAAATTCTCCCTTGTATGCAGTAAATAAGAAATTGTTTACCTTTCAGCAAAGGTATCGAGTTTCCCCAGCTCATCAGAGAGGCCAACGAGGGAGTCCAAGGTCCCCACCTAGAAAGGTTGCAAAGAAGTTAGAGGCTCGTGCTTTGTGGAAGGGAGAGTGTAGGTCACTTTCAACAACAGGGCTTCCGTAACTTCCATCTTGCCTCAGTTATTCTTGGTCAACGGCCAAACTGGAAACTGGGAAGAGCTCTTAAGAGAATCAGTGGACTGGGGATATTTTCTAATTTTTAAATTCTAAATTTTAACTATTTTCTATTTTTAAATTTTAACGGTTTCCTAATTGTTGAATTTTTGCCAACAAGATGAACTGTTACATCTCTGCCATAGGAAGGAGCAGCTTCTGGATCATTGTGGGAGCCCAGCTCATTGTCTTAACATGGTGGTCTGCTGGTCACATGATCAATCCCCATCGCTGAGGAGGAAATGTACCAGAAAGCAAGTGAAAGAAGTTACCGTTTCTTTTTTTTTTTTTAATGAAAGTTACCATTTCTTTTTTTTAAAGTTTTTATTTATTTATTTTGAAGAGAGAGAGAAAAAAATGCACACATGTGAGCGGGGGAGAGGCAGAGAGAGAGAGGGAAGGAGGGAGGGAGGGGGGGGGAGAGAGAGAGAGAGAGAGAGAGAGAGAGAGAGAATCCCAAGCAGGCTCTGTGCTGTCAGCGCAGATCCCAACATGGGGCTCGATCTCATGACCACGAGATCCCGACCTGAGCTGAAATCAAGAGTCAGGCGCTTAACCGACTGAGCCACCCAGGTGCCCCAAGAAGTCACCATTTCTAAAAGCTTTTCTTCTCCAAGATCTCCAGCCAATCCTGGTCTCTGTTGTTCTTTGCCATTATTAACAATGATCTTGCAGGGGTGAGGTGGGGGGCAGCTCCCCGCCCCCCCCACCTCATCACTCCTGCAAGTCTTTTTCTTGTCAGCTTATAATGATCTGTTTCTTAACGGGAAAATTATCACAGAGCCCAAAACTGTATTTAAAGCTCTCTTCCCAGAGTCAGAAGAGGAGACTTTGTTTTCCAGTTACCAGTCACTCATCAGACATTAAAAAGTAATTAAGATTAACACCGTGTGTCAACTATACCTTCATAAAAAATAAAAATACTGAGGCGCCTGGGTGGCTCAGTCAGTTAAGCGTCCGACTTCGGCTCAGGACATGATCTCATGGTTTGTGTGTTCGAGCCCCGTGTCGGGGCTCAGAGCCTGGAGCCTGCTTCGGATTCTGTGTCTCCTTCTCTCTCTGTCCCTCCCCCACTTGTGCTCTGTCCCTCTCTGTCTCTCAAAAATAAATAAATGTAAAAAAAGTTTTTTTAAATAAATAGATTAAAAAATACTTTAAGAAATACCTTAAGAAAGGCAGTTAGGATATGATGAAGCCCAGATATCTCTAGTAAGTACAGTTTGCTTCTCTTCAAGCAACTTGATGTTAAGCAATGTTTGGCAGAGATCCTGTCTCTTATCTTTGTTCCCTCCAGTCTAACACATTTGCCTTTCAAAGAGTCAGCCACTGAGTGGATGCTGAATTCCCCAACCTTCGCAGCATCGGTCGGTCGCCAGGCAAACAGTGGCAGCAACATACGGATTCAGAAACCAATGGTGCCACTTAATCAGATGTACAGCCCTGGTCTCCTTTCCCCGCCTTTCCTGATCTAGAACACTGGACTTGTGAAAATTCCACACGATGCGTTTAAAGTGCCTGGCCCCCAACACACGGCTCGATAAACACAAGCAAATATACTCGCATCACCAATAACTAGGATAGCTGATGGTGCAGCTCTTTTGGAAGACCAGCATAATGAGGTTTGAAAGAAGAGGATACGGCAGTTTTCTAGAAGGGCCACCTCTGGGCAGTGGGGGCCATCCCTCCAGCACCCGCAGTGCATTTGCACAGCTGTGACTGAAAAATGCCTCAAGCTTCTTCCCTTTGCAAACTTACAATCTTAGGAAGGACTGCGGCTTCCTAAGGGTCTGACTTCGGCTCAGGTCATGATCTCACAGTTTGTGAGTTCGAACCCCGCGTACAAAGATTTGCAGACCTTGCTCCTGTTTCATACCCGGTTCTAACTCTGTTCTCCTCTGCAAGAACCCTTTGACTTTCCTGCCCCCTGTCTTTCTGCCCGGTTATTAAATTCCCTCCCTGCCTCTCCATCAGAACCACGAGGATCCTGACTCTCCCGTCCTGCTCCCAGTGCAAGAGCACAATCAAGGCTGAAGCTCTCCAAGCCTGTACATTTCCACTGTACTGTGGGGCCTCTTAGATGTCGAAGACAGAACAGGAAGAATCCTAGAACAACTCACACAAGCCCAGGTGTGGAAAACACTGTCCCCTGCCACCCTCTCCCTGTTCGTTCTGCCCTGTGTTTGTAAGTCCACAGGAACCACAGTGAACTCCGGGCTGTGGCATGAAGTCGCATCCAGACCACTGACTTGCCCTGTGCATTCTCACCCCCAGGCTTATCCTGTTTGCTCTCATGTGTCCCCCTTGGCTTCCCAGGAGACACCCACCCGCCCCAAACCATCATCTCCTTCGTCTTCCCCAGGAATTTTACCTTGAAGTCAGGAATCGAGAATTTGGTGTTATAAGACAGGTTGGACTTGGAGGTTACCGCGTTCATCCTCTCCAGAGCTTGTAAATTTTCCTTATCGCCAGGGGCGGAAATTAACCAAAACTCGGACATGGCTTCCAGGCTTCTTTTACCCAGTCACTGACCAGAAAGAACCACGGCAACACGCACAAACAGAAACAGGAGGAGAGAAGTGTCAAATATCTCCACTCCTTCACCACTTCCCTTCCCTCAGAATTAATCCTCTCCAGGACGTGCTGCCTTTGCTACGAATCCCATTCTTTGTCTCTGCGACCTTCCCGATTCAGATGCACCGGTTCCAAGGACACCCCTGTGCTGATCGGCAGTGTCCTTATCTTCATTTGAAAAGACCGCAAGTCTTCAGTTGGAAAGCCCTCGGGTCTCCACAGAGCCTCCCGAACCATCCCTCGGGTGGTTCTGACTGGTTTTAAGGGTTGGGGGGAGGGATGGGGAGAGCGAGATCCC
>NW_027551571.1:6506862-6526586 GCF_008692635.1 Crocuta crocuta | reverse complement strand
GGGGGCTTTCTGAAATCCTTGCCTCCTTCCCACGTCGCACTTTCTGGGATGCAGGGAAGGCAGGAACGAGCCAAGGTGGCATGTTCACAGCAGGCGCTTGGGCAAACCCCGGGCCCTAGCTGCCCAGCCTTCAGGATGGTGCTAGCCTTAAAAGCAGACTTCAGAGGGGCACCTGGGTGGCTCAGTTGGTTGANCGGGTAACGTGCGGGGCCTGGCAGTTTCTGTCCAGCGCCTGCAGCCTCCAAAGCCCATTAGCTCTGCTCATTCAAACGTGCGCACACCCACACCTCTGTCCCCTCGGCGCGCTCTCCCTTCCCATCGCCCCGCAAAGCGTGCCCGGAACGCTGGCGAGAAACGGGGTGACAGCCAGAGGCGCCCCCCCGGGAAGCTGTTCCTCTTCGGACCCCCACCCCACTCCACTCCGAGACACCCTTAGTCCCCGCGAACTCCGAGCGCGACGAACGCAGCTCCTCTCGGTCTCGACGGGCATGGCCCGGGGACAAACNCCGGCCGCCCGCCTCCCACCGGGGCCCGGCTGGGGCCCGCGCGGGTCGGGGGTCGCCCCGGCCCTGGGTCCTCCCGCCGGGTGGGTCCTGGCGGGATTCTGGGGGGGCAGGGGGTCATCGGGCGAGGAGCTCCAGCCCACAACGTAGCAGAGCGCACGACCGAGGGAACAGGCGGTGCGAAGTACTCGGGGCCCCGACGCCCCGACTCGGGACTCCCACCCCCACCCGGCGGTGACAGGGCTCGGGGGGGCTCGGGACTCAGTGCTGCGGGAAGAAACGCAACAGGTCCGCATGTGTTTTGGAACACACCTGGCCAGAGGCCCAGACCTTCCTGTCCGTGTGGGCGTGAACTTGCCCCCGGTTGCCAAGGAAACTCTCCACCGCCAGACACGCCCCCCCATCCCCTTCAAAACTGCCCTGGATGTAGGAGGGATTTAAAACTTGGAGTCTAAGGACCGCGGTGTGAGGTCATGATCCGTGCTGTTTGAGAAAAGAGAGGGAAACGCCAGAAATTAAGGCGTGAATGTTAAAAACAAAACAAGAAAACTCTGACTTCATTTTCTCTGGGGCAAAGGAGGAAACGTTAGTGTATTCTTCCCTTGGACGATGTTTTCAGCGGTTTCTGGGAAAGATAAAAATCTCAGAATTAGTTTTTGGGGGGTGTTGAAGAAGGTATGGTGGCTTCCTTGAGAAGGAGCTCCGCCTTCCTGGATAAAACTAGTGAGGCTACCGCCCCCTTGCTGAGAATGCTTTGCGGGGAGGGGGTCTTTGGAAAGAAAGGCAAGGTGTGACTCGGGATGCATCTGGCATGAGCCTCGGACGCAGAACAGAAAGGTGGCTCACACCGCAATCCCATCGCGGGCTTGGACCCGGCAGTTCTGACCTCCCAGCACCTGCACGGTGCATCACTGCTATTGGGACACTCGTGTGCATTAGTCAGTCCTTGCAACATCTTCCTGAGGGTGGACACCTGAAACCAGGGGATGAGGAAACTCCATGTGCACAGGGAGGTTAAATTCCAGCGAAGGAGTGGCCTGGTTGGACATTGAACCTGGGGTCTCCGATCTTGGACTTGACCCCGTAATACCATTCTTTCCAGCGAGACATAACAGAATTGTAGAGCTGGGGGTGGGGGGCAAACCTCAATTATAAACAAGAGTAGGGGACCCCCCAAGTTGCATGAATGGCTGGGTGTCATGTCACTGGTGAATGGCAAAGCTCTGAGTGGGACTCGGGCCTGGGATCCAAGGGTCCTTTGCCCTGTTCCCGGCAAGCCTGCAGGACTGCATCGTAACTCTGGGGAAGAAAACGCTCTCCATTTCAGATAATGTCTTTCTTGAATATTCAGAGCCACTGAGCTGGCTTCTCAGAGATTGCGCAGCATTCTTAAGAGGTGTCCCCGACTTTGCTTTTGGCACCATTCTTTCTATAAATATGGTTTCCTCTAACAAGCTGGTTTCGTGAAATAAGAGTCAGACACAAAATAACTCCTGGATGTCTGATTAAGAACATATTAAGGAACTCTAGTGTTCCTTGTCTGACTTAAAATCTTCCTACTGAAAATCTAAAATCTTTCCAATTATTGTACATCTTGGGCTTCTTGTTAAACACTGGAAGTTGTCACAGTTGATGACTTCTGCTCTACACACAGCATGACTTTTTTCAACTAACTTTTCTCTGCTTATCAAGGGAATTCTATGCTGCTTATAGAGAATTTGGAAAACAGAAAAGTATAAAGAAGAAAGTAAAAAATTGCCTGTGTTCCCATGATCTGAAAATAACCATTAGCATTCTCTTTGATACTTCTCTTTCTTTCTTTCTTTCTTTCTTTCTTTCTTTCTTTCTTTCTTTCTTTCCTTCTTTTTCTTTCTTTCTTTAAGTAGGCTTCACGCCCAGCATGGAGCCCAACGTGGGCTCCCTGAGCTCAAGACCTGAGCTGAATCAAGGGTCGGATGCTTAACTGACTGAGCCACTTAGGCGCCCCCCTCTTTGTTATTGTTTAATGCGTATTCATATATACAGGCGTAGACTTTTTGGCATGACCGAGATTATATATTATACATAAGGTTTGGCAGCTTTCTGTTGATTGTTTTGTAAAGATCAAAAAATTATCAAACCTATCTTATCAGTGAAGGATAATCCAATGTCATCAGCAATTTACTACAGCTCAGAACTTGAGTCAGATGCATTGGATTTCAAAGGTAAATAGAGATCTGGTTGGACAACTTACATCTTAAAGAAAAGAAAAAAAACAGAAAGAGGAGGGAGAGAGAGATGAAAACAACACTATGTTGCCCCAGGGGGCATTTTGATTTGCAGCTTTCTGAGGCAACTTCTGTGCTCCTCAGTTTTGAATGGAGTCGTGTTATTCTCGCAAGTTTCCCTGTAATCAATCAGTCTTTAGCACAGAGAAATAAGGAGAAATCCACCAAAGCGGTGGCACATGGTCCCTTGGTTCATCTGGAGGGCATAAAAAGCATTCCCACTAAGGAAACTGACTCCCTGCCATACATGAGCCTGAAACAGCTTTTAACAACCCACGTTCGGTTTCCGCAACTGTCCCCGCCCTCCCAATGTCTCTGAAATCCACAGCTAAGCGATGACAAGTTCATGTGCCTTGACCACTGCTTTTACGGTACTCCCAGGTTACGAAAGGTGCCCCACTGTCAGAACCCTGAAAGAACCCAGGTTATAATGAATACTCTCTCTTCCCGGGAATAAAGCCGAGGGAGGAAATACTATCAGCCTGGCATAATCTCGAGCTTATTATGAACTTGGCGTTGGCTACCTAGTCCAGAAAGGTTTCTGCAGTTGGCCCTGGTTACGCATTGAGCCAGCTGAAGTCTGTACAAGGGGGAACAGTCCCATCAAGTTTGGGAGCCAGAAGGACCAGGCTGGCCTAGCTGGTCTGTTAGCCTCTAGCCTCTCCCAGATGGTGCCCTTTGGATCTCTTTATTATCTCGGGGAGACAGCTCTCACAGGATGCTCCTTACCATTAGCACAGACACATAATTGCACTCGTAGGAGGCTCAGGTGGACTTTTCTAGGCTTTTCTGAGAAGAACCCAGGGAAGTTTTTCTAGAAGGACAGCTCTCTGGTGAAGACAAATGTAAGAATAGTCTGTTGCGTCAGTATCGTGTTGTGGAAACAGATTAGGCTTTGGAATTGGGCAATTGAATAAGCTACTTAGCCTTCATCAGCTGCAGGCTTCCCATCTGAAAACTTGTGAGGGGGGCGGGGGGGAGGTGAGCATAATTATATCCACCTTTCAGCCTCATCCCGTGGGTGAGAGAGAGCCCGAGGCACCAGAGAGGGTGCTTGAAAGCTGTGGTGGGCTCAGTGAATGTTCCCTTCACTTCCCTCTCCCTCTCTTGTCTTCCATGTTCTAGAAATTTTTCCACCTTAAGTGTGGGCCGTTATACTAAGGGCTCAGGGATGCCCATCATCTTTCTCCATGGGCCCAAAGAACTTTCATCTACGTCTTCCATTCAGCCAATGCCCTTGTGATTCCAGGACAGCCGTCAGGATGGCTTTCACTCTTTCATTGGATAAACTAAGGCCATGAATTCTCACGGTCTCCTTGCCCAAGCGTACAGTTAAGGAGAATGCTAGTCTTCCTTTTCTCATTTAAGAGGTTGTTATTGTTGTTTCTGGTGTCTGCAAGGCAGTGGGGGGAGTGCAAAAATAAGGGAGCACTTTCAATCCAACGAGAGAGTAAAACAAGTGTGGTAAACAGAATTTTGAGTAGTCTGAACTCCCTAAGGTCTGAATACCAGGCTCCGGGCAGGATGTGATACATGCATAAAAATGAGGCATAAGCGTTCAAGAATGCCATGATCCTTGTTTCACAGATGAAGAAACAGGCCCAGGGAGGTTAAGTGATCTAATCAAGAGCTCAGTTAATGGTAGACCTGGAACTTGAACTTCATTCTTCTACCTCTGAGTGCATCTTGCTCAACAAGGTCTAAGCCACCCTCCACTGCCCTGGCCAAAGAACTAGTCACCAGCATGCTGCCTGTGACTACGTTCCTGGCTCGTCCACTCATTAGCTGAGTGAACTTGACTCCGGTGGGCTCCAAAACAGGGACACCAACAGGACCTGTCCCCTGTGGTTTTCTGGGGACTCTGTGACGTGGCACAGTGCCCGGCCCATATGAAGTACTGGGTCAAGATTGCTAGGAGTATTAGCCACCTCCAATACTCTCGGCATCTTTTCCTTCCTTTGTCTCTCCTTTCCAAGTTCCGTTTTCCCCTCACAGCGTTCTTTGGGAAGATGCTGATTCTGGGGGCGTCTGGGTGGCTCAGTCGGTTAAGCGTCCGACTTCGGCTCAGGTCATGATCTCACAGTTCGTGGGTTCCAGCCCCGCGTCGGGCTCTGTGCTGACAGCTCAGAGCCTGGAGCCTGCTTCGGATTCTGTGTGTCCCTCTCTCTCTGACCCTCCCCTGCTCACGCTGTCTCTCTCTCAGAAATAAATAAAAAACATTTAAAAAAAATAAACGTTAAAAATTAAAAAAAAAAGATGCTGATTCTGCCCTCCTGTAAACACATGCCTCATTTGTCACTCATGCATTCAGTCACTTCAAACACGTCTTTGATGTAGTTAGCCTTGGAGGAAGTCGAGCACAGCATGTGCTCCAGAAAGAGGCTACAGCAAAGAGCCACGCAGGGGGTTGGGGTCTGGCTGTGGAAATTGAGAGGATCCAACCTCACATCCCAGTTCTGAAGCTTATTAGCTGTGTCCTTACCAAGTACCCAATCTTTCCGAACTCCAGTTTCCTCTGCTATAAAATGGGGACTTCAAGGTCTGGTTAGAGAGTTATAATAAAAATTGAATGGCGACACCTGGGTACCTCAGTCAGTAGGTTAGGTGTCTGACTTGGGCTCAGCTCATGATCTTAGGTCATGAACTCTGTGAGTTCGAGCCCCGCGTGAGGTTCTCTGCTATCAGCACAGAGCCCATTTCAGATCCTCGTCCCCTGCTCACTCACTCTCTGTGTCACTCTCAAAAATAAATAAACTTTTTTTTTTTTTTTTTTTAGTTCTTGGTGCTGAGTAGATGCTCAGGGAATATATTTTGGATCACCTAAAGCAGGGAGCTTAAATGCCAGGGACTACCTGGACAATTAGGGGAAGCCGAGTGAGAATTTTTTTTCCTCTTTTTTTTTTTTATATCCCTCTTTAAAGGAAATAAATCAATAGGGCACCTGGGTGGCTTAGTCAGTTAAGCATCTGACTTCGGCTCAGATTGTGATCTTGCCACTCATGAGTTCGAGCTGCACAACAGGCTCTGTGCTGACAGCTTCAGATTCTGTGTCCCTCTCTCTCTGCCCCTCCCCGCTTGTGCTTTCTCTCTCTCTCTCTCTCTCTCTCAAAAGTAAATAAGCATGAAAAATTTTTAAAAGAAATAAATCAAGATGTTAGAAGCGGTTATTGCTGGCAAGTAGGATGCTAGGTGTCTCTTTTCCTTTGACTGTTGTATTTTCAACTTTTTGATAGTAAACAAACCATTTTTAAACTCAAGAATCGTCCCGAATGATATTCACATTGACAGCCATCCACACTCCCACACGCCAATTCCTAAAGCGCAATAATGTCTCTGCATTTTCCACCTCCTGTTCCGAGCTCTGAAATCTCCCAACCTGTCCCTGTCCCTGCCCAACTCTCCAGCTCAGAAAGTCAGAGACTGCCTTCTTTTTCTGTTTCTTTTTCCTGTTCCTAATGTTCATTTGTGCATCTGAATATTCCCATCGTCTGCTCTTGGAAATGCAGTGCATGATCGGCACTTGATTCCAGAAGGCCAGAGAAAAAGGTCTCTCATTGCCTTAAATACCTAAATCCAATGACTGGGGTCCTTATAAGCAGAGGCGAGGGAACGGAGACACAGGGAAGAAGATCAAGGAAAGTAAATTGCCTAATTTAGCTACATCTTTTTTTTTTTAATTATTCAATTTTGATTGTGATTAGTTACTTATTTGTTTCTTGATAGCTAACTTTCAAGTGCCCTGAATTACCTTTTCTTGACTTTTTAAAAATGTAATGTAATGTAATTTAATTTAACCTTACTTTCTTTTCTTGTCTTTCACCTCTCTGAGGAAATTAGAAAAGTCCTGGCATATAAGCAAACATTCAAAGGTTGTTAAGTTAAGCAAGTATTTGTCACCACCAAAAAGGGCTCTCCAAGCTTTATGACAATGTTTAAAAACGTGAGGTAGAATATTTTCATGTGTTCTGTTCTTCAACCCTTCCTTTAAGCAGCTTCCTAATAGTCTAAGGCATTCCCTCCAGGTTCTACCTCCAGAGTGCATCGTGTACTTGACCTTTTTTCTTCTTGTCATTTCCCTGTTCTGGGCTCTCATCCCCTTTACTCTCTCCTCCTGTAGTGGTTGAATCGTGCTCGCCTCCCAAATTCGTGTCTACCTCAGAATGGACCATATTTGGAAAAGGGACCTTCACAGATGTAACTTGTGAAGAATATCAAAATGATATCATATTGGATTGAGGGCCGGCTCTTACTCCCAACGACCGGAGTCCTTATAAGAAGAAAGGAGGGAACAGAGACACAGGGAAGAAGACCAAGTAAAGACAAAGAGCTTAGAGTGTTAGAGCTACCAGCCAAGGAAGACTGAGGACCGCTGGGGCACCAGAAAGCTCCCTCCCTTCAGGGGAAGAGTGGCTCTGCTCACACCTTGATTTGAAGCTTCGAGGGAGGCTCCAGACCTTGAGAGAACAGATCTCTGTTGTGTTAAGCCACCCAGTTTGTTGCACTTTGGGTGCAGCTCTGGGAAATGAATACATATTCCTAGAACCTAGAGCTGTGGTTCATAACACATATCAGATCACATCATCACATCTCTGCTCAAAATCCTCCAACCACTTCCCATTGCTCTCAAATTCCAAAACCCCATTTCTCACTCAGAGGGAAAAGGTTATAAATATGGAAAAGGAGAAAACTAGAAGAAGCCCTGTGATGTTAGATTGGAGCTGGAGCTGTCAGTAATGAGCTCCTAGATTTTAAGGTGGATGGATGCATGGATGGATGCATGGATGGATGGGCAGATAGACAGACAGATACTTTCCTAGCTCTGTTCATTGAGAAAGCCTAGAAGCAATGATGTACCAGTAGCACTCAAAACATAGATAGTCCAGACCTTGATTTCTTTTTTTTTTTCAAATGTTTTATTTATTTCTAGGAGAGAGAGAGAGACAGCATGAGCAGGGGAGGGTCAGAGAGAGAGGGAGTCACAGACTGAAACAGGCTCCGGGCTCTGAGCTGGCAGTCAGCACAGAGCCCGACGCGGGGCTCGAACCCACAAACTGTGAGATCATGATCTAAGTGAAAGTCGGACGCTTAACCAACTAAGCCACCCAGGCGCCCCCAGACCTTGATTTCTAAATACCGTTGTCCATGAAAAGGAAGCAGGGGACCAGAGAGGAATGGGTGATTCCAGAGCTGGAATGGGGGGCAGCAAAGGACGTGATGTCTTCAATTTACTCTCAAATTGTTCAGAGTAATAATAACATATATATTATACATACACATATAGGTATCTCTTTTTACATATAGTCTCGCCATATAACTGTATCTATGGAGATTCCTCATGCTAATCTGTCATTTTGAAACTGTATTACAGTGAAAATAAAATCCCCCTTTGCAGGCCTTCTGGTTTCCAGTCAGTGGAAGTGAAGAGAAAAATCGTGTTCCCCACCCCCACTCACAGCCTGGCCCTACTCTGTGTCTTCTCACCCCTTCCTCTGTCCATCTTCCTATCCCTCCTCAGAGCTCTCTCAAGTGGAGGCTCCTTTTTGCCCCACATCTACTAGCACGGGGTCTCTAATGGGAAGTATCCTTCCTGTTCCTTCTTGCCACTTCCAGGTTCTTCTTCCTTGATCCCCCCAACACCTCTCCCCAGCTTTGAATCTCTGTGCGTCTCATCCAATGGAGCTTTTCTGTGTCCAATGGAATAGAAACATTTTCTAACTGTGCTGCTTTCCCTAGGTGGCAGCCACTAGCCATGTGTCGATTGGGTACTTGAAATGTGGCTACTTACACTAAGGGGTGGAATTGTACATTTTATTTAACATGTATTAATTTTAAGTTAAATAGTCCCACATGGAAGCGGGCTGCCATATTGGACAGTGAGGCTTAGACATACCTCCCGCTTCCGCTCAGCGCTCAGCGTGGTGATCTACAGACCCCCAAGGCACTCCCTCTTATTTCTTGAAGAGTTCAGTTCCTCCCCCCCATTCTCTCCATCTCTACTCATGTCTTAATGCTCCGTGATGCCGCCATCCACTGAAATGATTCTGGCCACACCCTAGTCTCTTTTATCTTTGAACTCTTCTCCTTCAGTGATGCTGTCCATGTCTTTCACTCCTGAGGTCTTAGCCTTTGTCATTACCACTCGCTGGGACCCTCCCTGGTCTCAATTACCCTGTGTCCTACTCTCTGATCACTGTAAAACCCAATGATAAAGAGTCTGAGCTTTCCCTATTGCCCAAAGAGAAAGAGATCTTTCCCGCCCCCCTCTCCTCCTATTAGAGCATTTGCTGGAGAAAAGTCTGTGTGTAAACCCTACTCTATTCTTTTGACATGTATATAAATATTTTTTAAAGCTGCAGAAGCTTCCAGCTAACATTACAACCCAGAGAGTCTTTTCTTAAGGCTGTAGGAAGCATGTCTTTGAAACGTAAACATTAAGGAAGATACCTTCCTATTACTGCTTGTCATAGAAATATGAGAAGTTGTATATTTTTTTTTCCTTTGGATAAAGGCAGTTAACGAACACAGATGGCTACCTCAGTTACCAGGTGGATTATTACCCCCCAGCCCCAACACTACCACCTTATTTTCCTAGTACCCTACCTGTCCACCCCACGGGGACCAAAATCCATTGGTGCCCCCTTTGCCTATCACCCGCTATCATGCCTTCACCTCCCTCCTTAAACTTTACAGTCCATATTATATCTATCCCCTTAACCCCCCTCTCCGTACACTTGACCCTTCCTTGCTGTATTTTATTTGATGCCCCAAAATCCAACCCTGGGAAAATCCACCTCCCCACCTGCACTGTGCCTGTATCCCACGCAGTGTGTGGCTAGAGGGAAACACAGGACTGCACTGATCGGTCTTAAAGGAAACCCAGAACACGTCACCCCAAGATATGCCACTTTGGCTTATTGACTATTTTTGAATTAGTCAAAAGAGCAGGTGCAGAAAGGACACTATGACCTTTCTTCCTCCTGAAAGCAGGAGAGAAAATTCCCTTGTGAAAGGTGCCCTCCCTGTATCAGGAGGAAGGGAAGATATTCTTATCACCAGAGACAGAGAATTGGGAGCCAAGAAATCTGACAAACTACTTAAACCAACCCTTCTCTTCTTAGTTACTTCTTCGCCAATTACGACACCTTGTCCAAACCACTTTGTCTCATCAATTCACAAATTGATTGTTCTTCTGTCTAAGAGAATAACAGCTTCCTGCTCTGGTCTGGTCTTCTGGTCTTCACCGTCTTGTGAAGGCTCCCAGGTACATGTAAAAATTTAATACAATCTCTGTGCTTTTCTGCTGTTAATCTGTCTTATACCAGTTTAATTCTTAGGCCCAGCTAGAGACCTGAATAGGGTCTTTTCTTCCTGTATAGTTTCACTTTACACTTGTGACCAGGAACTTAAGTTGAGCCCTTGATACCATCCAGTCATTTACGATCTTCCTTTGATCCATTTTGTCTCCCACTCTACCAGACACCTATTCAAACTCTCCTCTCTCCTCCTATGTTCAATTTCCCTTCCCCCATCTCCACCCTCAGGAGAGAACTTCGCTAATTCCCTGAGGAAAGGAAAACCATCAAAAGAAAGATGGCACCATCTACAGAAATTAACTTGAAATGGATCCTAGGTCTAAATGAGTATGCTAAAGCTATAAAATCCTTAGAAGAAAACATAGCAATAAATCTTTGTGATCTTGGGTTAAAAAAAAAAGTTTCTTAGATATGACTCCAAAATCACAAGTAACAAAAGAAAAATAAGTTGAAGAAACAAAAATAAATAAATAACCTCTGTGGTTCAAAGGATGTCAATAGAAAATGGAAAGACAACTCACAGAACAACAGAAAGTATTTGCAAGTCATGTATATACTTCATAGGGAACTCATGTCTCAAATTTATAAAGAACTCTTCTGAACTCAATAATAAAAAGACAAACCTACTAAAATGTGGGCAATGGATCTGAATAGACATCCTCCAAAGGAGATATATAGAGGGCCAATGAGCATATTGAAAGGTATTCAATAACACTAGTCATTAGAGAAATATAAGAAAAAAAAACCACTATGAGATCCACTTTATACCTACAGCTATTATAAGAAAGAAAGAAAGAAAGAAAGAAAGAAAAGAAGGAAAGAGGAAGGAAGAAGGAAGGAAGGAAAGAAAGAAAGAAAGAAGGAAAGAAGGAAAGAAAGAAAGAAAGAAAGAAAGAAAGAAAGAAAGAAAAAAGAAAGAAAAAGAAAGAAAGAAAGAAAGAAAGAAAGAAAGAAAGAAAGAAAGAAGAAAGAAAGAAGAAAGAAAGAAAGAAAGAAAGAAAGAAAGAAAGAAAGAAAGAAAGAAAGAAAGAAAGGAAGGAAGGAAACCGGTGTTGGTGAGGATGTGTACGAGCTGGAACCCTCATACACTGCTGGCGAGAATATAAAAGAGTGCAGCCACTTTGGAAAGCAGTTTGGCAACTCCTCAAACATTAAACAGTTACCAGATGACTCAGCAATTCCGCTCCTGTGTACATACCAAAGAAATGAAAACATGTCCACACAAACACTTGGCCACATGTGTTAATAACAATATCATTCATAATAGCCAAAAAGTGGAAACAGCCCCCACGTCCATCAGCTGATGAAGAGAAAAAGAACAGGCAGTATATCCGTACAGTGGAGTACTACTCAGCGGTGAAAAGGAATCCGGTGTTAATACAGGCTTCAATGTGGACGAGCCTTGGAAACATGATGCTCAGGGAAGGAAGCCAGTCACCAAAAAAAAAAGGGGGGGGATCAAATGATTCCCTTGATATGAAATATCAAGAATAGGCCAGTCCACTTGGGCAGAAAGGAGATTAGAACTTGCCCAGAGTTGGGGGAGGGGGGGAGGTGAGAGGCAGGGTGAGAAGGGCTGGGGGAAAATGGAATGTGACAATGGATACGGAGTTTCCTTTTGGCGTGATGAAAAGGTAAACCGATTGTGGTGATGATTGCACAACTCTATGACTACACTGAAAAAAAAACAACCCAGTGAACTGTACAGTTTAATTGGTGAATTGTATGGCATGTGAATTATATTTCAATAAAGCCATTAAAAAAATTAACAACTGCAAATACCACATACTAAAAGGGGTAGCCTCAAAACAAACAAGCCCACTCGAGCGTGACTTGCCTGTGACACCCTTCCAGGTCCTTGTTTGGATTTCCACACCGCCTGGCATCTCCCAACCCTCTGTGACGGCTTGCAGAGCATGAGGCTGTGGCCCTTGGTTCCTCGTGTGTCCCCAAGCCCCTGGAAGCCATGAATCATACCCCATTCTTCTGTGTGTCATCAGCCCCCAGCGTGGTGCCCAATGTTGCCAGTAGACATTTGTTTAATAAATGGGTCCTCATAATTCTCTTGAAAAACATGACATTTAATAAGTATATCGATCAGATGTTTAATTATTTGTTTACACATGCGCTGTTCATTGCCATGAATCATACATCCTTGATTTGTAAACAGTTGATAAATGTTGCCGGAATTATGATTCCGAGCCCCACACGGTGCTCAGTCACTTCAGAGGGCAGCAGTGTCGCTCCTGGAATACTCGACCTCTATCTTGATCTCAACACCACACGGTCAACATTTTTGGGGAGCAAGCCACTCTGCATGTGGCTGGAGTGGCAAGTCCTGCACTGACTCCTGCTGCAGTCAGCCCCAGGAATGATCCAGGTCCTCTTGATCTGAATCATCTCCCACACTTTCTTTCTTTTTTTTTTGAATTTTTTAAATATTTATTTATTTTTGAGAGAGAGAGACAGAATCCGAAGCAGACTCCAGGCTCTGAGCTATGAGCACAGAGCCCCGATGTGAGGCTGGAACCCACCAGCTGTGAGATCATGACCTGAGCTGAAGTCAGAGGCGCCTCATCTCCCACTTTCATAAAGTCCTCCGATGGTGCAGATGAGGCTCTTGCCCAACCCTTCCTTAAAGAGGTTTCAAAGGTCCCTTCTAGAACTGCTGGGAGGCACCTGTGAACGTTGGTGCCAATACACACGAATTCCTCTCCCGGTGCATTTATTTGGCAGGAGTGACACCTTGATATAGAGATGAAACAAAATACAATGAACTAACGTGCCGTCTCTTTGGAGTACATCATTGTTTTTTAAGGTGTGTTCGCTTGAAGACCGGGCAGCATAATCCTAGGGAATTTTTTATTATATTTTTAAATTGAAAAAAATTGTTAATGTTTATTTATTTTTGAGAGACAGAGCGTGAGTGGGGGAGGGACAGAGAGAGAAGGAGACAGAATCTGAAGCAGGCTCCAGGCTCTGAGCTGTCAGCACAGAGCCCGACGCGGGGCTCGAACCCATGAACCGCGCGACCTGAGCCGAAGTTGGATGCTTAGATGACTGAGCCACCCAGGCGCCCCAGTCCTAGGGAATTTTGAATGAGAACATCATAAAGGAACAATGACTCTCTACCACCACGGGAGAGCCGCAGGACATCCCCACAAGCCTCTGCTGTATGGAAGCCTGCAGAAGCCCTGGGCAAAGTAAAAGAGTCCACCTTCATGCACCAACTTACAAAGTGGGGCTTTCAAGGTGTTAGTAAAACTAGGGGTGAAATCCGTAGGCAAAGTCCTCATGGTCCAGGCTGGTGAGGAGCCCGAGCCCTGTGTCCGTGGGCTTGGAGAGGCCGTTGGGGACCCTCATTTCTTTGACCAGCCCATGGCACCCTGCAAACTTCCTGGTCATCCCTGCTTGGCTCTTCTCTCTCTGTCCTTCCCAGAGTGCTCCGTGTCTTCCCTCTGGTCCTAAAGCCTCAAGGATCCTGGGAGCCATCCTCCAAGGCAAGGAGACTCGTGGCAATCATCCTGTGCCTCCTGCCGGGGCCGTCCCCCTGAAAACACTCACGGGGGACCGAGGGCTGCCACACCAGTTGCCTCCAAGACCTTGACCTTGGAGACGCCCCGCTACCCTGAGGCTCCCGACACCCAGCAGGCGACCACCGTCTGCCCCTCCTAGGAAGGGACAAGAGAAAGCAGACAAGTGTCCTATGATAGGTGCTCAGAGATGACAAGATCCATCAGGGAAAGACCCATGTCTACCTGCTTCCCTGCAGCTGGATGGGGGGGTGGGGGGCGCCAACCAGCAGTATTTCCTGAATGAATGAATGAAATGTGATAAGCGATGGGGGGGGAGGGAATGTCGTCATCTGGCCACGCCCTCTCCTCCGAGAAAACTCGGGCATCTGACTTTGGTGCAGTATTTCCCTCCAGCCCAAGACACCGTGGCTTGAGTGTCCCCGGGGACAGAGTCCTCCCTCTGCCCCTGGAGCTCCTCCCCTGCCAAGGCTCTTTCCTTTGTGTCTTTCAGCTCCCACTCGTGCGGCCACACCCTGCCCCTGGTCATCACCTGA
Organism: Crocuta crocuta; assembly: GCF_008692635.1. Taxonomy (NCBI): domain Eukaryota; kingdom Metazoa; phylum Chordata; class Mammalia; order Carnivora; family Hyaenidae; genus Crocuta; species Crocuta crocuta. Next base: position 6,512,434 of record NW_027551571.1, on the reverse strand, counting down.
AACTGCTCCACCTCCGAAATCTTAGACACCGCTGGCCCACTCAGCGCAGCCTGCCCTCCACCCGCCCCCAGGCCTGACTCCCGCGGCAAGTGGCTCACACGCAGGTGCACGCGCACCACGCCTCCGCCTTCTCTGCTCTGCCGCCTCCTTCTGGAATCGCTTCGTTTCCTGCCCGGCCTGAGTGAACTTCCGCCACATCTGCACCCTCGTTCTCGCGTCCTCGGCTCCGGCCGCGGATGACCCCCGACCGTGTTCCCCAAACCCGAGCCTCGCTCGGCTCTACCTTCTGCACCATCTCCACCTGGCCGCTAGGTGGCGCTGGAAGGGGCGACACAAACCTGGCCTGCGCTGCCTTTGACACCTGACCTCTCCCCAGCCCAGAGGTCCTTTTCCTTGGCTCGCTCGCCCCTTCGTCCAGTCCACACTTACGCACTGAGCACCTACCACGGGCCAGGACAGGTGCTGGGGACTGAGTCGTCCACAAGACAGGCCGGGTCCCTGCTCTCCGGGACCTCACCCGCTGGGGGAGACAGTAAACCGACAGGTAATTGTCAAGGAGATTCGGACAGTCTAGGATCTCTGCCCTGCGGGAATCCCTCCCTTGGGCTTTGCAGCCTCCATTGTGTAGATGACCTTGACACTTGCTTCAAGAAAAGTGACACCCTCAGATGTCCTATTCCTTCTAATTCTGCCCGCCTACGAATGCCTCGCCCCTTGCTCCCGCCACCGCTTTTTTCTTCTTGTCTCAGAGGATGTGACCGGTCCCTCCTCTCGGAGGCCAGCACCATCACCTGCTCACACTGAGACCCCCATCAGTTACCCGCCCCCCCAGCCTTCATTATCTTCACAGGCTCATCCTACTACTGATCTCTCCCTCAGCTTGCAAACAAACACAATCATCTTCTGTCCTAAAACTGTCCTCCTGGGTCCCCGGGTCCCCGGTCCCCGGATCCCCTCTGGCCAGCATCCAGCCTCTCTCCTTCCCTTCCAAACTTCCTGAAAGGGAGCCCCTCAGGCACAGCCTTGGCTTCCTTACTGCTCTACGCGCAGATTCACCTGTCAGGGAAAGTGTGCGGGTGAGCCGTGCCTCCTCATCCACTGCCATCGACTCTACCCTCGTCACTCCCTCAGGAGCCAGGGGACCATCCTACGTGCTTGTGAGACTCTGTGCTCTAGGCTGGAGCGATGGTTCGTTCGTCTCCATTGACTGTATTCATTGTCAGTCAGCGCACATTGGGTGTTGGTGCACCTGTTTCAGGTTTGGGGTTGTTGTGAAGAACGCCCATGTGAACATTCGTGTAAGTGTCCTTGGTGTCCACGTTGTATACATTTGACTGTGTGTCTAGAAGTGACATTGCTGGGTCCTCGGGTTTACATGGGTTCAGCTTATAGAGAAAATTCTAACTGGTTTTCCAAAGCGATTGCACTAATTCCCACTCCCCCCACCCCGCCCACTGCCCAGCAATGTGTGAAACTTCCTGTGGTTCCACATTCTCACTGGTGCTTGGTATTGTCAGAATTTTTAACTTTAGCCATTTGTGTAAGAGTGGAATGACAACTCATTGTGGGTTTTTTTTTTTTTGTAATGTTTTATTTATTTCCAGGAGAGAGAGAAAGAGACAGCATGAGCAGGGGAGGGCCAGAGAGAGAGGGAGTCACAGACTGAAGCAGGCTCCAGGCTCTGAGCTGGCAGTCAGCACCGAGCCCGACGCGGGGCTCGAACCCACGAACCGCGAGATCATGACCCAAGTGAAAGTCAGACGCCCAACCGACCAAGCCACCCAGGCACCCCAGACAACTCATTGTGGTTTTAACTTGTATTTCCCTGACGAATAGATATGCAGAGGACACGTTCATGTGCTTATCGGTCATTACTAGACTAATATATTTTTATTACATTTTTTTCATTATTGAGTTTCAGGGGCTCCTTACACATCCTAGATACCCGTCCTTTTTGGTATATGTGTTGTGAATATTTCCTCCCAGCTCGTATTTTGCTTATTTGTTTCAACTGTGTCTTTTTGATGATCTGAAGTTTCTAGTTTTGATGATGTCTAACTTCTCAATTGTTCTTTTATGATTACAGATTTTTGTGACCTAAGAAAGCTCTGCCTATCCCCCAGGTCACAAGATATTCTCCCGTGTTTCCTATTAAAATCCTAATGTTTTAACTTTGAGGTTTAGATGTGTGATGTATTTTGAATTCCTATCTTTTGTATGGTGTGAAGTAGAACCCAAAGTCCATTTTTCCCAAAATGGTGATCCAGTTACCCCAACACTGTTTGTTGACAAAAATTTCCTCTCCTCATTGCACTGCTTTGGTGCCATTGTTGAAAATCAGACGATTCCATAAATGAGGGTTTATTAATGGGCTTTCTAGTCTCTTCCATGACCTGTTTGCTGATTCTTGCTTCTAGAACTCACTATCTTCATTACCGTGGTATATCCTGAGATAAGGCAGTGTAAGTCCTCTATCTTTGTGGTTTTCTCCCTGAAGTCTTTTTTTTTTTTTTTTAATGTTTATTTACTTTGAGAGCGAAGGAGCATGAGTGGGACAGGGGCGTGAGTAGGGAAAGAAAGAGGGAGAGAGAGCGAATCCCAAGCAGGCTCTACACTGTTGTCACAGAGCCTGACGTGGGGCTTAGTCCCACGAACTGTGAGATCATGACCTGAGTCGACATCAAGAGTTGGACACTCAACTGACTGAGACACCCAGGCACCCCTTTCCCAATAGTCTGTTTTTTTAAATTTTATTAAAAACGTTTATTTCTGAGAGAGAGAGAGAGAGAGAGACAGCATGAGCAGGGGAGGGGCAGAGAGAGAGGGAGACACAGAATCCGAAGCAGGCTCCAGTTTCTGAGCTGTCAGCACAGAGCCCGACATGGAGCTTGAACCCACCAACTGTGAGATCATGACCTAAGCTGGAGTTGGACACTTAACCAATTGAGCCACCCAGGCACACCCCAAAAGTCTTTTGAAAAAGACACTTTGTATTATTTCTACACATTTTACAATCAGGTTGTCAATTTCTACAGAAAAAAACAAAAAACAAAAAACACAACAAAAAGTCCACTGGGATTTTGATTAGGATTTCATTTCATCTACAGATTAATGTGATGAGAGTTGACATCTTAACAATAAATTCTTAACAATAAATAAATTTATCTCTCCCATCCCCACCCCTCCCAATCTGCTCTTATCCTCCACACTATCACGTCTGACCCTGAACCTGGGAGGCACCCTTAATTTTGCCCTTCCCTTAGCCTTAACAACCTTCATTGAGGCCTGCTGATTTTTCTTCCTAAATATTTACTAAATGCGTTCTCATTTCTGTCCCTACTACTATGTGCGAATGCACTCCTTCCTCATTACTCACCTAGATAATTGCAATCACTGCTCACCTAGCTGCACCCTGCAAACCTAGCTCACACAGCAGCCTCAGAGAGAATGTTCCTGCATATCTGACTAGGCTACTCTGGCTCGAAGCTCATCAGCTCTGGGATGAAGTCCCATCTGCCTCAACTTGAAATGCACCTTGTACATAATCTGGCTCTTTCCCACATTTTCAACTGCATTTCCTAATATCTCCTGTACCTTCCTCTCTCTGAGAGCCTCCTGAGCCCCAAATGAGTTAGGGGACCCTCTTTCCTATACACAGGAAAGGGTATCTCATGTGGGCGTTTGTTAGAAAATTACTAAGAATTTAGGGCACCTGGCTGGCTCGGTTTGAAGGACATGCGACGCTTGATCTCTGGGTCATGAGTTCAAGTCCCACAGTAGGTGTAGAAATTACTTTAAAAAATTATTAAGAATTTTAAGATGGTGGGGCACCTGAGAAGCTCAGTTGGTTGACTGATTCTTTTCTTTAAATATTAAAATTTTTTTAAAGAAACTTTAAAAAGTTTTTAATGTTATTTCACTTTTGAGAGAGAGTGGAGGGGCAGAAAGAGATGGAGACACAGAATCTGAAGCAGGCTCCAGGCTCTAAGCTGCTAGCACAGAGCCCGACACGGGGCTTGAACTCACGAACTGTGAGATAATGCCCTGAGCTGAAGTTGGATGCCTAACCTACTGAGCCACTCAGGTGCCCTTAAAAAATTTAAAAAAAAATTTTTTTTTTGAGAGAGAGACAGAGTGCAAGAGGAGGAGGGACAGGGAGAGAGGGAGACACAGAATCTGAAGCAGCTCCAGGCTCTGAGCTGTCAGCACAGAGCCCGATGTGGGGCTTGAACTCAAGAACCATGAGATCATGACCTGAGCCGAAGTCAGAAGCTTAACCGACTGAGCCACCCAAGCGCCCCTACATATTTTTAAAATTTATTTATTTTGCGAAAGAGAGAGAGCATGAGCTGGGGAGAGAGGCAGAGGGACTGACGAGAGCTCACTGTCATGAACCGTGAGATCGTGACCTGAACCAAAATCAAGAGTTGGACGCTCAACCCACTGAGCCCAGGTGGTGGGATCAAGCCCTGTATCATGCTCTGCGCAGAGCGTGGAGACTGGTTAAGATTTTTTCTCTCTCACTCTGCCTCTCTCCCCTGCTTCCACCCATGGGCGCGCACACTCTCTCTCTCTCTCTCAAATTAAAAAGAAATTAAAAAAAAAAAAGGATTTCAAGATGGTGACAGCAGTGTTAAGCCGAGTATAAGGCTTTTCTGAGCACAGGGTCCCGTGTGACTGTACAGGTCCTTTGCACATCTCACACTTGTTACTATCTCTGTTTCTATGGGGCAGGGAGCCCTAGAGCTCTGGAGGGCCCAGGCAAGTCACCCGTAAAATGAGTGACTTTTCCCCAAAATAAATGGCTTTTGTCTTTCAGTATAACCTGATCAAATTCAATGCTCTGCGAAGGTAGAACATTGTACTGTAGTATTGTAGTCTGATTCCTCAGTTCTGAAAACTAAGTCAACCAATGACTCTGGAATCCGCACTGGGATCGGAACACTGTGAGCTCTGACAGAGTGAGTTTGCTTGTGGCTGTAATGTCAGCCAGCAATTCTGGCACCAGGAGAGGTCATGATGAACTTTCAGGCACAGACGTCAGCCGTCTGTACTCTGTGCTGTGGAATTAGCCGGGCTCATCCTCAGTAAACATCTGTCCTTATTCAAAGGAGTCCGTATGTCAAACACTCCAAATATCCCCTTCCGGACAAACTGGAAATGCATGCACATTGGCACTTGCCACTATTTATACAGAGTGCAAGTGATTGACGAGGAAATGCTCACTAGGAACATCTCAGGGTCTGGGGCTGAGTGTGGGATGATTACTGTGGCCTGGTTTGGGGCACAGGTCCTAGTGACGGTGTTTACGACCCAGTGTAAGAAGTTTTCCAGGCTGTTTTCCTGCTCAGCTGTCATGGCTTGATCTCTCCTTCTCCAGAATCCCTTAGCAGTGTGGGCTGCGTCCTATGCAGACTTTTATCCCTAACATGTACCAGGCATGGCATTGGGTCCAATAAATATTTGGCTGATGAATGTATGACAAGGAGGAGGGAGAAGGGGGAAGGAAATGGAAGGGAGATTTCAGGCAGCATTCTATTATCTTGCGGAAGTAAGATAACTTCCTCCCCAA
>NW_027551571.1:6493295-6506754 GCF_008692635.1 Crocuta crocuta | reverse complement strand
GCCAACAAGGAAACAAAACAACCTGACTTAATCTAAAGTCCAGCTTACCTTTGTCCTTAATGCAGGTAATAAGTTATTCCGGGTCACTGAAGACTGTTGAAGCCCATATTAATAGCCCTAATGAAAACAATAATACATTACACCAATAACATTTATGACATGTTACTTTCTTAAGAATATGTGTATAGCTTTAACTATTTTTAATGTGGCTATTCATTTATTTATTCACTCCATAGACATTGAGCGCCTAGTATGTTTCATAACTGGGGAATAAATTTCCATGATCTAACATTTTGTAGTTTACCATTAGACATTTGTGGACTTAAACATAATAAAAAAGTAAATCTTGGGGGCGCCTGGGTGGCTCTGTCAGTTAAGCATCCGACTTCAGCTCAGGTCATGATCTCATGGTCTGTGGTTCAAGCCCCACATTGGGCTCTGTGGTGACAGCTCAGAGCCTGGAGCCTGCTCTGGGACTCTGTGTCTCCCTCTTTCTCTGCTTCTCCCCTGTTTGCACTCTGTGTCTCTCTTTCTTTCTCAAAAATAAACATTAAAACAAATTTAGGGGCATCTGGATGACTTGGTCGGTTAAGTGTCTGACTCTTGGTTTCAGCTCAGGTCATGATCTCGTGGTTTGTGGGTTTGGGCCCCATATCTGGCTCTGTGCTGTCAATGCAGAGCCTGCTTGGGATTCTCTCCCTCTCCCTCTCTCTCTGGACTTCTCCTGCTTGTTTTCTCTCTCTCTCAAAATAAATAAATAAACTTAAAAAAATTTTAAGTAAATCTTCCTAACAGTGAAAATTTTAACTGTATATTCCTTTTTCTTTCCAGTCCAAGCCACACAAAATGGACAAAAGGCGTAACATAAGTTCGTATAAAAATAGAGTAGCACCAATGAGCATATACATCCCTGAAAATGTCAACATTATCTATAATACACTCTGGAATCTGTATGCCAGTTCAGCTCACAGAGAAAGTAAGAGTAACACCTAATTTTTGTATAATGATGTCATCTACAGAGCATTTTTTTCCGTGTAATTTCACTTGAAACCTGCCTTCTAGACGCTTACAACCTAAAGAAGACATAGTGACAGATGTCTGAACTGTGCCTGCCACGTAGTAATGACTCAATAAATATTTGTTGGATAAATGTATGAATGAATATAGATATAGTGCATGTGATTAAGAGTTAAGAAGTATTAAGATAACACAAAAAATTTTACAGTAAGTCCTAAAAGCATTTCAATTCAGTTCAAATGTGGTGTTTACACAGAGTAGCAGTTGAATACATGTGTGCTTAACTAAACCTAATTTCTCAAATCCTGACTGTATGCCGGGACTCTATTGCATGGAGGAAGGCGTGAATGTCCTCACCGCTGGCAAGAAAACCAACTTGTGCTGGATGATGGCATTAATGGAGATGGCAATGACATCTAGGCATGGTCGGCAGTAACCTAAAATGACCCAACGACCCTCACCTTTGTGTGATTCCTTCCCATGGGCACATGATAGGATATTATGTTATGTTACACGGCGAAAGAGATTTTTGCAGGTGTAACTAAGGTGACTAATCAGTTGATCTTGATGTAGAGCCTAACCTACTCGCTCAAGCCTTTAGAAGAAGAATTTTTTCTGCTGGATGCAGAAGAGGAAATCAGAGATTTCCGACCAGCCTGAAAGAAGGCTGGTATCCGTATTATGAGGTGTCTACAGGGCTCATGGAGAAAAGACCCGGGACGGGCCCTGGGGGCTGAGAGGGACGGGCCCCCAGCTGAGACCAGCAAGGAAACAAGAGATCCCAGCCCTACAAACTGATTTCTGCTGACAAGATTGAGCTTGAAAGCTGATATTTCCCCCAGATTCCCCAGACCAGAACTCAGCCTGGCTTTGTTTCTGCCTCGTGGTGCCTTGAACCAGAGAACACAGCCATTCCATGCCATACTTCTGACCTGCAAGCGGATAGTTCTGTTGTTTTAAGCCCCTAAGTTTGTGGCAGCTTGTTATAGAGCAGTAAACGAATGGCATTTTTAAAGTATGGAAAATTGCTCCATAGATCAAGGGGGGCCCAAGGCCGCTGAGGCAGGGTCCGAGGCCCATCTGTCTCATGCCACCTGGGGACAATCTGTTTGTTTTCCTTTTACAACTTTCGAACCTCCAGAAAAGTTGAGAAAACAGTAATTTCACCAACTCACATACCCATTGCATAGACGAACAATTGTTAACATCTTTAGGCAAATTTCTTTTTTGCAAATCCAAGTCTCATCTTGCTCCTTTGTAATATTGGAAAAATGTTAAATTTTTTTTCTTAATGTTTATTTATTTTTGAGAGAGAGTGAGAGACGGAATCTGAAGCAGGCTCCCGGCTCTGAGCTGTCAGCACAGAGCCTGACGTGGGGCTCGAACTCACAAACCATGAGATCATGACCTGAGCTGAAGTTGGACACTTAACCGACTGAGTGCCCCAGGGTCCCTCTAATATTGGAATACTTATACTGCCTCCCTTATAAGGTGTTGACGAAGATTAAAAGAGGAAACTTGTGTAAAACATTAAATTAGAATGCTTACTGACCGCGCAGTAAACTTGGTGATTTTATTCTTATTAATTCTCACAACATATGCTTCGTAGCATCTACACAGACTGAGACATTTTCAATGCATCAGAGACCTGATGCTGTGTCTTGAAGTTTAGGAATCTATGGAGATATGAATAAATAAATAAATAATTACAGATTCTTCAACCTTAAATAACGATCATTTAGGTAAGGGGAAAAGATATCTCACTCTCAATATTGGCGCAGGTTATTTTGAAAAAACGTTTTATTCTGAAATAATTACAGATGCACAGAAAAGTTGTAAACACGCCACAGCAAGTTCTCATACGCACTTTATTCAGCTCCCCTTACTCTTACCGTCTTACTTAATCATGACGTGTTTATCAAAATTAAGAAGTTAACGTTGGTACGATACTGTTTACTAAACTACAGATTTTATTCAGATTTTGCTGATTCTCCCATCAATGTCCTCTTCCTGTTCCAGGATCCAAAGCTGGACACCACGTCGCATTTAGGACATAATTCTTTTTCATGTTTTGCTTGAAGATGGACAAGTAAACCCAGCTAGAGTGTGGTTTTAGCTCTTGTGTTACTACACACCTAAATAAGCTTATACGTTACTTCAAGCAAAACTTTGGAAGGTCCAACCAATGCAATTCAAATTAATTGAATATGATGATTGATGCCATTTTGATGAAAACCTTTTGGCACTTTGCTAAACGAACACACAGCACTGTGTGAATTCTTTTGCAGGCCCTGCCCTTACCTGATCGAGTTGATTAGATTTTTCCATCTCTGTTCTCTGTTTGATCAACTGTAAAACCTTCTTTCCCACGGCAGGCCATGACATCATCGGACTTCTACTTGGCTCAAACTTGTCCCTATCACATTACTTCATACTATCCACCCCCCTTCTAATCGCTGAGGCAAGGCAATAAAAATGATGACACGTGGCACTGTAACCTTAAATGCGAACTTGGCACTGATACTGAATGGTAGTACTCTCAGGAGACGGCCAACCAGATAATCAGATAACTTGTGCTGGCTGTTAAAAAGATTGTCATTGAAATGTTAAAAACCCTCTATTTTTTTGAGAATGCAACTGTAAACCCCAGTTTATGACACACTGCAGTGAGATTAATACAACGTTTGGCAAGAAACTTGGATGTTTTAAGGCCTCCGGGAGATGAAGGATGAATGGGAGTTACTGAGGTTTGCAGAGGGAGGGAGTTGAAAGAAGTCCTAAGAGTAGATGCGGAGTCATGAAGAGATAAAACAGTCTCTTGTACGTTTCAAGCTGTAAGTAATTCGGCTCGGGCAGTGCAGTGGGGGTGAGGGGTACGTGGGAGAGCGGCTGGGGAGGGGCTGTATCATGTACTGGGATGGGAAAGCCAGAGAGACCAGCAAAGGGGCGCAGATGTGTTCTTCTAGGTTTGGGAAGAACTAAAGGGCTCTGAGTTGGAGCGTGATGTGATCAGATTTTCCCGTGAGAGATGATTTTGTCTCCTGTGGGAGACAGACCAGAGAAAAGCATTAGAATGGGCCAGGCAACAGAGGATGAAGGCTTGAACTCCTACAACAGTGTGAGCAGAGAAGAACGGATCTGACATCTGAAAAGTAGAATTAAAAGGATTTGCAGATTGATCGGGGGTAGAGGCAAAGATTGAGAGAGGAATCTTGAACAGTAATTGAAAGTTTCTGAAATGGCAACTAATAGCAGGACATTTAAGTTATTCGGAGCCTAAATGTAGCTCTTTTTCTTAAACAGTTTTTTTAAAATAAATTTTTTGGGGGGTTTTATTTAATTTTGAGTCAGAGCATGAGTGGGGGAGGGGCAGAGAGCAAGGGAGACAGGGAATCCGAAGCAGGCTCCAGGCTCTGAGCTGTCAGCACAGAGCCCGACGCGGGGCTCAAACCCACAAACCGCGAGATCATGACCTGAGTCGAAGTTGGACACCCAACCTGAGCCACCCAGGCGCCCCTCTTAAACAGTTTTAAACGTTTTGGTTCCCAGGACTAAATAATAATAACTAACGCATAGTGCTTGCTATGGTACATGCTGTTCCAAGTGCTTTACCTGTACTGTATTTTATTGAAACTGAAAGCCCATTAGCTATAAGCTGCACCGTTACCTCAAGCATTACTAGAGGAAAAAGCACTGTCCTGTCCTCCGTGGAAAACAGCCCTAGAGTACGGCAGGTCTAACCCTCCGGCCAGTTACTGTGGGGAGGGAGCGGTCTTGGCATTGAGGACACAGAACACCTTGTTTTATGTTGCAGAAAACACCGCGTTCCCTCCCATGTGGTTCCCGGCTCTGAGCACTGACATTTCATGTTGGAGACACGAGATGTTTAAATGGATGTGTTTGAAACCATAATCATCTGGTGTAGAGATCTGCTGTTTTTAATATTACTTAAGGCCAAGATGTATGGATCAAAGAATTAGGACTTTGGGTCAGGATGAGCAGTGATAAATTAATTGATTTATTTTTATCAAGAAATGCTTATTGTAAGTGTGCTACCTACTAGGCATTGGTTTGGGCCAGAGAACCCAGAGATGAATTAAGGCTCAGGGCTGCCACCAGGTCTAGATGGAGGAGGTGGACAGACAAGTATGTTACAATCCACAAAGATAATTGCCACAGAATTGCTTCAAAATTATTCAAAATAACCCAAGGATGAGGGAGTGGAGAGGGTATAAATGAAACATGATGGGTCATGTGTGCATTGTTGAAAGCTGGGTGATACAGAGCTGAGTTTAATATACTATTACACTTTTGGGGCACTTGGGTGGCTCGGTCGGTTGAGCGTCCGGCTCTTGATTTCAACTCAGGTCATGACCTCGTGGTTTGTGGGTTCAAGCCCTGCATTGGGCTCTGCGCTGAGTGTAGAGCCTGCTTGGGATTCTCTCTCACTGTCTCTCTCTCTCTCCCCCTCTACTCCTTTCCCCAGCTCCTGCACTCTTTCTCTAAAATAATTTTTTTTTAAAAAAATCTAGCTAAAAGATACAGTTGCCATAAAGGTATTTATACAGCACAGTGAACACACAGGAGAATGAGCAAGACATTCAAAAGGTGAGTTTTGAGGAGCTGGTGGAATCTGGATATAAGGAGAAATGGAAAGCATTCCAGAATCTAGATTCTGAGAACAAAGATTCAAAACTAGAATAATGATGTTGCAGGATTCTCGCTCAGAGAGTCGTGACACCGAGACTTTTCTTTCCAGGAAGCAACTTTATTATGCCGGCACCGCTCAGTTGGGTTTGTACCCAAAAGAACTGAGCGGACCACATCATATGGCATAGGGTTTTTTATGCATTTTCTATTTCTTTGTCTCCCATATATGGTAATACACATAAACATGTAGTCTGATTAAGTTGTTTCAGTTTACAAGAACATGGGGGATGTAGGCAGCTGGACTCCTATCTAGGTGACCTTGGAGTCTTCTCTCTTCTTCAATTTTTTCTTTCTCCTTAGGGAGGGGTTCCTACCACAATGAAACCGGTACTAATGAATGAGAAGGCAAATTTAGCGGTCAGTTGGAAATCAGATTGTGTGGTGAAGTGGCGTAGGGCCCTTAATTATCAAAATTAGTATGATAGATCTATATATCTTCTATCTAACACATAGCACTTAGTAAGTGAGATACTATTGTGTTTTACAATCAATGGGCTTTTACAATACATTCTTGAAATAATAGAAGTAATCATTTTTGTACAAAAGTATTCAAGATTTCTTGGAAATCGTCCTGCACATTTTGGAAAATAAGTGCTTTCTATTTTTATGACTTGCCTAAAAGGCCTATTTTATTATTCCTATGAAGCCGATGCTCCTTCTACTGTGGCACGCTGCTTCCCCAAGGAGGTTGCCTGCATATTTCCTCAAAGAAACTCTCAAGCAGAAGATAGAATCTGGACTGGAACTTTGAGGACAGTTACAACAAAAACAAAATTGCTAAGCCCAGAAGCCCTCACTCTGTCATAAACTAATATAGCCTGTGTCCCAAATGACCCACCTCAGCTACATGTAAGTGATGTGAATAATGAACACTATGTTACAATTTTAAAGGGGCATGTTTGACTGCTGTTAACCTACACTTTCCCCTTAAGTTTCCATCTAAGTGGAAAATTCTCCAGTTCTCACATCTAGGCAACATGTAAAGGCAGTTCTTTAGGCAGTTGGACAATCAACAGAGAGTCTGTGAACTTTCTGAAAAAGATAGGTAGTGAGGGACTGTGTCTGTCATTGCTGTCATACATCCATCTTAAAAGACATCAGGTTTGAAAGCACATTATCTTTGATGTTCACTCCTTTAAAAAATTTTTTTTTAATGTTTATTTATTTTTGAGACAGAGACAGACAGAGCGTGAGCCGGGAAGGGGCAGAGAGAGAGGGGGACACAGAATCTGAGGCAGGCTCCAGGCTCTGAGCTGTGAGCACAGAGCCCAAAGCAGGACACGGACTCACAAACTGTGAGATCATGACCTGAGCCTAAGTCAGACGCTTCCTAAGTCGGACACTTCCCAAGTTAGACGCTTAACTGACTGAGCCACCCAGGTGCCCCTTTAAAACATTTATTCACTTTTGGAGCCAGAGTGTGAGCAGCGGAGGAGCAGAGAGAGAGAGAGAAGGAGACACAGAATTTGAAGCAGGCTCTAGGGGCTGAGCTGTCAGCACAGAGCCCTATGTGGGGCTTAAACTTGTGAACCATGAGATCATGATGGGAACCAAAGTCAGCAGCTTAACGGACTGAGGCCCCCAGGCCCCCCCAACCACTCCTTTTATCATTTTCTTTTTCCTTAGTATGCTGTTTCTTTTCTTTCACTCCTTAGTGGATGAACGTTAAACAAATCTAGACGAAAGTAACATTTTTAAAAATGTTTATTTGCGAGAGAGAGGGAGAGAAAAAGGGAGATTGTCCCAAGCAGGCTCTCAGAGACGGAATCATGCATGAGCTGATACAAAATCTTGACTTGGACTGACCCACCCAGGCACCCCGCAAGCAACACTGTTATACATCAACTTAAAAGAGCACTTATTTGTAATGTAGTGTTGCTGAAAGAAACGCTGGAGACAGGAATCCACTCTGAATACTCTGGATTGGCTCAGGGGCCGCCTTCTCGGGATGGATTCCCTTGACCCAGCCCCCAAGGCCACGGGTCGCCGGTCAGCACCGCCTACCCCACTCGGGCGGCGACACTTCGGCTAGGACAGCGACCCTAGGGGCTTGCTAACGTTCGCGGAGTGCAAGGTGGACAGCGCGACTCCCGGCCCTCCCCAGCTCGGGGTGGCCTCGCCAGAGCCCCGCTAGTCTCCCTCCACCCCCTCCTTCCCCTTCTCTCCCCTCTCCTCCTTCCCTCCCCGCCCCCAGCCTCTGCACGTCCCCATTCGGCCACGCCCCCTCTTTCAGGAACTGGCGCGCTTCCGGCGCCCCGAGTGCGTCATCAGCTGGCGCCGCACGCCGCCCGGTCGCGCTGCAACACGCTGAGCTTCTGATGCTCGTGTGCGGCGCGGGGAGAGGGGCTCGCGGAGGAGCGTGGGTCGCCGCTGCTCTGTCCCGCCATGCAGGTGTCCAGCCTCAACGAGGTGAAGATTTACAGTCTCAGCTGCGGCAAGTCCCTGCCTGAGGTGAGGCACTTCGGGGTCCTCCTCCTCTCGAGGCCGCCGCCCCTCTCCTCGGCCCTGGTCTCGGTGTTACCTGACCCCGGCCCGGCCCCTGGCTCGGGGAGGCCCGGGGAGGCGGGGGGCGCGCGTGACCGTGCCCGCGGGAGCTGGTCGCCGCTAGTCGTCGAGGACACTACTGTCCCCGCGCCAGAAGCGGGGCGGCGGGTGATCAGGGGCGATGAGCTTCGCTGGAACTTTTGCAGAGTTCTCTAGAACAGGCGACGCGTCCCTTTGGGTTCCTGGGGATGCTCCCAGCCTCTGCCGCACGGACGAGGAAAGCGTGGACGGATTGATTACCGGCATTTCTCTCCCTTTTTAATGCCCGCTCGTCAGCTGTTTGTTGGATTTCTGTTCCAGAGATCCAGCAAGCGAGCAAGAAAACGGACGCAGACTTAGCGCCTGCAGACTTGTATGCTGTAGACGGCAGTATCGAACCTTGCTGACCTTAACTTGATTTCATCGAGTCTTAGGACCTCAGAGTTGTAAGGGGCTGGGAAAATAGTGATTCTTTGACCCTCTTCTTCTCATGTTAAGATAAGCAGCAGAGCAGCGATGGGAAGGGTGACTTGTCCAAGCTCACACACCTGTGATCTGAGGCTTGGGTTTTTTTTTTGTTTGTTTGTTTGTTTTTAAATTTATTTCTTACAAGAGATGGTCAAGCCTCTGTCCAGGCACTACCAGTGAGAGGAAACTTCTAGCAGAAGCTCGTTTCCATTTTAAGATTACTTGCTAGATACTCGTTTTGCAACTTGTCATTTTTTTAAATTTTTAAATTTTATTTATTTATTTATTTTTATTTCTGAAAGAGAGGGAGAGAGAGGGGCAGTGTGAGCAGGGGAGGGTAAGAGAGAGAGAGGGAGACACAGAATCTGAAGCAGGCTCCAGGCTCTGAGCTGTCAGCACAGAGCCTGACGCGGGGCTCGAACCCATGAACCGTGAGATCATGACCTGAGCCGAAGTCGTACGCTTAACCGACTGAGCCACCCAGGCGCCCCACAACTTGTCATTTTATAGCATGCTGGTGTTGGTTTCACTCTTGCCCTTAGAAATCTGAATGAAGGGAGAGCTCTTCTCAACTGTGCCCGCCCCCAAAAGATCTGGAGTCTGTGATTAGAGTCTTCCCTCCTTTTCAGAATTCAGGCCAGATAACTTCCAACCATTTGTCACACAGCATGGTCTTTCTCATTTTGATCGTCCTGGGCATTTGGTGAGAAGTAACTAGCTACGTGCCCGCAGCCCTGTTCTGAGCGTTGGGATACATGATGAACGCATCAGATAAGGTTCCCTGTTGGGGAAAGGGAAGCACATAAGTGAGCAAACAAGAAGACAGCTTCGATGAACGGACTAGAAGAAAGCACTGTGAATTTAAGAAACAAAACAGATGAACATATGCGGGGTGGCGGGGGGGAGAGAGGGAAACAAACCACAGAGACTCTTAATGACAGAAAACAAACTGAGGGGTGCTGGAGGGAGGCGGTTGGGGGGAGGGGCTAGATGGGTGATGGGCATTAAGGAGGGCACTTGTTGGGGTGAGCACTGGGTGTTGTATGTAAGTGGTGAATCACTGGATTTTACTCCTGAAACCGATATTGCACTGTATGCTAACTAACTTGAATTTAAATAAAAATTGGAGAAGAAAAAAGAACAGTGTTGTGGCTGAAGTGGTCAGAGAACACGTTTTGGATAAAGCCTTCAGGGAAGGCCTCTCTGTAGGAGGAGATATTTGAGCAGAAACCTGGATAACGGGAAGACAGGGGAAGAGTTTTCAGTGTTGAGAGAACAGAAAGTGTAAATGTCCCCAAATGGGAATGCCCTTGGCTTCCTGGAGAAACCCAGGAGGCCCAGTGTGGCTGTGCTGAGGGCAGGCAGAGGGGGCAGGTAAGGCTGGAGAGGTGGGCTTTGTAGGCTAAAGTGGGAAGTTAGGGTATTATCATTGGGCCGTTGGAAGCCACTGTTGGGCCTTAATCTGAGCTCCTTTGTGCAAACAGCTGTAGCTGGGGGGACCGTGAATGGGGACGAGGTAGACGGGCACCTGAAACACTTGGGCTTTAGAGTTATGCTGTCTGCCAAATTGAGCTACATTAATTTCAGAATAAAATCTGTCAGGGGCGCCTGGGTGGCTCAGTTGAGCATCTGACTCTTGATTTCGACTCAGATCATGATCCTGGGGATCATGGGATGGAGCCCGAGTCAGACTCCATGCCGAGCGTGAAACCTGCTTGAGATTCTCTCTCTGCCTCTGGCCTTCACCCCAGCTTGTGTGCGTGCACTCTCTCTCTCAGAAAAACAAAAGCAAAAACGAACCTTCTGTCAGGGAATATACTTAAAAGTGTCTTTTCTGTATTATCAAGTGTCAGCTATTTGCTTAATGATCTAGTTTTGTTTTTTGTAAGAAAAATATGCTTAAGAAACTCTCCTTTCAATGCTTTGCTTTTTAATATTTTACCTAAATAAAATTGTTCCGTGTATTAGTGGTAACCCATAGTATTTGAGGCTTATCACTTCCCCAATGAATTAGGGTTTTTTTGTGTAAAACATAGTAGTTCTAAAATGTCTACGGGCGCCTGGGTGGCTCAGTCCGTTAAGCTTCTGACTTTGGCTCAGGTCATGATCTCATGGGTCTGTGGGTTTGGGCCCTGCCTCGGGCTCTTTGCTGTCAGCACCCAGAGACTGCTTTGGATTCTGTGTCTCCCTCTCTCTGCCCCTCCCCTGGCTCGTCCTCTGTCTCTCAAAAATAAAACAAACATTAAAATATAATAAGTAAAATGAATAAAATGTATTGTTTACTATATGTAAATGTATACAAGAAAAAAACCCAGGGGGTATGTTAACAGGGTTGGGATTATAGAATATGTTCACTTTCTATGTTAATATATTTCTGTAAGGTTTTACTTTTTTATTTTTTTATTTTTACTTTTTTTTTAAATATTTTTTTTATTTATTTCTAGNATGACCTGAGCCTAAGTCAGACGCTTAACTGACTGAGCCCCCCAGGTGCCCCAGGTTTTACTTTTTTGATGTGAGCATTTTTGTAAGCAGAAGATAAAGTAAATGTGTTTTAAAATAAAGTCTCTTCATTTTCTTTCAGTGGCTTTCGGACAGGAAGAAGCGAGCACTACAGAAGAAGGATGTCGGTGAGTGTTAGTTTTCCCCACTCTGGCTACATGCACGACCGATGCAACCGTGCTTTACATACTTCTTTTTTTGTTTGTTTTAATTTTATTTTCAATGTCTTACTTATTTCCGAGAGAGAGAGAGCATGAGCAGGGGAAGGTCAGAGAGAGAGGGAGACACAGAATCTGAAGCAGGCTCCAGGCTCTGAGCTGTCAGCACAGAGCCCGACGCAGGGCTCGAACCCACGAACCGTGAGATCATGACCTGAGCCGAAGTCGGACGCTTAACCGACTGAACCACCCAGGCGCCCCATCACATATTTGTTGTTACTGTATTTAAGTGCAGGCTTACAAAAATACAGTGCAATTAAGAAGTAGGAAATGAACTTCTTGCCCTTCTCCTTCCTAAAAAACCTTCTGTTGTGGTCGATATGCTCCTGGCGGGCGTAGGGTTGAAATCTGCCTTCTTAACGTGAGTTTGCCTGTTACTGTTTCATGGCTGGTAGTGGAAGCGGCAGGACTCGCGGGTCGGAGCGAGGACGCCGTTACTCAGCTCGGCACCGCAGATGGCTCGGCTCCGCGTACCCTGCCCGCCCCCCTCGCCCTGAGCCCCGCAGGGGCCCTCGGCACGGCCCCGGCGGCCGCTGGGCACACGGGTTATGAGTGGCACGTGAGCGAGCCTGCCAGCTGTCCAGAGGAGGCCCGGCAAGCGTCTTACCTGGCCGGGTTCTCGGCCGCGCAGGTATCCCCGAGACGTGGCTCAGGTGATGGCGCGTCCAGGGCACGGCAGTCTTACAGGCCTACAGGGCGTGCGGGGAGGCGGGGGACCCAAGCGGGGCCAGAATCACTGTGTTCCCCAGCTTATCAACATTGTTTTCATACAGGATCATGGCAGAAGCTTTAGATTCTTTGATTTGCAGCGGCGGGGAGAATGGGGAAGAATCTTGAGTTCAGTTTTGTTTTGTCTTGTTTTGAGGGATGGGCAGGTCGCAGCTCCCAGGCATCCTGCGAAGCAGGCGACCTTTACCTGCTCAGACATTCGTCTCAAGTTAGCAGCGAGGACCTGGGTGTCACACTGAATCATTCTCTTCCTCATTCATAAGTTTAAGGCATTTGACTGGTTTTATTTTGAACCAATTTTCAGCAAGTTTTCTCCATTACACCTTGTCACATATGAAAGATGATTTGTCTTTCCATATATGTTGTTTAAATGAGTCTTAAAAATCAAAGACTAAGGTGTTGGAAGGGATTTCTGCGTATGAGATAAATTCCTGAAGGCAAGCATCTTGGAAGAGAAGACTTTGTATAGATAGTTACAAAGTTAGAAAATGAAAACTTTGAATGCAAAGAAAATAAGAATTGCTCCTTTAGTAATGTTCCCTGATTTTGATTTCTTCTGACCCCCCCCACCCCCGTTCTACACCAGTGTCCCAGAGTGTAGAACACAGATTCAGATTACTTAGAGAAAAAACTGTTCATCAACTCTTTCTCCCAGCCCATCTCAAAACCATCGTGGGTCTTCCATATCAAGTGGGCCATTCCTACTCAGTTGATTTGAATCTTATATTTGGGGGGGCTCCTGGGTGACTCAGTTGGTTAAGTGTCCGACTTTGGCTCAGGTCATGATGTCCGGCTCTGTGCTGACAGCTCAGAGCCTGGAGCCTGTTTCAGATTCTGTGTCTCCCTCTCTCTGCCCCTCCGCAGCTCATGCTCTCTCTCTCTTTTTCAAAAGTAAATAAACGTTAAAAAAAAAAAATCTTATATTTGGGTTTAACTGAATAAGCAAGGCGGTAATGTACCCCGCCTTGCAAGAGTCATAAATGGCCCTTGCAGTAGACACCCCGTGTGGATTGTAGAAGGGAGCCAGGTTTTGTGAGAGTCAGCGTTAGCTTTTTGATCCAGAGAGATTGCCCTGAATCTTTATCTCGCTTGGGTCCCCTGGGCTCAGAGCCATGGTGCCAACAGAGGCAAAAGTCAGCTTGGTAGCAGTTTCTTACATAAACTTAAGATTTTGAAGGTTTAAACTTGTTATTATTTAGGAGGGAGGGAGAAAATGGCAAGGTCTTTGTCTTAGCCACGGCTAAGTAATGAGTAATGATAGTGGTGTAATATTTCTTCTGCCCCCCCCCCCC
>NW_027551571.1:6489346-6492930 GCF_008692635.1 Crocuta crocuta | reverse complement strand
TAGATGACTGATACATCATTATGGACTTTTTTTTTTTCTCAATTAGTGATGATACTTTTTTCTTTTTCAAAAGTAAAAACTTATTAAGCTTAGAAAGCTAAGGGAAGAGCTGAGATAAAACTCTTCCTGCACGATGGGTGGGGCTGTATTCCAGGGCTTGGAGGCACACTGGGACACTGGTGACCTGTCCGTAGCGACCACTCTGCATGCTGGGGCTTCTGAGATAAAATAAGCACCTGGTCGTGAAACCAGTTATTTACTTCCTGTCTTTGTAGATGTCCGGAGGAGAATCGAACTTATTCAGGATTTTGAAATGCCTACCGTCTGTACCACTATTAAGGTGTCAAAAGATGGACAGTACATCTTAGCAACTGGTAAGCATGTTTTTGCTTATGATTTATACACATTTCCCAGCCGGAAATGCTAGGGTGGGAAAGATTGATTTTTTTTTTTATTACCTTAATGTTTTATTATAAAAAGTTTCAAACATACAGAAATACTGAAAAAAATTGTACAGCAAACATCCTTTTACCCACCACCTAGATTCTCAGTAGTATTTTGCTTGATCATATCTATCCATCCCTGTCCATCCATCAATCCATCCGTTTTTTTTTTTCTATCCTGTTTTTTGATGCTTTCCAGAGCAGGTTGCAGATACTACTCAGCTTTTCGCATAAATACCTCAGCACGTGTGCCATTAGCCAGACCGTATTTATTTATGGCTTTTCTTTTAGGTAGATTTTCATACAGTGAAATACACAGATCTTTTGAGGAGTTTTGACAGATGCATTCGCCTATGTAGGCCAAGCCCCAGTTGAGATCTGCAACATTCCTTTCACCCAGAAACTTCTTTCACGCCCCTCGCAGTCCATCCGGATCCCACCCACGCACTGGCATCCACTGCTCCTTGGGCTGGTTTTCAGCCTGTCTTGAAACTTTATGGAAATGTCGTCATAAACTGTGTGCCCTTTTATGTGAGGTTTATGTTCTTAGGACTTTGAGATTCGTCCGTGTTGTCACACGTGTCCGTGGTTTTTTCTTCTTACCAAGTGGTATTTCTTTATAAGAACGGACTGTGTATCCATTCTCCATTTGCTGGACACCTGGACCGATTTCATATTTTAGTATTACTGACGAATTTCTATGAACAGCGTTACACAGGCTCATTTTGGAGGATGTTGCTGGGCCAGAGGGTAGGTGTATGTTTCATTCTTGATCAGCTGCCAGACTTTTTCCAAGGCAGTCTGATCGTTTTACACTCCTGCCAGCAATGAATGAGAGTTCCAGGAAGGGTTGCTTTTAACATAATTTTCTGTGTTATGAGCTGGTATTTTTTATGCTACTAAGATTCTTTATTAGTGGTATTTATTTGTCAGCATCAAAAAGCCATGAAACATAGGTAACTTTTAATATGTTATAATTTAGAAGAGCATTATCCAGTGTGTGGTTTGGCTGTGATCTTGGTACCTAAATCCTATGTATTGTGTACATATTTTTTTTTTCTTGCTGACTTAATATTATCCATTTATATCCCTTTTCCAAACACTTTCTTATTTGACAGAACTTTTGTACATCTACACGCCACCCTCTTGTGTGTTAATGATCGTCTCAGTATTAGCACGTTTCTTAGTCTCTAGGTCACATGTATTAATTACATACTGCATGTAGTTTCATATGTGTGAACAACTGTATAGTGTATAACATGCATCATATGTAGTATGCACATCAGTATGTTATACTATATACCATTTTTGAATAAGGTCTTGGCGACTCAAGGGCTACCTCATTCCTTTTTTTTTTTAAATAATATCTATTGGCTTTAAAGACCAATCTTTTTCTCTTTTTGGTTGCAAACATGGTAAACTTACAAAAATCCAAACATTGGAGAAAAGCATAAGGTAAAATATGAAAGGCCCTAAAATTGCACTTCGTGGAGATAAACAGTCACTGTGCTTACTCGTCCGACTTCTTGTGACCATGGTGCTCCCGGTCAGCGTCGACTCTGACAGATGTGAGGCTGTAGGCGCCACTGCGGCCCTTCCCTGCGGCCCTTCCCCGTGCACTCTGCACGCTCTCTCTCACTGGGTGGTATGTTGTGGCAGCCCTCGCTGTTGGGACCGGCTCATGTCATCCTCTCACGAGCTGTCTGATTTGCCATAATTTATGTGACCATTTCTGAGACTGTGTTCATTTTATTTGCTTTCAGTTTTTGGCCATTTGTCCACAGCGCTGCAGTGACCCCTCTTCCTGTCTTTGGTGCACGTTGTGGGTGTGTTTCTCTAGGGTACATTTGAATAAACGTCACACATTTTATAGATTTGCCAGGTTGTCCTCCAGAGAGGTTGTAACAGTTTATACCACTCACCAAGTGTAGGAGAGTACTTTTTTTTTTTTAGTACTCTCACCTACATGGACATTAACTATCTTTTCATCTTTGTCATTCTGATGGACAGTAACTATATCACTGTTTTTATCTACTTTGTTATGTTATCTGTGAAGTTTATTAGTTACTTGTATTTCATTTTCTATGACTTGCATGTTCATATCCTTTGCTGGTTTTCTCCTCCGGATGTTGGGGAGGGCTGCTTTTAAATTCTTTTTCTTTCACCGGGTCATAATGAATCCCGCTTACCTCTGAACATAAACTGTACACAATGTATCTGCAGGATATTGAGAGTGAAAAGTACCTCCTTTAGGTTTTACATCACGTTAATCTTTTTTACAGGAACATATAAACCTCGGGTTCGATGTTATGACACCTATCAGTTATCCTTGAAGTTTGAAAGGTGTTTAGATTCAGAAGGTAAGTAAGAGGTTAAATTTGAATTCCTGAAAATAGCATTTTTATATGTGGCTAGTTTTCTGCTTTTAAAATTTTTTTAAGTTTATTTATTTTGAGGGAGAGAGGATCCACATACACTAGTGGGGGTGGGACAGAAAGAGGGAGAGAGAGGGAAATCCAAGGAGGCTCCACACTGCTCGAACTCAGCAAACGATGAGAGCATGACCTGAGCCCAAATCAAGAGTCAGACCTTAACCCACTGAGACACCCAGGCGCCCTAAGTCTCCTGTTTTTTCAAACGGGAATGGGTTGTGTGTTAGCGTTCTTTGCTGTGGAACAAAGTACCACGAACGTGGCGGCTTATAGCATCGGCTCATCGGCTTGCAGCTTGGAGGCGAAGTGCATCCGGCTGCATGGTGTTCTGTGCGCGGGGCTGACCTCTGGGTGTCAGCAGGGCCCCCCGGCTCTTCCTCAGGCTCTGGGCAGGAATCCGCTTGGAAGCCTTCCTCAGGGTGCAGAATGTGGCTGCTTGTGCTCGTAGGAGCGAGGTTCCCATTTGCTGCCAGCTGTCAGCCTGCCTTCCCTGCCGCCTGGTCTCCTCCAGACCCGCGTCTGCTCACGGGGTCCTTCTCCTGCTTCGAGTCTCTCGCTCCCCCTTCGGCCAGCAGCCGCAGAACAGAAGAAAACTCTGGTGTTAAGGGCTCACGGGATTATAAATCTCCCCTCTGCTCCAGGAGGCTCATCCCCTGCAGAGAAGGGTCCCCTGCAGAGAAGAGAGAAGGCAGCTGACCTAGAGAAAGGG
>NW_027551571.1:6465704-6489312 GCF_008692635.1 Crocuta crocuta | reverse complement strand
TATACTTATCGGGCTGCTGCCGTTTGGGGTCGAGGGAAGAGCAGGTGATGGGCTAAGTATTCTTCAACTTGTTTTACCCTTTCCCTTTTAAAAACCGTACAAACGCCACCTGCTGCGAATAACCACTGTTTTCACTCTTTATGTTTAGCGAGTGAGTGAGTAAAAAGCTGCTGTTCTCTTTTTTAAAGAAATAATTTTTGAATGTTCTTTTATGTCTGTTTTGGGCATCTCAGAAAAACTGGCAGGATTTGGAAGTCGCTACGTTTTGAGAATTTATTTAATTAGCCTCAGTTCTGCAGAAAATCTGGTTGATCTGTGCTGAGAAATTATAAAGCTTTTAATTTTCCATTTGGTGTTTTGGTGTCAGTATAATGTGGCAGCTGCCTTCTTGTTTTATGGAAGGACAAAAAAGGGAAAAACCTGTATTTGTATATATAATGTTTGTGTTGAGCTGAAATCTTTGCCCCAACTTTGCATTTTTATGGGGAATGTGGATTAGTAATTGTAATTTTTCTTACTGTTTCTTGTTTTTCAGTTGTCACCTTTGAAACTTTATCTGATGACTATTCAAAGGTACGCTTCATAGTATGGGTTACTGGCTATACTCAAGAAGTCATGATGAGTATTTTTATGATGATCCCATTGTTACATTAAAAATGGCTGTGTGGTAAAATAAAGCTTATTACTTTCTACAGATATATTTTTAGTTTCACACATGTGTGACATATAGAATAGCTTTTAAAACAACAGTGATAGCGAGAGCCTTTGACCAGTCTAATATCAAAATAAGTTTCCTGAATCGCATATGGAACTTCATCTGGACTGTCAAGAATTAGTAGTGGCCATCTTTTCTAGACCATGGTAAATGGTAGATTTGTGATTTTAATTTTTGCACTTAAACTAGTGTTATTTGCCAAGTTGCTTTCCTATGTGAAAAGTAAAATAGCGTTGCTGTAGGCTTAACTTTCTTAACAATGCAAATGGGTGGCTGTGGAACAGTTCTGAGATGGCTCAAAACACAGCATATATATATATTTTTTTCTTTTTCTCTTTTTGGTTCCATTAGTCTGTCGTTAACCCTTAGGGCGTTTTCGGTAGTTACAAAGCTGTCAGCAGAGTCCCTTATTCAATTTAAAATAATAAATTTTTAAAGGTAAAATAAAATTTTAATGATGTCTGTTGTCATCTGGAAGGAAAATTGAATTTTCTGTGCTGCTGTGGCTTTACATATTGTCCCCAGTTCCGGAGACTGGAGTGCAGTCTGTTCTTGTGCCTGTGGTGGTCATTGGTCACGTGTCGGGGACATGCCACTTTATAACGAATTTTGCCTAGGTGTTGATGAGTTTGCTTTCAAATACCACCTGCAGGTTTTTTAAGATACCTTTGTAATACATTAACATTAAATTGATACGGGAGTTTATCAAACCCTGTGTGGTAATTGTGAGATTATTAAACCTTGTTCTTCAATAAAATAGGAAATTACTCATTGAAGTTGCTGAGCAGTGCTCTACACTCTAAAGTGCTGGGGCCGGATTCAGGAAGGGCATTTGTTCTCAGTGTCCGTGGAAAGGCCGGAAGAGCTGTCTTGGGTGCAGGAAGGCATTCAGAAGGCAGGGACAGGTCTGGTTCTTAGTTCCAGTCCTTGGTCACCATGGAGAGTCGCGCGTATGTATGTGCTCATTTACAGAGGGGCTGGGAGAGAGCAGAGTGTCTCGTGCTTTGTCCGTTCTAGTGACGGTGACGTAGATGCTTTTCCTTGAAACCTCAGCAAACTGATTTTCTCCTTTCACTTTCAGATTGTTTTTTTACATAATGATAGATACATCGAATTTCACTCACAATCCGGTTTTTACTACAAAACCAGAATACCAAAGTTCGGAAGAGATTTCTCCTACCACTATCCGTCCTGTGACTTGTATTTTGTTGGCGCAAGGTATCGGGTCCGATCGATCACCTCTGCTTTCTCCTTTCCACCTCTGATTTCCGTCCTTCAAGTCGAGGAGAGGGATTAAAAGAAGGATGAGACCTGATCCTTCAAAGGGTATAGTTCGAAAGTACCCGCTCATTGAGGAACTGACTTTTATTAGCGTGCTGCTCTGAATCTGGAGCAACTTGGGCACCTAATAGGGTCTTTGTGGTGGTGAAGTCGGTTATGTGACCCCATTGTGTGACATTTTAAATCTTCATTTTTATTGCCACCTTCCATAGGATTATAAAAATGATATGCATCATTTTAGAAAATTGGGGGAATATTTTAAAATGCATAAAGTAAAAAACCCCCATAATCATGTCTCCCTAATAGTGTTTTGCTCTGTTTCCTTCTAGTCTTATATATACCTATAGATCCACTTTGAGTCCTGTGTTCTCTGTGTTACTCTTAAATAATATTCTTCGTAATAATTTCATAATATTTCCTTGGCACGTGAGTTGTTTAAATCACTTTTATACATGAACAAACTCACAAATAAGGTGATTATTTTTTAGGTTTAACGTACGTTTTGGTGTTTTACAGAGAGAAGTATGGCTTATAAGCAAATATATATGTTTCTAAAGTTCATATTTACCGGAAGCAAAGTTTGTTGCAGTTTACCAGATTCCTAACTTTGTTCATTACTTTGCAGCTCTGAAGTGTACAGGTTAAACTTAGAACAAGGACGGTACTTGAACCCTCTGCAGACGGACGCTGCGTGAGTATTTCGTGGCCAGAATACGCGTGCTTCTCTCGGCCAGGAGGGGGAGCCCGACGCTCACATTCTTGGCTTGTCGCACTGAAGCAGAGCTCTGGGCAACTTCGTTAAAGAGTTTCAGTTTTTCTTCAACATAAAATTCACTACAAGACCTGGTGGTTTCTTTAAACTTAAATTTTTTTTAACACAGTAGAAAATTTTATAACTCACCGCGAGTCTGGTTTATTATTTTCTGCAGGGTTCTTTAAATTCTCATGATTTTATTCTGTGATATTCTCTCTTGAGGAGACATTGTGAATTAACTTGGCATTTCGTTTTCCAAATTTTATTTTGTATGTTTTTGCTGGCAGACATCTATGGTTTTTTCAAGTTTTCCTTTTATCATACATTACAGTCTGCTTTTTTGTTTTTATCAAAGAGAAAGCCATAAGAATAAATTTGTCTTAATAATATTATTGAGTAACAATAACAGTGATAAGAGTGAAAAGGCTTTCTCTGTGCCCCATATTATTCAGCTTTTTGTACATATTAACTCATTTTAAACTTATAACCGTTTTACAGTAGGTGCTATTAGTATCTCCCATTTTACAGACAGGACAGCTGAGGTGCAGTGGGGGTAAGTCNCCTCGTGCGTCTGGTCTGCCTTTCACGTTGGCCGTCAGGAGCCACACGAGCATCGCCGACTCCCCGGGGCCGGCAGCAGTCTTGTTCTGAACCGGGGGCCACTCTATCCCTGAGTCCCAGCTCTCTGCTACTTACTAGTTTTACGACCAAATTATTTCCCTGAGGCTCAGTTTGCTCCGCGACGGACTGGAGGTAATGTTACCTTGCTAGCTTCATGGAGGTGCTGCTGAGCGCTGCGCACCCCGCACGCCAGCGTCCTGCGCTGCAGACGTGTCGGGGTCGGGATTGTGTGTCCTGTGTCATGGCCTTCCATAAGCACACAACGCTTTCCTTTAAAATTTTTTTTAATGTTTTATTATTTCTTAGAGGCAGCATGAGCAGGGGAGGGGCAGAAAGAGAGGGAGACACAGAATCCGAAGCAGGCTCCAGGCGCTGAGCTGTCAGCACAGAGCCCAATGCGGGGCTCGAACCCACAAACCGTAAGATCATGACCTGAGCCTAAGTCAGACGCTTAACCGACTGAGCCACCCAGGTGCCCCAACATATTCCTTTTAAACCACAGTACTTCTGAATCCATGTTCTCCATACTTGTCAAGAATTTTCCTAGATTTGCATTTTTAATTACAGTGAATACTCCTAGTAAAAAAAGATCTGCCCGAGTTAATTCTTTAATGTGTTTTCCTAGGTATATGCAGATATACATACCTGTTAGATGTTTTTCTGAAGTTTTTTGCAAAGATGAAATTATATACTGTAGTTCTTCATTTGCTTTTTTTAATCTAATGGTATATATAATGTGCATCTTTATACATTGGTACTTGTAATTACTTATAATGCTAAACTAATTTTTAAAAACTGATGCGTAGGATTCCATTGTTGGAATGTACTAGAGTTCATTAAACCCATCCTGTATAGATGAAATTTAAGTCTCTTCTCAAGTTATTATTTTTTTAAGTTTGTTTATTTCAAGAGAGAGCGAGCCAGCTGTGTGCAGGCTGGGGAGGGGCATGAACAGGGAGGGAGAGAATCCCAAGTATGCTCCATCAGCGCAGAGCCTGACCTGGGGCTCAGTCACAAACTGTGAAATCATGACCTGAGCCTAAATCAAGAGTCAAGACACCCAGAATGAACCGTCCAGGCACCCCTCTACTCAAATTATTTTTATGGTAAGAGATCAGGATTTGAAATGGGACACAGAGTTGATTAATGAAATTCTATAAAACTGTGTTGAATAGAATGCTCCTATACCTAAATCAGGCCAGTTAAGCATTCTCTTGGTAAGTACTTTTCTTGAGATTACCAAGGGGACGTTTTAAAACATTTTCTTAGGAAAAGTAGTTTTAAATAGAGTTTTTATAGAGCAGTTTAAGCCTTACAGATAAGTGCTCTGGAAGAGAAGGTATAAATTGGGCAGGCTACTACCTCATCAGCTGCTTTTTAAGACCATCCCTGGGGGGGAGACTAGACCCCCTCTCGCCTAAAGGCTGGGGTTCCTAAAATTCCTGGATTACCGGGGGCTTGATATTTGATACCCATAGTCAGACAGACTTACAAAGTCACTTTTATGTGAATTTTGATACGCTATGTTGGATTTTTATTTTGTCTGTGACAGGCATTATTACTTATTATTGTCAGAATCAAACAGGACGGGCTTGGTTTCGTGCTTTTTGGAGTACATATGAGTGCAGGCTTCAGCAACAGGAATATTCAAATTTAGGTCACAGAAGAACATTACGGTTGAAAAAAAATTGTATTTACTCTGGAATTTGCATGCCTATTTTTTTGTTTTTGAAATGTGACTTTTTTTATGTCCATAAAGTCCAATAATCCATTTTAAGAAGGCAACAGCAGACCGTATGGAATTGCGCAATTTCTAGGATTTCCTTATTTATCTTTGTGATGGACACATTTGTAACAATACTAAATGAGTCAGGAGGTCAAGCCTTCTAAGTATATTTGAGGTCTCTTTTTAAGGTGGTTTTTATTTTTATTTATTTATTTATTTTTAATGTTTTTATTTCTAGGAGAGAGAGAGAGAGACAGCATGAGCAGGGGAGGGTCAGAGAGAGAGGGAGTCACAGACTGAAACAGGCTCCAGGCTCTGAGCTGGCAGTCAGCACAGAGCCCGACGCGGGGCCCGAACCCACGAACCGCGAGATCATGACCTAAGCGAAAGTCAGACGCTTAACCGACTAAGCCACCCAGGCGCCCCTTAAAGTGGTTTTTATAGTAAACAGTTTTTAAAAAGCCTTTGTGTATATATTTTTTAATCTTATAAAATTGAACAACAGAGAAGAGTAAAAAGTGAGAAGCATAGTTCCCTTCCACCCTCCCCCAGTCCTGTTTCCTCACACTTCCTGAACACTGTTAATAATTCAATGTGTGTCCTGTCTCAGGATTTTCTGTGTTGGTACAGACATTCTTTTTAAAAAGACAGTGGGATCCTACTATTTGTTTATGAAACAGAGGGAGAGAGAATCCATGCTGAGCGTGAAGCCCAACAGGGGGCTCGATCCCACAGCCCTGAGGTTATGACCTGAGCTGAAATCAAGAGCTGGACACGTAACTGATTGAACCACCCAAGCGCACCCCTC
The DNA here is from genome assembly GCF_008692635.1 of Crocuta crocuta. NCBI lineage: Eukaryota > Metazoa > Chordata > Mammalia > Carnivora > Hyaenidae > Crocuta > Crocuta crocuta. The sequence continues at coordinate 6,483,407 of NW_027551571.1, read as the reverse complement.
CCCCATACTATTTTCTTTAAACTTTTTTTACCTAACAGATTGTGGGCGTATTTCTAGTATATGCACGTGTAAGTCATTCTTTTCAGTGATTACATAGTATTCCTCTTCAGTGGATTATGCCACTTGCTCCCTTACTCTGTTGCTTACAGTTCTTATTTTGTTTTTTCATGTTTTGCTTTATTTGCTGTATTTGCTTAGTTTTTTGCCTTTTATTTTTTTAAAATTCTGAAAATCTGTAAACTTCACTTTCTGTAAAATTGAAAACAGTTCACTAATCACTTATTTACATTTTACACATTTTGCTTTCTTTTGCTATTAAAATGTGTATGTGTGTTATATGAAACATGTTTTTTGAACCATTTGGAAATAAGTTGCAGACATGGTATTTTAGCCCTAAATACTTGTGAAACGTTTTTCTTAAAAACAAAGACTTTGGAGTGCCTGGGTGGCTCAGTTGGGTAAGCGTCTGACTCGGTTTCGGCTTAAGTCATGATCTCACAGTCGTGGGCTTGAGTCCCAGTGCAGAGCCTGCTTCACATCCTCTGTCTCCCCCTCTCTCTGCCCCTCCCCTTCTCACGCATGCACGTTCTCTCTCTCAAAAGAAAACATTTGAAACAAAAACAAAAAAACCCAAGGATTTTCTTCTAGAAAATCATATTACTGTTATCATCCTTAAGAAATTTAACATTGATACAATATTACATTTTAAATATTTAATGTTGATACAATATTTAAATATTCCCAGTTATATACCAAAGTGTCTTTTACAGCCCTGCCCCACGCCACCCTCCCACCAAACCAAGGTCCAATCAAGGATCATGCATTGCATTTTGGACTTCTTTTCTTTTCTTTTTTTAAATGTTTTATTTATTTCTGAGAAAGGGAGGCAGCGTGAGCAGGGGAGGGTCAGAGAGAGGGGGATACACAAAATCCAAAGCAGGCCCCAGGCTCTGAGCTGTCAGCCCAGAGCCCCACGCAGGGCTCGAACCCACCAACCGTGAGATCATGACCTGAGCTGAAGTCAGATGTTTAACCAGCTGAGCCACCCAGGTGCCTCATGGCCTTCTTTTCTTAACCAGTCATCTACCTACCTACCTACCTTCTTTCCCTCCTTCTAAAACAAATTTAGCTCATGGTAAAAAATTTGACAGTATTAGAAAAGTTAAATTCTTATCTCCCATGAGACCATCAGTGTTAATAAATCCTGTTTCGGTATTTGTCTAAAAATACCTGGCAGTAGCTGTTGTATAAAATGACCATTTTGGGTGTGTTCAGGGTCACGTGGAGTGCTGGGACCCAAGAACCCGCGGTCGGGTAGGTCTGCTGGACTGCGCGCTGAGCAGCGTCACGGCAGATTCAGAGTAAGTGGGAATTACTGTACTGCTTAAATATCCACGTGCTTAAGACTGAAACACACATGTCAATACTGGGTTAAAGTCAATTGCCAAAGGATGAAATTCTTCAGACTTAATGTCTGAGGTTGTAGTTTTATGACTTTTATGCAAAAATCCTTTTCTTGGAGAAGTTCACTAAGTGAGAAAGCCAGACAGGATTCCTTCCTAAGGTGCCATGTAGAATGTCTTTTATGTTAGCTGCTGTGGATTGGCATCAGAATAGATGCACTGCAGGAATTTGTACCTCCAGTTCTGTAAGGTCTCCTGATAGAACCAGGGCTTCGCTGCTCCAGTCAGTGAGCTGAAAGGAACGTACTTTGAACTCTATCTTGGAGGGAGGCAAGTGTTTCTGGTATCTTCTTGTCCCTGTTTGCCAATTTCTACATTTATAACAGTCAGAAAAGTAACAAAGTTGGGGGATGACAACTCCTAAATGCCTGAATTAGGTAAGAACTACAGGCCCCCTGTCTTTCCTTCACTCACCAGAAAGGTTACTGTTTGATACATACATTTTCAGACATTTTTCTGAGCAGTTCATGTTAATATGCAGTCTTACACTCTCTTGGTCAGATTCTTTTTTTTTTTTTTTTAATGTTTATTTATTACTGAGAGACAGACATAGAGCATGAGCAGGGGAGGAGCAGAGAGAAAGGGAGACACAGAATCTGAAGCAGGCTCCAGGCTCTGAGCTGTCAGCACAGAGCTAACGTGGGGCTCGAACTCACAAACCTTGAGATCATGACCTGAGCTGAAGTGCTGAAGTCAGACGTTTAACTGAGCCACCTAGGCGCCCCTATATAGTTCTCTCTTTTGATAAATCCACTTATGTAAAACATCCTTGACTTGGAGACAAGTTAAAAATCACTGAAATGGAAAGACATCTTTTTCTAATATGTATTTTTCTCAGTATAAGTAAAGAATAAGTTAATTTTTTTTCATCTGTTAATCATGACACTTAAAGGGAGTATAGGAAATCTTTGCCCTCTTACTGAGTTTTATTAAAGTAGTACTAACGAACAACTTCATTAATCACAATATGGAGTATAGTAAGCAACTTTGAAGTGGAAAATTCACTCATTTTATATTTTTTTTTGTTCTTAGAATTAGACATTTTTGTGAAATATAACACATATACTGAAAATCTGTAAACATGAATGCACAGATTACTGAATTACTCTGAAATTCCGCATTTGTCAATAGAATAAACCAGTAGAAAATGCTTCTCAACATTTCATTATATTGGTATGAAAGAAAACGAATCCAATACCTGCTTATTTTTAGAAAGCAGGGAGTCAGCTGTAAGTGACTCCCTAGGAAGTGGAACAGTTAATTTTCTCTTACTCATAAACGTTAACTTGTCTTTGAATTAAAATTGAGAGACTTGGGTTCTACTACAAGCTCTGTCGTTGTAGGACAATCATTTGAGGAAACAGGCAAGCGTTCTTTGTACTATGATTATGTCTTAAGGTTATTTTACTTTAGATTTATGACTGCTATAGAAGTAACAGAAAACTTAAGGAAGGGATATGAAAAGATAATCTTTACTGTGCTCTTCAGAAATATTCTCTTTTAATTAATAGAATATCGACTCACATACGTTTTAGTGGCCCGCTTGTCCTTGGAGGTGGGCATTTTTTTTTAGTTATCGTGATGGTGATTTTATTTTAAAAAACTACTTTATAAAACCGATTTATACTTAGCATAAAAAGATACTAAACAGTTTCAGAAATACACAAAAGAAAGTAACAGTGCCCTCTGCCTACACACAGGCAGGTGTGATTTAAGTAGCCAGAGTACTCTTGTGCATGAAAGATGCTTATAGTTTTTCACTATTATACATCCACCTGTAGTTCTATGTTAATTCCTGAAGGAACACATTGAGAGCCTGGATTTCTGGGCTAACTAGCACGCATATGTGTTTTTAACGCTTTTGTACCCATTTCCAAATTGCCCGACAGAAAGGTAACATCGGAGTGAAGGTCGGCCTGCTGTACAGAGCGCATCGCCTCCCGCCCACCGTTGCCTACGGTGTCCATCCCATTCTGATAATACTGAAAAGTTAGAAATAGCCTCAGAGTATTGATTAAATACAGCATGGTGGAAATAATAGCTAACAGCCTTTGTTTGCCAGCTCGTGTCCTTAGTTCTTCAGAGATACTAACTTATCACAGTGATAACCTTTGACGTAGGTACTGTTACTGTATTTATTCTACAGATGGGGAAATATTGAGCAATGGCGTACGTAAGCGTTTAACAATTCTGTTGCAAAAGTACATTTATTTCTAGGGGAACGTGTTCCAAATGTACTGCTAAGTGGAAGAGCAAATCATGCTGTTGCCTACAGAGTTTTATCACATTTTGATAAAAACAGTGATGAGCACGCACGTGGAGTCCTAGGGAAAAATCTGGATGTGTATCACAGTGTCATGGGTAGTTTTGCTTGCCGCTTCAGTTTCAGGAGATTTTAGTTGTTAATCTGTGTGTGTTCAGCTTCATGATTTTCTGTGCAAGCGTTATAAGCTGTCACCTCTATTATCTGACAGAGGTGGGGTTCTGGAAGGTGGAGCCGGTACGATAAAGAGAATGAAGTACGCATAGTTATTGGACAGGAGGACGGGCTGTCCTTATTTGCAGACACTGTGACTGTCTGCCTGAGAAACCCAGTTAGAATCCCCTGGAAATCGTCAGAACCTAACATGAGAGTTGAAGAAGTTGGTTATAAAATAAATGTGCAAACTTAGTGGCTTTGAGGTTTAGCAGCAATGCCCAGCAAGAAGGATACAGGGGGGAGCTGTTCTCACTCCTGACCTGAACCTTGTGCCCACCTGAAGAACATGACAAGATTCTGTTAGGAGTCCAGACAGTTCTAGTAAGTAAAGCAGCACGCAGGACGCCACGCTGACAATGCGCTCCCACACTGACAACGCGCTCCTAGAGGTCGTTGGGAGCTTTCACCACGTATGCATGGAACGTGAATATTTTGCCTTTCAGGATAAACAGTTTACCAACAATCTCTGCTTTGAAATTTAATGGAGCCTTGACCATGGCAGTTGGCACATCCACAGGGCAGGTAAATATATTTAAATTGAGAACTTCATTCTTAATGTTGGTATCTCAGAGACACATATGTGTTGTGGGAAATAATCTGCTCACCGTGGGAACAGAAAATGAGGCATCCGTGTTTTGGCCAGAGTGGAGAGGGTACTCCAGCGTACTGTATTTTATTTATTTAAAAAAATTTTTTTTAATGTTTGTTTATTTTTGACAGGGAGACAGAGCATGAACCAGGGGAGGAGCAGAGAGAGAGGGAGACACAGAATTCGAAGCAGGCTCAGAGCCCGACCCGGGGCTTGACCCCATGAACTGTGGGATCATGCCCTGAGCCGAAGTCAAACGCTTAACTGACTGAGCCACCCAGGCGCCCCTAGAACGCTGTATTTTAGTACCTTGAGAAATCCTGACTCTGGCCTTCACGGTTGGTCTGAGAGGCTCTTGAGCCAGAGCTATAGTGTGGGTGCGCCTCCGGCATTCTCTTGACCATGGTTTAGAACATTTTCCAGAGTGTGTGGAATAGAATTCTGTGGTCTACAAAGTTTAGAATTCTGCCAGACTCCCGCTCTTAGAGGCTCACAGTGCATTTAAATATATATTGAAGGCTCTGAGGTTCCTCTAGACAAGAAATGTGTTTAACAGGTATTTCCAAAACTGATTTGTACAAGGAAGCTTTTTTTCACCGAGCACCACGGACCACACCCCACGCAGTAACCTTAGCGGAGTTAGTGTGACACGTATGGCTGGAGCAGCTACGGAGGGTTCATTTCATCTTTTCTTTCTTCCCTTTACTTGAAGGCAAGATTCACACACTCGTAAGTTTGTTCTCGGGAGCAGGTCTGAGACCCTCCTCCCAGTGGAGCTAAACTCTGCCGTCCTGGGCTGCAGGGGACCCGTCACCGGGGGCTGAGAGCCAGCCTTCCCAGGCCTCTGGCCTCCAGTGACAGGGCCCAGAAGAGACCTGCCTGCCACCACTGTCTGTCGCTCACCCACCAGGGCCATCGTCATTAAGCCTTTTGTGATTTCTGTCACTTGCGGTGACAGTGCCTGGTACATAGTAGCCCTCAGGATATATACTTGGTTTGGTTCACAAACGGCACAGATTCTTAGGAATTTTCTTTTTTTCTCCTTTCTGAGTACAGCTCAGTAGTTCTCCATCTCAGTGTGCCAAAAACTGACTCTCCGGCCACATTCATAGAACCATGCACTCTTGAGGGTAATTTAAGAGATTTTTCTAGAGTATTTTTTGCTGTCCAACTTTAAAATCTTTGTGGCCTGAATAAGAGTGTTCACTGTGCTCATCAAAAGGCAATGAAACAAATGGTAGCCATCATCCAGAGTTTTCAAAGTTATTTTTTAAGATAAATATATTTAGTTTGTTTAAACAGAAATAACTTGTTTTCTTTTTAGGTTTTATTGTATGATCTTCGCTCGGATAAGCCATTGCTGGTGAAGGATCACCAGTACGGGCTGCCCATCAAGTCCGTTCATTTCCAGGATTCGTTAGATTTGATTTTGTCTGCAGACTCACGGATCATCAAAATGTGGAACAAGAACTCAGTACGTACTTTTCTGTTGAAATTGCTTATTAGTGTATTTTTCTAAAGTTCCTTTTCTTTCTGTTGCCTCTTTTGAGTTATGTGAGCCCTTGAGAAGGAGATGCTGGCTCCCGTTCGGCAGCATAGTTGGGAGACACGTACTTCGGTACAGATAATATTCCTGTTTAGTAAAGTAGTCAAGACTGCCTTCTTCCTGCTACGAAGTCTCCTGGTTTGCTAGAACTGGCATGCCTTTTTACGCGTTCGCTTGGGTAGAGAGTAAATCATGTTTTAAAAAACATTGCTCCGTGAGAACCTTCTAGATCCAAGGCTGCCTCACAGCCTCGGGAGAGTTTTTATGAGCTACTAATTACCTTTCGGTGTCAGTGTTATTATGTATCTCAATTTCATACCTTTTAAAACCTGTCTCAAAGAATTGGCTTTTGGGAATGACCCCTTTATAGTAATTCCTTAGAGTGTTTTTTTAAAAAGCAGTATTTTCTTAAAAACATTTATTGTTCTTTCCCCTCAATTCCGAGTAGCATCTAAAAAGTAAAAGTAACAAAAGCCTGTATTTCTGGTTTTCATCTGCCTATGCTTTTCGTCTTTCATTTTAAAACTTTAAGTATTTTGAGAAAATAGTGAAAAGTTAGCTCGTCTACAAAATGGGAAAAAATTCACTGAGCATAGCAATTGCTTCTAAGAGTTCTTTGTATTAGTTACAAATGTCTGTGTCGAGTTAGAAAGTGTTACTTCCATTTGATTAAAAATTTTTTTTAGTGTTTATTTATTTTTGAGAGAGAGAGAGGGAGACACAGAATCTGAAGCAGGCTCCAGGCTCTGAGCCGTCAGCACAGAGCCTGATGCGGGGCTCGAACTCACAAACAGTGAGATCAGACCTGAGCTGAAGTCGGATGCTCAACCGACTGAGCCACCCAGGTGCCCCCCCATTTGATTTTTTAACTCATTTTTGAGGTGAAGGGGGTGCAGGGTCCAGTGGCCGTGGCGTTAGTGCCTGAGGGCAGGCACCGGTCATTCCCAGGGGCCCACGAGCAGCCTCCTCCCCCCACAACTACATCCCGGATTCCTGGCTGCTTGGACCATAGCTTTTGTGTGCACTTTTCATTTGCTCAATTCCCAAAGTATTGACCTTCCTCATTCTGTCTCAAATTAGAATTTGGCTACAGCTTTTCATCGAGTGTGCAGGAGCTGTCCTTCCCCACCCCACCCACCCCGTGCCTTAACTGTACCCTCTCCTTTATCGTGGGAGCTTCTGGCGATGAGTTCATAAATGCAAGAGCTGGCAGACATTTTCAACACCCGGGCTTGAAATGATCCTGCCGCCGCCGCTGCAAGAAGTTGTGTTTTGGCGGCGTCGTTATGACTAAATCCGCCCTTTTGACCAACACCCAGATTACTTGGTTTTGCTTGACTTGCTTCCCTCATTTCTTTTCTCATCACCTCTTCCCGGTCCCGTCGTAACTCCTGTCTTTTATTTCTCTTTTCCTCTCTTAATTTTTTAAAATCTAGCACATTCCTCCCCTCTCCCCCTTTGCAAATAAAAGTGTGTTCGCCTTTCCCATGTAACTGACTCGTTACGTACTTGGAGGATTTCATTTTGCACATTACTTTATCCCCACTGTTGTACTCTGTCCTGCTCAGGGCTCACGACGTACATGTGGCAGCGTCTCCGTCCTGCCACGACCCCCGCCCAGCCTTTGGTCTCTTGTACGAGTTCAGGTGGGGTGGATCTCCCAGATTATGAGAATTTTTCTGAGTTCGTGCACAACTTTATTTTAAACTGTACCTGTTGCCGCGATGAAAACATTATCCACAGAACTGTATTTATTTCCTTGGTTAAGTCACTTTTCCCCCATAGACATGAGTTTCTTCATCTCTAAAGTGAAAGCACTTGACACATGGATAAAAGGAGCTCCCTACCGTATTTTAAACTTAAGTTCTGTCCTCTCCATCAGGTGACTTTATTTCTTTACGCAGTACCACGGCCACGGTACCAGTTCTTTACACACAGCCACACGGTTATGTCATAGCTCCGGTTTATTCTCCTTCCTCGGCATTGCCGAAAGTTGTCTTCCTTTCACTGTTTTAATCACTCCTTTTTTGCCTGTTCTTTTAGGGAAAGATATTTACCTCGTTGGAACCAGAACATGACCTTAATGACGTCTGTCTCTATCCTAACTCAGGTATGCGGCATGTGGTGGTCAGTCATTCAGTGAGGTGAGGCTGAGTTGTGCTTTACTGGGTTTTAAACACATTTCATTTGTGAAGACGGGGTTTGGCTTGGTCAGGAGTGTTCTTGGGTGTTATATTTACTGGAAGAATCCAGAGCAGGAAGTGGTGTGGGTGATTCAGAAAATGGCGCTCTCCGTGACTCAGCCCTTAGCCAGTGGCTATTAGTAGAAACGTAACAATGTAGAGGTAGGTGGCAGGTGAGATGCTATTTTAGTGTGCTCGGTGCCCTTTTGTGTGATTAGTAATCGCGTGTGGAAATTGAGGTTTGGGAGCTAAAGACGGCTAGGGTTGCCTGGTAACCCACATGGCCCGGGAGGCCACGGGCTCTGGGAGCTTCGGTCTTGTGTACTGTTGTGCAAAGTGCATCGCGACTCTCAGGGTTTTACAATACGCTTGAGACAAATCTGTGAAGAATTTGGGAGCAGGAACGAAAATGAGAATAGTTCCCACTCTCAAGCAGTGTTGCATTCTAAGGACAGACAGACACAGCTAATTTTGACGGACAGATACAAGGCAAAGCAGGAGAAATCTGTTGTGTCAGTGCAGACGGCACCCCGACAGCGTGTTAGAGAGAGAGCTTCGGCCAGAGAAACTAGGGAGGGGAGATGCCAGGAGATGTCTGTTCGTGTGTGTTTGGAGTGATGAGTGAGACTTACTGGGTGGGGCGGCAAGCTGAGGCCCCCATGTGAGGGGACAGTGTGAGACCGGCAGGCAGGATAGGCTGTGGTGGGGGCCGTGGGGTCCTGTCTGTGGCACTTGTGCGGGAGAGCGATGGCGCCTGATGTGCCGGAGCCCTGGTGGTCCGCGGAGCCAGGGTGGAGGCGGCCGGGGTGCTGTGCTGAGTCCTCTGGGCTCGGCCCGTAGTCAGGACCTGGCCAGCTTGTGCTTTCAGAAGACGATTCTGTCTGTCCTCTAAAAGGTACATGGGTTTTGAACCAGCAGTTGGTAGGAAGGGTGCCCTGAGCTGATGGGGAACACGAGACAGAGCGGGTTTAGAGAGGGTGTTGTCTTCTTGGAACATCTGAACGTTAGGAGGCGATTGGACAGTGATAGTGTCTGGCAGAGGGTCTCAAACTTGGGAGCTGTCAGTATCACCTGGGGGGCTCTTTAAAATGACAGATTCCTTGACCGGGTCCCAGGCGTACCGAGAGTCCCCAGGCGGAGGGCCCAGAAGCTGCTTCCCCGGTGCGCGTGAGGCCCGGCCTGACCCTGCGCCTTGCGGCGGGAGCCAGGTCAGGTGCGCGGTAGGAAGTGCGGTTACACCGCGTGCAGGCTGTTCATCAGAGCTTCTTCCAGAAGCGCGAGTGCTGCCATCACCATGGGGAAGCGTGCAGGGCCGGCCCCGTGTGCGTGCAGGTGGGGAATGTGGAGAAGGAAGGGCCAGCTGAGGAACTTGCCAGGAAAAGAAGGGACGGATGTTGAAGCAGAGCACAAGCAAAGGCACAAGTGGTCCAGTGGCCACCGCTCGGCAAGGTGGAGGGCGACGGAGGCTGAGGCAGGAGGGAAGGAGCAAGTTCTTAAAGGCTCCTGTGCTTCTGGGCTCCTCGATCCCCACGTACCGTTTGATCTTTCCAGAACCCTGTGTAGTTAATGGCACACACGTCTCTTTCTTTTCGCTTGTCTGTCTGTCTTACGTCTTAGGAGGTGAGGACAGTTGGGTACCTGGGCCGGAGTCAGTGGGGCGGCTGGTGCAGGGCAGGGCCTGGGTGGGAAGCTGGAGCCCATGCCCTCCCCGGCTGCATCGGTGTGACAGGCTGTGTGTCTGTGGCCGCTGAGAAGATTCTGTTGCGGAGGTGGGGGTGAGGCCCGGGTCGGAGGAGTTCAACAATAATTGCAGACGAGGGTGCTGGGGTCCCAGTAAGAGAGCATCCGATGCCCTGAAACGGGTGTGCGCTGCATTGGAGGAGGAGTAAGTCAGCTGGGATGAGGTTGGAACAAGGTGGTGAGCAGGTTTAGCTGGGATGAGGGGTGAGAGGAAAATTCTTTAAATGTTTATTATTTTTGAGAGAGCGGGAGAGTCAGGGAGGAGCAGGGTGAGAGGGAGACAGAGGATCAGAAGTGGGCTCTGTGCTGACAGAAGAGGGCCCGACGTGGGGCTCGAACTCATGAAGCGTGACATCATGACCTGAGCCAAAGTCAGACGCTTAACCGACTGAGCCTCCCAGGCGCCCCAGAGGGCTGAGAGTTGGAAGGGGCAGCGAGTGCTGAGAGACGGAAGCCGCATGGCCACGCGTGGCCCTTGAGACCTGGCAGCGGGAGCCACCTGAACTGGGGTGTGCTGAGTGTGAACTACTCACCAGGTTTCAGAGACCTTGTAGAGGTAAAAAAATCACATGAAATAGATCTTTAATTTTTACGTTAGTTACATACTGAAACGAAAATATTTAAGACATACTGGGTTAATAAGATACATTAAAGTTCATATTATCTGTTTTTAAAAATACTGTTTTTAAATCTGCCTGGTAGAAGATGTGAAATCACAGGTGAGTCTTGCATGACAGCTCTGGTGCCCGGCTCTGGCCCAGACCAGGGATCGGTCACAGCGCGGGGCACCGAGGGTCGCGTGCGAGTCCGCGCGGGGCCTGCGGCGTCCGTCACATGAGAGCGGGGCACTCCTCTGGGAGGCTGAGGATGCCCGCCCCTCTAATGACTCTCGGTCCCCAGGGCTGCCTCCTGTGCAGCCCGTTCTCGCGTTTCCCCAGGCGTCCCCCAGATGCCGTTCGGAGCCAGGCTGTAGTCGGGGCAGAGTCTTTAGTGTCTTTCAGTCCTTGGCAGTTGTGTCCCCCTCCCCCCCCCCGTTTTTTCTTTTTTTTGCTTTTTCTCCAGGCTCTGGGCGGTAGTCTCGTGGACCGCCCTTCCCCCTGGATTTGCGTGGCTGGTTCATGTAGTGTCACAGACCTTGCGCCCCCAGCCTGTGACTGTGACACACTGCAGGTGAAATACTGTGGGCCAGAGGGGTGCTGGGTCCTCCGTGTCACCCCCCCCCGTAGGCATCCAGGGCCCATGAGGGGCACCGCGGTCCCTGGGTTAAGGTCACCGCCGGGTCTCCTCATTGCAAAGTACGCTTTCTGAGAGATGAACGTTGTGAGTGTGACGGCTTTGAGCAGGATGTCGCTGTCGAACGACATGTCAGAACCAAATCAAACACAAAAAGTAGCCAAATGGTTTGTTTCCAGGGCTTCGCAGACCCAGTGGGACCAGGGCCCGGGCCGACGCCGCGGGGTTGCCCGTGAGCGGGCCTGAGTCACGCGTGGCCCTGCCGCCCCGGCCCCGCTCCCCTTCCCTTCAGCACCGCTCTGGAGGCCGTGGGCTTAATCATCGGGCGCTTAATCATGTTTTAGGAAAGCTCAGTCGTCCCTCTTGCTTTCTCCTCTCACTTACTCATTTTGAAGTAATTAAAGCCGAATCACAACTCCCGTTTTGTAATGTTTTTCTAAAACAAAGATTGCTCAGAATATTGAGAAACGGTCCCGCCTTCCTGGCTCCTGCTTTGTTCCTGCCCTGACTGCTCACTCCGCCGCCTCCACGTCGCCGCGGCGGACACCTGCCCTGCGGGTCGGCTCCGTGACAGTGCGGCGCCCGTGGGGTGCCCGATGTCTGAGCCCCGCCACCTCCGGGGACCGGGGCCGCCGCATTTGCACCACCGGCACAGACAGAAGAAGATGGGCTGTGGACTCAGGGAGCCCGAACCCAGGCTGGGTGGCCCCGTAAATCCCCGTCCCGTGTCCTCAGCTGCCGTCCAGGGCCCTGGAGACCGCCTGCCCTGCCCCGTGCGACGTGGCTTCCCTCTGTGCCAAGTGTCCTCTCCCGACACGGGAAAGAGCATTGCGAGTCACCTGCATGTGTCCTCGGTGCCCCACGCAGTGACACCCCAAGCTCTGTAGTGAGGTCGGCAGTGGGGCACTCAGGGAGGAGCGGCCCGGCCTTTCCTCCCTGACCCGGTTCCGTCCTCACAGCGCGTCTGCCCGAGCTGTTCAAGGCACCGGCCGCTGCCGTGGTTTCTGAGTCAGTGTTTCTGAAGGTCTGAGATTTTGTCTTCCTTTGTCTGTAAATATCTGATCCATTACAGACGGATACTTTTGTGAAACGTGGTAGAGACACGTCACAGCAAAGGGGTCACACGTGGCCGGCTCACTGCGGTGCCATGTCAGTGTGGCTTTCCGAATTCTTCCTTCCTGGCCCTGCACACACCGCCTGGCCAGGGGCCGGTTGGCGGGGTGGGCCTGGGGGCGTAGTGAGTGGCCCCAGCAGACAGCATTCTCTCTGGTTTTGAACTCTGGGCTTCAGTGCGTTCCTTAGCCCCTGCAGCACATTCGCGTGAGAGTCCGTATGTGCACGCTTCCGGGAGGGTGCCACTGAGTCACCCCCTTCTCCTGCCTCAGCTGCGTGTTGGGCCCCTCGGGACACCCGACACCTCGCTCTACGGTGCTGCTTCAGACTGGATGTGTGCTCTTTTGACTCTAGGTGCTCTTGAGCGTTTCCTTCTCTTTTAAAATTGATGTCGGGGCACCTAGGTGGCTCAGTCGGTTAAGTGTCCGACTTCGGCCCAGGGCATGATCTCGCAGCTTGTTGAGTTCGAGCCCTTCATTGGGCTCTGTGCTGACAGCTCACAGCCTGGAACCTGGTTCCGATTCTGTGTCTTCTCCCTCTTTGCCCCTCCCCCACTCCTGTTCTGTCTCTGTCTCTCAAAAACGAATCAATGTTAAACAATGTTAATTGATGTTATCGTTGTTCAGGAGCATCACTGTAAAGGAAACTTAAAGGAGAAATCGTAAGGCCACAGTCTCTTCACAAGCACCGTTAATGACTCACACGAGAGAAGTTCTTGTGTTAACCTCACATTCGTGTGTTCTGTCATCATCCTCACGTCAAACGCACGCACGTCTTTTGCCTTCCAGTTGACATGACGTTAACAGTTTTCCTGTTGCTCTATGGTGTTGACATTTGCACTTTTGAAATTCTTGTTACTTTCCCACGCAGGGAGTCTTTGTTTTATCTTAGTTGGTATTGTGGTTTTAGAGTTCTGCGCTCCCCGGGCTCTGGAGTCAGCCGACTCTCAGCTACTCCTTCCCAGCGATGCGGTGACCTTGGGCAGTTATCTAACTTTGTGAGGCTCCGCTGTTATCTGGAAATACAGTTCTCCTCTCTTGCCTGGGATCGTCTTCGTTTCTGCTGAACTTTTTTCCACTATTTTGATTTTTTTTTTCCCTTCTTGTCCTTGGGCCTGGCCGAGGTTGCCTGTTTTTCTCATTCATAACTGGTTTTCCTCCTGACCTTCCGTGCTTTAGTTTGGTAGTAGGTCAGCTTGCATCATTGTCCGTATGTGGCCGAGTGAGATCCCGATCCATTGAGGAAAACAGTCCGCTGTGTCCAGTCTGGGCTCTTCAGGGTAATGGGATGAGAGCCCTGCCTGTGGTTGGGCAGGCGTGATTGTGTCTCCTTGCGGAAGGCACCCTGTTGAATGATCCCTGTTCAGAGCCAGGCCAGAGAAGCCAGGCTGAGGGAGTACCTTTGGCAAGAACCTTCTTTCTGGTTGTCATCTGTCTCCTCAGTCCCCAGAACAGCTTCTTTCCCCGTGTCTAAAGGGCATAGGAGAAGGTTTGGCTCGAAGAGTCTCTGGCTTGTGACAGCGCACTCAATCCCTTTGAACTTGTTTTTCTTTTGATCCATAAAATAAGGATGCCGTTGTTTCTTACTTCAGAGATTTGTTGCGCGTTCACCAAGATAGTATCTGTGAAGGTGCTTACCAGCTTGTGAGGAACTCCCCACACAGTTGCTGGTTCCAGCTGTGCTGAAGGGCGTCGTTCTGGAAGGGGCTGTGAGCGCCGGAGCCGCCTCAGGAGGCTTGTGGGGAGGAGTGGGCTGCAGGTGGCAGCGGCCAGAGAACAAGACGGGGAACATGGTCTCCCTGGTCCCGTGCCGGCAGAGCGGGGTGCCGTCGTGGGATGCCAGGAGGTGTGCCCATCCTCTGTTCTGCTTTCTCAAATACGGATCCTGAGAAGACTAAATCACTAAGCCCTCTGTTGGTTGAGGCTGTCCAGGTCCCCCGGCGGCGGGGTTCTTGGGGGAGAGTCAGGGTGTGGGATCGTGTGTAGGTCTCTCCTGGTGTGGCCACGCACGGCCTTCCCCTTGAGTCACACACTCGGTTTTCCGCTCAGGTGTGAGGTTACACGCAAACCTTGGGAACTGCTTTGCGTGGCATCCATTTTGCGGCAGATGTGTTGCCTTGCTTCTTGGATTCCTGATGAACAGAAAGAAGCCTTTGTTCTTAATTTCTTCAGTTTATTTTTGTAACTAGTGTTCCAGAAGTACGTTCTGTCCGTGTGCCCGAAGCTTAAAACTGTCCTTTGAAAGGTGACGGCAGACTTCCTGTTGGCCTGAGCACTGATGATGGGCATGCCTGTCTCCTTGGCTAGTACAGCCGCAGCCTGCAGCCGGGGACGTTGTGAAGAACTCCATGGTGCTTCAGGCGCCCCGTCTCGGAGGACCTGGCACCCGGGTGCGGCTTCCTCCACGCACTGTCTTCCGGGCACCCGGAGCACCCGTTCCAAGCGTGAAACAGATGGAAAAGGGCACCTTTCTTTTCCCCGTGTGTTTACTCTTCTCATTGTGCTTATTTTTAGGAATGCTCCTTACGGCCAGTGAAACCCCCAAGATGGGCATCTATTACATTCCGGTAAGTGGCACAGCAAGAATTACGGTAAAACTAGGCCAAGCACAGGTAGTTTATTTTTAAACGGGAGGTCCCGAGGGCCTTCGGGTCTGTCTGCGGCTGCGCAAATGAACTGGTGGCTTCACTCGCTCCGTGGAGCCCTGGAAAGAATGCTTCCCCGCTGTTTCGTGGGAAACTGCTGCTTCATGTCCTGTTAAAGGAGACATTAGGAGGTGGTCTTTGCTCTTCAGATTTACATTCGGATTTGTTTCCAAGTATTTCGGAATCCTGAGCTTTAAGCCATTAGCGATCAGGTGACCTGGTTCTCAACCAGCAGCCTGTGCTCTTAAGTCGTGTCGTCCTTTCTCGTACCAACAAGTTAGGCCTGTGCAGCCGGTCCCAGGCGGGCCTGCTCGGGGCTGGCACATAGCCAGCCCGGCTTTGTTCTTCCTTTAGGGATTCTTCTCTTGCGCGTGACGGAAGCTTCCCTCGCTGTACCTTTCAGATGACAGTGAGAAAGACGCGTGGGGAAAGAGGGTCTCCTGAGCAGAAGACAGCATGGTACACAGCTGGCACTCACTCCTGCTACGGCCGGCAAACAGCTCCCTTTCTGAGATTTGGGGGGGAGGGGAGGAGTGAGGACTGTTCCGGAGCAAGACTTGAGGGACGTGAAGCCTGTAACTGCTGGCAGCCTCCGTCTGGGAGACTTCTTCAGACCAACCGTGGTTCTTTTGAAGTAGCTGAATGGTGTGTGTATTTCCCCCAAAAAGTGCGCTGGCGGATGTCGACTTCCTGTGGCTTTGGAAAGCCGGCAAGTTGTTGAAAGCGCTTGGTTGTTAGTGAGACAGAGGCCGTTCCAGCAGCAGACTTGTCTGAGTTGTCCTTCGTTCCCTCTCCCCGGGCCGCCCAGCTGCTGCATCTGTGTTCCTGACACCATCCCTCCCGTGTCTTCGTGCATCCGGGGGGCATGTTTGTCATTGCATCCGCTGTGCGTCAGGCCCCATCACGACGTCGGCAGCCTCACACGGCGTGTGGAGCGCTGCCCCTTCCGTGAAGCAGTCCGCGGGCGGGGAGGGAAGAGAGGCAGGCCAGGGGAGGACCGCTGTAGGGGGAGGAGGGAGGGCGCTCGGGGCGCGGGGGCTCAGGAGCCTGCCCGGGGCGCACTTCCCGGGAGAGACCTGGGGGTGGTGACGTCCACAGGGTGGGGAGCGTGGGTGCAGAGCGCGAGAGAGAGCTTGGAAGTAGAGGGAACGGTGTGCAGACGTCAGGGAGAAAGTCACCCACATGGCTGAGCCCTAGANTGGTCGTGGACAGGCGCTAAGCAGGGGAGCGATGTGGTCAGATGTGCGTCTGGGGAGGATTCTCATGGCTGCTCAGTCAGGTGGGATGAGGCCATAGCCACGTGCCGGAGAGACATGGTGCCTGTTTCCTGTGCTCGGCTTCCCTTCTCGGTGGCCGTAGCCTTTTGGGTTCTGGGATCTGAGAGGGGTCTGGACCGGCAGGCGGTTGTTTCAGAGGTGTGTTGTTCTTGCGTTGCCACTTGGCACATCTCAGAGGTACCTGCGGAGGCGGGCTGGTGTAGCTTTGCCTCGGTCCTGCACACGCGGTCTTCCAGAGGGACAGAGTCCATCAGCTCACCCCCTAAACCTGCTCACCCCGAGGCAGGCCCCGCTTCCCTCCCTCTTTGGAGAGCTTGCTGTGCGTTGGCCTTTAGTGTTCGCCCGAATGGTGTTGCTGTCCTATGTAGGGGTGGCTTTGCCGTGTCACCAGTGGACTCAACCAGGGGAGGGGGACGGAGGGCCAAGCCAGGGCCCGTGTGGCTGTCAGGAGGCCTGCCGAATGGAGAAGGAGTCGCAGGCCACGGAGCCTCTCAGTGTAGACCTGGGAGGGGGCAGACCTGAGCACTTGCGCGGGGAGGCCACCTTCCTAGGCCGTGCGTGGCTGGGGCCACTGGACAGAGAATTGGGAGGTAGCGCTTGGCAGTTGATGGGACGTGGAGAGTAAGCAGGGAAAACCAAACGCGGCGGCCTGGTTTCTGCCTGGGTAAATGTGTGGACGAGGTGGAGGAGGGTGGGGAATATTAAAAACTTTTCTCCCTTTGAGGGGCGCCTGGGGGGCTCAGTCGGTTAAGCTTCTGACTCTTGGCTTTGGCTCAGGTCGTGATCCACGGTTCATGAGTCGCAGTCCCCTCGTCGGGCTGTGCTGACAGCGCAGGGCCTGCCCAGGGTCCCCTCTCCCCGTCTGGCCCTCCCCTGCTCATGCACTCGCACTCTCTCTTTCCCTGTCCCTGAAAATAATCTTAAAAAAGGTATTTTCCCTTTGGTATCATGTTCTACGTTTTATAAAATTATGTTTAAAAGGAACAAGCACACTACTTTTTTGCTGGTCAAAGAATGAATTCATGTTTCTGTTTATTCCAAGTGTTTTACAAAGTGTAAGGAAATAAAAACCACCCATTCGCCCTTTGTAATATTATAAATGCTGATAATATGGAGGTGCAGTAACTCCTAGTTATGATGTTATCGGTGTGAAGACATATTTTATATAAAAATTTTTATCCTGGTTTCTTCAGTTCACTTCAGAAGTATTAATTCCAAGGCCTCAAAATTACCTACAACATTTTTAGTTGTCTCCGTTGTTTGTCCTTGTGTTTAATTGCAGCGTAGTGAACACACAGCGTTAACATTAGTTCAGATGGACGGTGTAGTGATTCAGCAGTTTTACACATGATCCCCTGTGTCCAGCACAAGTGTACCCTCAGTCCCCTTCACCTGTTTCACCCATCTGCCCCCCCACCCCCCACCCTCGGCCCCCC